>NC_090925.1:247082884-247385915 GCF_040938575.1 Ambystoma mexicanum | reverse complement strand
ATAATGTAAAGGCTTATAAATGAGGTGCCATTTGACAAATCTACACAAAGGTTTGGAAAAAGATTATAGATCTAGATATAGATGTTTTCGTAAAGTCTGAATGGATTTTGTAAAGTGCGGGCTAGGTTATATGACGATTGTATGTGCATACATTTGACACTTTTGAAAAATAAAACATGGGTGGATTTCCAACAAACTTACGTAAGGAGCATCGGCAAGGACCTACAAGCATGGTTTTGCAAATGTGCCAATATTTTATTATTTGACAAGTGTCATAATGTAGCTACAAGAAATAGCGGTATACCTTTAGTGACTGAGCAGTGGCCAGATTGTCAGGGTCATGGAATAAGGTCATGATCCGGACAATCTGGCTCCTGGCCATGACCACAAGGCACAAAACATAGGATTAAAGTGGCCATGTCCACCTCGGACTGGCTTTGTGGTAAGGTTATTCGAAATTAGGATAGATCTGAAAGGGAAGAAAAATATGCTTGTGGTAATATGGTCATATGGTTCTCTTTTTGCCTTCTGCAGTCTGCCATGGAAAGCAAAGAGGGGCCCTGTATGGAACCCTCGCCTTCCCTTTCCATAGTGGCCATCTTGGAAAAGGATTTTTCTTCCTACACCGGGACGCCGTAGGAAGAAAAATCCTCTTTTAACACCCTGGGCTCCCGATTTGGGAACCTAGGGTGCTTATGGCGTTGGTCCAGAGACCTCGTTATCCACCCTCGCTTCGCTTGGGCTAATAACTTGGGCTGCTGGGCCAGTATCCACCGTTCCAGTCCCTGTATTTCTTTGGGCAGGAGAGCTGAGAATGAAAGGTGGGGAGGGAAATGAGGGAAGAGGAACCAAACACTAATATGGTGGGGTAGGTGGACAAGGGAAAATCTTGCGTGTGTGTTACAGCAGTGGTGGTGGCTCTTGGGGAGGGGGGATGGCATTGGCTGATGCCATTTTAAGATAAATAGCGGTTTTGCTACAAGCATGTACTGTGTACTAGATTGTTAATGGATAATGAGTAGGAATAGGTTTTGGAGTTGTGCAATGGAAATTTTGAAGTTGAAAGTTCCTAGATCAGTAGAAAATGCAGTTCTGAACTGTCCGCGAAGCAGAGATCTTATCGTGAAGTGCGGACGGGTTCTCTGCCATGTCATCATGCCACGTGCCAGTGTATGGTCATGTGGCACTGTCCGGAAAGTCCGCTATGAAGTCAGATGTTCGTAGACGTCTACGGATGCAAAACTAGTTGAAATAGTTTCAAAAAGTATATGGAAGTGTTAAAAATTATTCCAGAAGGTGGGAAATGGCAGAGTTTTAAGGTGACACTTTGTAAATTGGACCCAAACATTGCTATATTGGTTAAGTATGATATTAGTAAGTTGTAGGAAAATAGCATTAACTGGTAAAAACCTATGAAATTCACTGAAAAAAACTTTGTTAAAGGGACGTTATGGTTTCAAGTAAAAATCGAAAAACCCCAGAAATTCCCTAGTTATGGTAAGCTAAACAACCATAACTCGCGCCACCACTGTGCACTGCTAAGACTAACACCCAGGACATTAAAAAAGACGACATCACAAATGTCATTGATGACATCACTGATGACCACATATCTGGGCCACGTGTTTTTGTTTATTGACATATATAGGCCAGGTGGTTTTGTTCACTGGCAGTCAGAATAATAAAATTGAAAAAGGTGCTATATATCTAGACGTTAACCTTGTCATATGTTCTTTGAGTACTTTCCTTAGGGTTTGGTCTCAGCTCATGGTGTACATACATGGGGAAATGAGCAGGCCTCAAACACACACTTCATTTGTATACATGAAGATAAACTTTAATGTCATTAACATTTTGTAATGATGTAGTTTCTTTCTTCTTTACTTTAGTTTCCCTGTATGTGCCTCTGACTTGTAGGCATTGTGGTTCTTCATACGTATTGTTTGTACCAGCACAAGTGCTCTAAGCTAGTTATTACATGTTTAACATTACTCAAAACTCTGATACGGTAGCATTCATTATTGTACTATCCAAAATTACAAGATTATAAATAGTGTACTTCTATGGTGCATGCTGCAGTCATTGCCCATGTTTATATATGATTAGCTTTCTGTATTAACGACAACACTCCAATACAATATTAGACGAGTACATTCTTTAAAAGATTAAATAGTTTGCGATAGGTATCCCGATCACCCCTGACATCTTGTTACCAACAATATAAACACATCTCCTTGTAGGGACTTTTCATCAAAATGTATTTCACATGTGATGCCATCAGTGATGTGTATATGTATATGTATATATATATATATATATATATATATATATATACACACACACATACATACATACATACATACATACATACATACCACAATCTATTTACTATAAAGCTTGAGGCTGGCTTTTAAGATTACTTTGCTGCTTGCATTTCTTTTGTATCTGTACATGTATAAACTAGTTTAATATCTTCATCTGTTTAGGTGGCATAAGCTTCTTCACCTTGATCCCAAGATGTCACTTATCCTTGGTACTTTCTTGATGCCTTATAGAATATCTGCATTCTATGGTCTCTGCATCTCTTCTGTGCACTTCATCTCTCTCTGTGTGACATCACCATTCACCTTTGCCATTCATCTGCTCTGCTTCTTCAGGAATCTCATTCAAATGGCCATCATATTGTCTTGTACGCAGGTACGGTTTTCTCAATGGGTACCTTGCCTCCCAGATTCTCTTAGGTATGGGTATTCTTATTGGTACTGCAGCGAGTCCACACTCCCTTTGTTGGTTCAACTGTTCCACTTGAGTATAGGTGCGTTACAAATGCCATATAATATCATATGTCACATATGTTAGTTCCCACTCCATAGGCAATGGGGTCGGGCGGTTGGAGTAGGGGTGCTTGGTTCCTTCTCTACACTCCCCCCTCTGGGAGATTCATCGACCACTTTCTCATCATCCTTCACATCTAGATATTCTTTTCTGAAGAAATGTTTTTGGGATCCATATCTTTAGGAGTCCCTTCATGTATCCTGCTGATTTCACATGGTCACCCTTGTTCCATGTCATGAGCATGCACTGTCCACTTGTACTGCAATAGATCCATCTTCCCACATATTTCTTATGGTTCTTTGGCTACAGGAACTTTGTTCCCTTAGGTGCATGGATACTGGCCTTCACAAAGTCTCTTATTTCTTCATCTGTCAAGTCTTTGGACTTCCATCCCGGTTCAACATCAATCATAATCTTCATCCCTTTGGCTTTCTTTGCTGTCTTCTTGCACTGTGAGATGATCGTATAAAATCCAAGCAATACCAACAAAATCAGGGCTCCAAGAAACAAACATGTCTGCCATCCATTGTGGGACCCAAGAAAAAGAGTGATCCAAACCAGCTGTCATCAGCAATGTCTTCTACTTCTTCGATCATCTGGCCATGGAGTTTCGTCAGCATGTCTATGGCCTCTGTCAAGGTTCCATTCTCGTCATCATGGGAAGGTATGAATGTGCAACATGATTCTCCAAATTTTGCACAAACACCACCATCCATAGCTGTGATCATGTCCAAGAGGTATCTGTTTTGGAGCGTCAGCAGTCTTATGGCTCTCATCTCTTCTCCGATTGCAATGAATCCCTGTATAGTAGTGTTAATTGTCTGCAGCAATTCCCATCTGGTTATCTGAAGCCACTTGGCATTTGCTCCAACCTGGATTCTTGGCATGAAGATCAACGTGAACACCGAAGAAGTCTGGCTGAACAGTATGTGTTCATATGGGATGGAGTCAAAGGCTTCTATTGACTTGGCCGAAAAAAAGTTCTCTCTCTTCATTCTCGTTATTAGCTCCACAGATTTCTTCTTCCTCAGGTGAGCATCTGCTTTTGGAAAACTGTTGCGATTCAGCCTGTGCTGAATATGGCAAACTTTGTTTGCACGGAAAATGACCTCTCCTTACTGGGTCTAAGATTCCAATGTAATATGCAAGGGGCTTATACCTCAACATGGTTCTCTGCCCGAGCACTGCTGTCATAACAGTGCCATATGTGTGTGGGTACAAAAAGAATTCCTAGGAATCCCTAAAACCGGAGCCATGCAATTTGCTTTTAACAATTCGTCAAACCCTTCTTCCATTGCCTCAGTCCACATGATTTTTTTCTTGGGTTGCCTGTGCTTTCTTTAGAGCCTGCAATAAAGGCCTTATATACGAACTGTAGTTAAAGACCCATGCTCTGACATAATTACAGAATCCCAAAAACATCTGCATGTGTTTTATAGCGTGTGACTTTGCTGTTGTTAAAATAGTCTCGGCTCTTTCAGGGGTAACATTTTTTCCCCCTCATGTGAAATCAATTGGCCTATGGACAATACTTCTTGTTGACAATATTGTAACTTCTCTTTATCAACCTTATATCCTTTGTCAGTGAGTGTAATCATCAGCTGGACAGAATCGCGTCTACACTCTTCCTCTGTGGTGCTGCAAACTAAAATGTTGTCTACATATTGCAACACAATGCTTTCTAAAGCAATATTGCTTACGTCCATCTGAAGGACTATTGGAAAAAAAAAAATCAAATCGATGGAGACTCACAATACCCTTGTGGTAAATGGGTGCTTTTCGGGCACGTTTGCCTAAAAGTAAATAATGTCAGATCCTGCGAGTCTTTGTGCAATGGGATTGAGAAAAATGCATTTTTCAAATCAATCACAGTGAAATACCATGCTCCAACAGGTATATTACATAGGATCGTAGACGGGTTAGGAACTAGAGGGAACTCTGCCTCTACAATCTGGTTTATCGGTCAAAGTTCTTGCACTAAACGCCACAACCCCCCACCCTTACTTTTTTTTCACAGGGTATACTGACGTATTACACAGCGACTCATTAAGACGCCCTGATCCATCACGGCGGAAATCGTTAATTCCTTCATCTGCCTCTCGGGTCATAGGATATTGTCGTGCTCAAGGTAAAATTGCTCCTGGTTTCAATTTAATCTTTACTTCTCCAACCCCCTTTAGTAGGCCTACGTCATAGGGGCCAGTGGTCCATAATCAAACTGGCACTTTCATCATGTCATCAACAAAATACTGAGAACGTTTTTGTGCTATCATCATTTTCTGAGGAACTTCTCTTTTAATTACTCTTACCCAATAAGTAATGCTGATGTCAAATATTTTGTCATCAGATGGATGATCGCCTAACAGATCATCAGGGACGTCGGTCAATCTGTAACCCTCCCCGATTGAGACTATTGTGCACCATTGTTTTACTTCATCACCATGTCCAGCAAGCAAAACCATTTCCCCCCCTTGCACTATTGCTGCTTGTATATCGAAGGGAAAAAAACTCACCCCTTTTCTTCGAGCATCGGTATTCTTGGTCTAAACAAAAATTCATCTGGACTTTTTCATTGCTCTGCCTGCTAGGCCTAGTAGCCACAATAACAGAATGCATACTCCATACTGGAAAACCTCTGGTTCTAATGGAATCGCTCTCATAACTAGTTGTCCTGTGAATGCCATAATCATTTCACACATGTTTAAATAATGCATTCCTGGTGTTGAACGCACTATAACTTCATCAGTGAACGAGTTTGTTATATTCAACTTAGTCATTAAATCTCGTCCCAATATATTGACAGGTGTTTCGCTCGAATATAGCAGTGGCACCTTCATGTCACATTCTCCTATAGAAACTGGTAATTCTTCAGTGAAAGGAACTCTGCTTGAAGCTCCTGTGAACCCCTGAGTATTCATGGCATTGCCAGACATTGAAAGCTTTTCCTCTCATAAACGTGAGCACGTTGCACCCATGTCTAGTAAAAACTTTGCCCCCTATACGGACGTCCACTCTTGGTTCCTCATGAGGGTTTGGCGTCACAGATAGTATTGAACACATCAGGTCTCCCAGTGAGCTGTCCTATTGCGGGTACAGCCTCATGCCATTACTTGTGAAAGGATTCCCTCCATTGACAGTGACATCCCCTATCCCAGGAGTCATTAACTGACCTGTGTTTGTGTTCTGCTGAAGCTGCATAGGTGATTGTTGAGACTGTCCTTGTGGCGGATTAACTGCTACCTGCTGTGGTTGCCAGCCTTGCTGCACTCTCAGCGCTTGCTGCTGTATCGTTTGATTCTGCGCAAATCCATCTCTGTTCTGCTGCAAACATGCAGGTGGATTTGACATCCCCCCCTTGAAAACTGGCCATTTTGCACCATCCCTTGACACGTGCGAGAAATGCGCCCCGTCATTCCACAGGTCCAACATACAGGTGGTGGTCTCCAAACCTGCCCATTCTGCATATTTTGAAATCCACCTTGGTTATTCTGAAAGTTTCCCTGATTATTCTGCCAATTACCTTGCTAACCCGTTCCTTGAAATCTTCTTCCGCATTGAGCATATCCACTATTGTTTTGATCGACCTGCCTTTGATTATTCACTATCTGCTGTTAATTCGATCCGTCTATGCTGGTCAGTCAACGGCGTATTTGGACAGTTTTTTCTGCACTAACTTTGCCTCCTCGCCTTTTCGAATATTGTCTTTTTTGCAATTCTTTTCCTGCAAGAGTCTGCAGTAATGTGCAATGGTCTGCTGAATCTCCGACCACGGTTTAGCTTCTATACCCACCAGCTTCTTGAGCTGCTTCTGCACTTGCTCTGGCAGCCCATGGCATAATAGATGATAGAATACTGGTATAGATTTTCCTCAAGATTCGCGAGTTTCCAGGGCCCAAGATTCCTGAAAATATTTAATGTAAACCAACGGGTCATCTTCCTGCATCTTTTTGTCATTATAGCTCTGTCATGATGCCTACCCCCGGGCATCCGGATCGAGTCCATCAGCCCCAGGAGCAGGCATCCAGATACTCATTAAAACCCCAACAGCCCCGGCTGGGGGCTGTTTGGATTCAGTCCTGGCGCCTTAGGCGCCAGGCTCATAGACTTTACCTTATGCAGACCATGCTGCAAATGAGTCCAACAAAATACACAAGGGAGGTGGGGGAATTAAACTGAGGACCAAAACACCCCCTAATTTTAGGAACACCTAAAAAAACAAAACTAAAAATTTGATCCTCAGTGTAGTCGCACAGTATCGCGTGTCCAACCTCACCATCAGAAGGGCAAGAAAAGAAATACCCCATTGGGCATAAATCTAAGCATACAAGCTAGGCATTATGAATACTTCACAAGGAAGATAGAACCAAATATACAATGTTAATTTTATTAAACCTTCAATGGCAAATATAAGGCTTAAAAATGCCAACATAACATAATACAGTATTTAATATAAAGCTGGCATAATCCTTAAAAACTTTTGTACATTAAAACAGAAAAATAAAGAGGAAAAAAGGAAAAACAGAAAAACAACCAAATCACATCAGTGGCAATGTGAGTATACCGGGAGACAGAAGTGTGCATATAAACCTAGAAAACCACAAAGTTAGGAGTTACAATCAGCACAAAAATATCAAATCAATTAATTACTAAGAAACCTAACCACTAAAGTGGGGTTGGAAATAACAATAATCCAGCTAGAATAGCTGATAACTTCCACACTACTTCACTCCCATTTAACCCAACATGTTTCATTCCTCACTCATATCATACACACACAGTCAGGGGAAATTCATCAGGGGTGTATACTAAAAAACACGATGTGTCACAATTTGTCGTTTTACACGGCGGGGCTGTAATTACCGCCTCACAGCCTAGATGCTTAAGAAGAATATTTAATAATCCACACCTATTTTACATGCTACCGCATTGTACAATATATAAGCATTGGCTTTAATAAAGGCACCTGGGCCCATGCACTTTGCAATTAATTCAGAGGTGAACTATTAACGTCTCTGATACTGCAGCGGTTGGTTTCTTGGAATTAGAATGAAATTCAAACTGCTCTCCAGCGAGGAAACGGACACGCGATACCTGTGGACAGACAAGGGAAGAGAGACCAAACGTTATAGTCTCTCTTTCATACACCTGTTTATGTTACAGAGTCAAAGGAGCTAACAAATGCTCCAAACTTATCAACATTATATTTCTAGTCAAGCAAGACCCGGGCTCCTTATATTAAAAATTATCTCAACTTCATATCAAAAAGATGTGGAGCGAGGCCCTCTCTATAAAGCTTAGTTACTCATGCACCAACGTATCATTGAAGGATGTTAAAGGAGTCTTAGCTCATCATATATCTTACCTTACAGTGGCTTGCACAATACTTCGACACTGGAAGGTATATGATGGGTGTCTGGATAATTTCCAGTATCCTCCATCTGCTTGCTGCGCGAGTTCCACTGTGATGGCACTTATAGGTATTTATTAAACTACGTATTGGGAAAAGGAAAAGGGAAGAGAGATTGAGGAACGCGATTGACTCTATTTCCAAACTAATGCTACTCTGAAAGTTAGTGCATTCAAAAAATCACTCTATCTTACCTTAAGTTAGTAGCATTATGCATACCTCAAATGTATTTCTGCGCGTAGGGAAAAAAGAATTTTTCCATGTTGCACCACCCGGTCAAGTCTGTCTACACGGGTAGAGAATAAATATGTCCAATTCAGTAAATCTGAACATGCTTTAAATGTAGGCAACCAGCAGATAATTCCTAAATTAAAAAGCACTGTCCATAACGAGCTCACATATAGATCTACGGACAAACAAGAATAAATACGGTGAACTAGTAGGGGTACAACCGTCGGAGAAGTCTTGTGCACAAACGTCTACCGTCTTTTAAACGGATTAACAATTAATCCGCACCCGTAGTTTATAAATACGGGGAAACATGTAATATGTTGACCTCCCCCGTATTAACTCACTGACACATCAGCACACACAGCAAATAGCTAATGTGCGTGTATGGCTCATAACAAACGATACTTACCGTTATAAAGTCGACATGTTTACGACACGGCCCGTAAGCTGCTGGCGGGTCTTCAAGTGGAATGCAGCCCAATTCAGTGTCAATCTCGTCGCATTGTGTTAGTCAGCGAGGGGCCAGCAAAGAATCACTACTCGGCCCTTTCGTTTAAATAGGCGTGTTAAACATTAACCTGTGCGCATCACTGAATTAGAGGCAGCTGTAATCGCTGACACGCCCAAAGGCGTTTATAACTCAGAGGGTGAAGGGACTTGTAGTCCCCGTTTGGCGCTAGATGTTTTCAGTTCAGCAGTTTAGCAAGCTGTTCCCAGAGCGGTTCTGAACAGATGGAAACAAAACCTCGTATTATCGCGAGGATAAAGAATGATTTTCATTAATTTGAATAGATATTCAGCCAGAACGTCGACCTAACACGACTTAACTATATTAATCACGGTTAACACATGATTACCTTTACAAGATTCCCTGCCTTGATTTAAAGGAGCCCGCCTAATAAAAGTGCAAATGAGTCCAAGCCAACGTGAGGCCTGGATGGGACTATTTTATTACAGGGACTATTTTTTTACTCGGGTGTGGTTCTGGGGGACTTCTTACCTGGGACTACTTTGCAGGCTATTTAAAACACGCCCGAACAGCAGTCCATGCTTCGCGTTATTCTGCATCCAGCAGTGTGACGCTCACCATGTCTGCAAGTCAGCATCCAGTCTTCTGCCATGACCGCTTCGAACCCGGAGTTCCTAGACAAAAGAAAGGAGAAGAGGTTAGATCACGGACATTATTTGATTCCTTACCTAGCACATCTCCAGGTCTGGAAAGGACATTATTTCAGCATGCGTCGCTTTGCCAGCAACAGCGCCACGTTATACTCACCAGTCCACCGCATCTCTCGACTCGGCGCTGCCTCCATCATTTTCTTGCCACCATAGGCTTACCTGCTTTACCACCGGAGGTATTATTCTTTAATTTGCAACATCTTCCTATGCCGCACCTATAAAGGGAGAGAAAACAGCAAGTTAAACTCATGCAACTTTTACCGGACAGTATTTGGTAATACAGACTCTTACCTGAACGCCATCAGCTGCCTCCAGGCAATATTCTTTTGGACCCAGCTGCAACCTAACGAGGAAATGGAACAAGAGTGAACATCGGACATATTGAACTCTTTGAACTTTATAGACACTGGAGTCAATATTCCTCCGGAACTCTACGCGCCCCTGCATGCCATGCAGGATGGAGAGCTCATCATTTAAAAACATACGGTGAGGTTACCATAAGGGGATATCGGAGGTGATTAGTGGGGAGAACGAGAACTGTTGGGGGGCCATCACTAAAGTCCACGGGTGGCTAAATCCCTTTCTCCACTTGCAGGAGATACTTCTACGAGTCCAGCAGACAAGATTAGGCGGGCCAGTCCAGACTGTCATCTCTTCACTACGCATCACGTTGGTGGAGACCGCAGCTGTCCGGGTCCGATCGACGCCCCTGTGGGAACCAGGTGAGCGTAACAAGCTCCCACATCGGACATATCCAGATATAGTACTCGAAGCGCTTTCCAGACTGCCGCCCTATAGTTATTGAATGCTCCGTCGTGAGTAGTGTTGACTGTAGTTACAACAGGGTACCCTGTCCTTGTCCACACGTCATCAGCTCTCTCACCAAGTATGGTGATTAAAAGACTTTTTATGTACCCTATAGCCAACGTGTTTCCTCCTGTCATTTTCTCTAATTCATGCATCCACTTCCCAGCACCAGACTTAAACTCATGAGTTTACATTTTAGATTATCTCTATCCATTTGAGGCCATGGTATATACTGTGGTCTTGTTCCTCCTTCCTCTAGCAAGGGAAACTGTGAGGCTCCAAACTTGTTCTCGTTTCTCATCATTTGTCTATCTACTGCAGGAGTAATATTATCACATCGCCATCTAACCGGTGACTCCCCCCGCCCCCCAACCATCATGGGGTTGCCCTCTAGGTCGGTCTGACTGTGTCAATGGCTCCGACGACTTAGATACAGGCACGTTTAAATCCAACCATCTTATTTCCTTATCCATAGGAAAGCATCCCTCAGGACCACACGCATCATCTCTCCGTTTCCCATGGAAGGTTTCCCTGCCTTCGTCCAACATTTCCTGTGCCCAACTCGTGCAACTTCGCTCTTCTTCATTTCTATTCAGACTCAGTCTTTCTAAAGACAGCTCCTTATGTCTCGCACTACATGAGGTTTCCTCTGTGTCATACAACTCAGTACTCAAGTCGATAATTTTTTTCCTTGCCCTTTGACTCTTTCTGAGCTCTCATTTCATGGTATACATCAATCGCTTCCCCAATGGTACTGGAGTGAAACTCGTCTTCTAGATTTGCCCTTGATGGGCCTGGTAATGAAAAATTCCTCTATATCCTCCCATGCTACTTTTGGATCAGGATTTCTTACTTCCTTTCCTAAGTAATCGAAATTGCGTGCTCTCTGCCTTCTTTTGCATTCCATATCTTCGTCAAATTCTCTTCGCTTTCTCTCACTTTTTTTCTTTTCATATCCCTTCTTTCATTTGCCCTTCATATCTCCTCATCCCTTCGTCTCAGTATTCTTTTTTCTCTTAACTTCTGCTCTTCCTTCTCTACTTTCTTTCTAGCCTATCTTGTTCATCAGCTGTTCTTTGTCTAGTGTCACGTTTCTTGGATCTTCTGCTCTCGTTTTTCACTTGCTCGTCTTGATATAACTGCTCTTGTCTCGGTCTATCTTTTCATTTCACTCCATCTTTCAATCGTTCTTCCCTTTGTCTTTTTTATCTTGCTCGTCTTGATCTTCCCTTTGGCAAAATCTGACCTCCCATCCATTCGTTCTGTAAGAGCACTCCCTCATCAGTTTTCTCTCTTTCTCCTTTCCAGCTCTTTATTTCTCTTCCTATAGGTACAGATGTACTTGTTCGGTCGCTTCTCTCCTGGTCCCTCAGGACTTTAGAGATTACATTTTTCTCTGTACCCTCATCACTACTTTGCATAGGTGACTCATATGCTGGATTACTATATCCTGCCACTGCTTTAAGTTCCCTTAATGGGTATAACCCATCACCTTTCTTACTCTAGTCTTCTATTTCAGACAGACAGGGCAGGTGGAGCACAGGGCTCTTCACCCCCCCCTTTGCATACATTAAGTATCCAATCTAAAGGAGGTGGCTCATCTTGCTCCTCTTGGTACATTTTCCAGAGCTCTAAGCTAGCTAGGCGCTTGTCTAGCTTCTCCCTAGTATATGCTGCATGCAAATATGTCGCCATATGCTGCAAGAACGCCTTCGATATTGACCCTCCTTGCGGCCACGGCATAAACATTTTATCTGCGGTTCCTTTAACCCATTCTGCACTGTACTAGCTTAGGTGCATGTTTCGGTAATTGCTTGCATCCTCCATTCGTCTACTCTTAAACTTGTCTGACGCTTGCTTTTAATCAGAGGTAAATATGTTTCAAGAAAATAACACAATATGAGCTAGCACCAATCGTCGCAAGCTTCAATCTCATTATCACAGTTTTATTTTAATCTTGCTAAAAAAACACCATGAAATGCAATTTTTAAAACAATGGTATTTTCTTTTTCAACTTCACGCTTCTCTAAATATCATCAGTTTTTCTTTAACAATAACATCATTTTTTTCAAAACCACATAAAACAGACACACTTGACTGTTCACATATATCTCCTACAATCTTCTCTTTAAGACTCGTCTTGCTCTCAAATACTGGAAATTAACCCCTTTAGATCCGCCTTTAATCAGATTCTGCGTTCCACTATGGAACTCTGGGTTCAAATTTCTTCTAATGTTCTTTAAAACTTAGGTATGGGCGTATCCCCTTTATCGTGGCCTCTCACATGATATTTCTTATTTATATTGCTCAGCCATACAAGTCAATATCTCATTCCCTATATATTACACTCTTATTCTTACGTTATGTTTATCCCGCCTCCCTCCGTTACTCTCCTTTATTTTACTATGCATACATCAATTTGCCACACACCTCAGTTTCTACTCACCATTCGCATATTTTCTCCTTCGGACCCTCGGGATCATACATCTCTGTTTACCACCTCCTCAAACTGTTGTCCAATCCGCTTCTCGTAGACGTGGGAGGGGATTCTATGGAAACTATGGGCCCGTCACACCCTCCTTGCAAGGATTTTCTAAATTACACTAACCACTATCTACAGGAAGCTTCACGTCCGGTCAGCCGAATGGCAAAGGTTGTGCGATATTGCCTAGACTATAAAGTTTACTTATGTCGACGGATTTTTTAATAAACCATCATCTCTCTTCTACCAAGTGAACTGGGTTTCCCAGCCCTTTAAGATGAGCAGCAATACCCTGGAGATGGACGGGGATGCAGAGTGTATTCTTACATCAATAATCAAGATGACTCAGGTAGTTTGGCAAAAGGGAGTCTGTTTTAATGTCAAATATCTAACAGAGAGTACAACAAACATCAGCACTCGCTCGATCCGCTCACTTATCTTTAGTACAAACTGAGGTTATATCATGCAAAATCATCATTAGTAATGTGCTGACCTCCGTCACTTACCAACGTCATCCTGCGTGGCAAACTACAAAACCTTTTGGAGGGACCGATAGGCTCTAAGCGAATATCTAAGTAGAAGTTCCATATCAGTATAGAACAGTGAAGGAAAGTGATAGGGTACTTAACTTCAGGTGGGGCAACTAAGCCCTCCCCTCAAAATGGCCACTATGAACGTCACTAAATACACAACGTTCCATTGGCTACTAAAACTATAGGACCATTAGTTACATGATCCTCTATAATAGGTTGGCGTCTAACCCCGTCAATACTTTTCCACCTACGTCTAGCAGCATGCAGACTGACATTCCAGGTGCTGGTGAGCTCGTCTTAACACTAGCTTCCCACCATCAATTGATCAAAAACCTTCATATGGACCATTTGAGTCGAACAAACTGGGTGGTACCTAACTTTTAAAAGCGTTCTCCCTGAAGACCATGCGGGAAGGCGGGAAGCGTTCCCCACAAGTAGGTGGGCTGCAGTGGCAGGCGCACACCAGAGAGCCTTGGGAGCGAGGAATGCTCCCTTTCCTACCGGCAGGGGTCAGAGAAAATAGAGAAAAGCAGTTTACTGTGTGGAGCAGGGAAAAGGGACACCCGAAGGCAGCAGAGTGAGCGGACACATGTCAAACCCGGTGAGTTCACTAGCATATTATGACACCAGAGGGTGCCATGATCAATTGCTGGCCAGGCCCGGGTACTGTGAATGCTGAATTCATGTACACAGAGTAAAGCAGAAAAACAAGTGTTTTGAATCTCGCACTGATGTAAAGCGGAAAACTAATTATTTTGAATACCAAGCTGATACGAAGTGGAGAAAGTGGCAACATAAGAACTTGGCAAACATGCCATAAAAGTGTCATTGTGTTATGTTTGGGATGGTTAGACGTATTACCAAAGCCAAAAGGTCAATTGAGAACCAAATTGTGTAAACACCCTTTTGTCAGAGGGAGGAAGAAGCAATAAGGGGGGGGGGGCTGAACTAAACAAGCATTGCCTAAGCCTAAAAAGAAGCCAAAGTGAAACCATTGTCAGCACTTGGTTAATTCAAGAGTAGGAAACTAGAGTGGCGGGAAGGCTTCCCTTCCGATAGAAGGTATTCACAAGGAGGGGAGCAGAACCTGTATTGCATGTGGCAATCAAAAGTGTGGAACAAACAGCACCAACAAGTGTCACGTTTTCCCAGAAGTAGTCAAAAGTGTGTCTGAAGAAGAAAGAAGGTGCATTAATAGATATGCCTGGTCAACTAGAAGGGTGCATTTGATACAGTTGAATGCAATATCTTGGTCTGAATTATAGAAATGAAACATAGGTTTTTATGTTTTGATCAGAGAACATACACAAATACTAAAGTACAGATCAGGTTGGATCAAGGGGGATCCATAAGTGAAACAATGGACACTAATTTTGGCTTAAAGCAAGGCTGCCCTCTGGCTCCGACTCTGCACAATGTATATGTTTCAGATATGGGCACCTACTTAGAAAATTGCCAGCATTTTCCTCCAAAAATAGACAAGCAGAAAATAGCATGGCTTGCGTATGCTGATGACACCATACTATTGGATAAGTCACAGAAAGGTCTACAAAGAAGTACAGATGCCCCATGTGATTATTTTTCAACAAATCATGTTCTAATTAACCACACAAAAAAACAAATAAAATCATGGAATTTCGATCCAGTAAAACAAGAGGTTCAAAGTGGAAAATGGGGGATGAAACACTTGAGATTGATCTTAAATATACTGGGCATGTACATGTCTAATACAAAGTATGTGACCCGAATAGAAAGTTATTGAATGAAGATTCTTGACAAGAATTAATATTAGACTCAAGTGGTTTCTCAATTGAGGGTTTCCTAAAACTATACAAAACGTGTTTAATCCCGAGCCTATGTTATGGTCTGGACATATTTTCAATCAGAGAAACACAATGGGATAAGAAATTGGAGGGCACACTCTGGAAAAGAGCAAGTCTTCCCGAAATGTGCTCCAATAGAGGGGATTCACTGTAAACTAGGCATCATCTCATTGAGTACATAAAGAAATATTGCAATGGGCATCTTCTATATATAATATTATTATTATATGAATGGTGAGTAGCTGCATTTTCTGTGACTCAATGCTCCATCTTCATCAATGGTAGAGAATTGTCTGTTGGGAATTCGGCTGAGTGGATAAAACATGTAAAAACATTCTTTGGTGAAAACAATGCCCATCACAGATAGTGAGAAAAAGATGAAAAAATGTGCCTGTGCTTGGACAGATTCCTTTACCACCATACTGGGGAAGCAAATGAAGTATTTGATCTATGCTAAACAACGCTTTCTAGTTGACAGCCTGTGTCAATATATCACAAATCATTTTAAACACAGATTGGATATACTTCCTACATTTTCCCCAAAGTGGACCATGGAAGAAAATAGCATACGATATCCACCTATGTAGTAAAGAGTTAAGAGTCAAGTAAAACTGTACCATATAAGTGCTTGTAGATTGAAGCAGAAGTAGTTTCATTAGTCCTGGCAGGAGAGTACACGAGGGCAGGGGACTTTGTAGTTGTAGGCCTGGAATGTGAGTGGTACTTGAAGTACTGTGGTTAAAGGTGTTGAAGTGGAGACTACTGCATTCTCCATGGACAGTCGTCCCTGCTTCCAGCGTTAAGAAAGATTTCCATTTCATGTGTAGTTTTCCCTCTAGTTGTGTACCCACCCAGCTTTTTGCTGCCGTTATACATCATAGTCTGACTTTGCCCGAGGAGCACAGCCAACAGCTACACTCCCCCGGGCTTTTCGCTCACTTTATTATGGGGAAACTGACATGCCCTTAAAGACCGTCAGTACCGGGAGACTGTTTCCCTTAGTCCTTGTCAATGTTGCAACTTTTCTACAACATGTTGCAAGTGCACAATGTACCTTCCAGTATAATGCACTCCTGTCATTTCTAAAGGCCCTAGATACGGTCGAAGGATTTTTAGAAGTGCAGATGTGCCTTGGACAGAGCTGGTGGCAGCTTACCTTTTAACGTATTTTTAAACCCTTTCCTGCCAGGTAAACCGTGTTTGGCACGAATAGGTGGCCTGGCTCCAAAATGGCCATGCCACGATGTTCTTTGTCCTGTCCTTTGGCCATCTTGCCCCTTCACCTTCCCCAGGATGAGCAGACCCGGGTCAGCCCTTATTTGGGCATGCATATCCGGCTGAATCCTTCATAATTAAGACATTAAAAACAGCAATTAACGCCCTACCTCCCTCCGTTCCTGCTTCTTACCTCCGTTGGCTCCTCTGTCAACGATTTCGTCGAGAATCAGATCTCCCTTCAACTGTTTCTGGGACAGCCCCTTGGTGAGGCGTCCTCCTGTTCCGTCGCCAGCGAGATGCTCTTTTTCGTGAGCGCCTCCTGCCTCCTTTGCTCCGCGGGCTGCAGATAGAGCCCTCAAGACCAGCTCCACTGCCCTCTGCAGGCCTCATCCGGCTCCTCCTGTTCTCCGCGGGCTGTGGACCGAGCCCTCAAAGCCAACTCCACGGCCCTCAAGGACAGCTTCACGGCCCTCTGCAGGCCTCATCCGGCTCCTCCTTTTCTCCACGGGCTGTGGGCCGAGCCCTCAAGGCCAACTCCACGGCCCTCTGCAGGCCCTCTCCACAGGCCTCATCCGGCTCCTCCTTTTCTCCACAGGCTGCGGGCCGAGCTCTCAAGGCCAGCTCCACGGCCCTCTGCAGGCCCTCTCCACGGCCCTCACGGCCAGCTCAAAGGCCCTCTGCAGGCCTCATCTGGCTCCCCCCGCTGCTCCTCCAGCTTGCTCCCACTGCGGCCCCCCCACCGCTCAGCAGCCGTCGCGGCTGTCTGGAACTGCGGTTTCATCCCGCCCACGCAGCTGCCCAAGAGCCTGCATCCTGGACCCAGTGTCTCGGTTTATAGCTCTACCCACACAGGGGCTGAAGCGGCTGCCCGGAATTGCGGTCTCACCCGCCCGCCTCAACAGCCTCGAGCTTCTTACATCACCTTGCCTGCTGGAACGGGTGTTTTGCAGACAGCTTCTCCACTTTAGCTCCAGTCTTCCACCACGGCGCCGGTTCCATCTGCGTCGGCAGATCCTGTGTCCTCCATCTGTAGCGGTAGGTGCTGCTGCCTGGTGTCTCCTTTTCGGCTCGGAGCCCCCTTCCACCAACCAGCAGGGGTCCTATGCTTCTAACCCGGAGCCTCCAGTGCCGCCTACCTGCAGTGTCCTCTGGCTTAGTTCCGCCTCCGCCCCCCCCGGTGCCAACTGACTGCGCCTCCATTCTGGTGTCGCCCGCCCGCCCCAGCTGCCTTGAACCTCCATTGCCCTGGGGCTTCCGCCTACAACAACGGGTGTCTGCTGACAGCACCTCCGCTAAGGTTCCTGCCTATCATCCATGGCGGCAGGTCCATCCACGGCAGCAGGTCCCGGTTCCTCCATCTCACCACTCAGCCTGCTACCTGTGTCTCCTTTCTGGCTCGGAGCCCCCATCTACCTACCCACGGGGGTCATACGCTCCTAGCCTGGATCCTCCAGCTGCACTGGCGCTTGCCTGCGGTGTCCCCTGGCCTGCCTTGGACCCCCACGTGTCTTCTAACTGCGCTCCCCATTCCGGCTCCTGACTTCCATCCACAGAGCTGGGTCCTGGGACCTCCATCTGTAACGGAAGGTGCTTGCCACCTGGTGCCTCCATTCTGTCCAGGGGTCGCCATCTGCTTTTCCTGCAGGTAACCTGAGCTCCAGGTCCTGAGCTCCCTGCTGCAGCAAAGTTTCACCTCTGTGTCTTCCGACCTGCCTCTGCCGCCTGTGACCCCCATCTTGTTGTTGTGTGAGACACTACTTCCCGCACCCTCAGCCAGGAGTGTCTGTTGAGGACCCACCTTACAGCGGCAGGAGCCGTTACATTTTACACTTGATACGGCCCGCCTCCTCTATTGACCACGGCTGTACTGTTATCCTCCCACCTCCTGTCTGGGCCCCACGCCTGCTTCCTGGATCTATCTGCTTTGCTGCTGAGAATCCCTCCTATCAGCGGCAGAAGCTGCTACACGCGTGGCATTTCTGATTTGCATTTGAACTTGCATTTGATTTGCGCTGCACTTAGACTTGCATTTTGGATTGAACTTTAAATTTGCATTTGATTTGTGCTGCACTTAGATCCCTGCACTTCCCCATCCATCTGGCTGCCTGACTTCCTCCTCTGGCGCCTCCTTTCCACTTCAGGCACCACCATTATCTACTGTCCCTACTTGCAATTTCTACACAGGTCTCTGTCCTCGCCATCTCTAGTCACTACAGCCAAGGCCCTTCCCTACTTGTCCTATCTCTGAGCCCTCTGATATGCGATCTTCCAAAACTCCTTTCCAACACCCTCTCTTCCCCCCTCTCTCCCTCCTACTATCTTCTCCTCTCCCTCTTACTCTCCTTTTTCCTCCCAATGCCCAGTCCTCTCCACTATCCTCCCCCTCACTCCTCCTATCACACTTCTACCTTCTCTCATCGCCCTAATCTTCTTTACCCCCCTACCACCAACCATTCCGCCCTCATGAACATGGCACTCTGGAACGCCAGATCCATCTGCAACAAAACCACAGCAGTTCTTGACTTATTCTTTCGCCTCAACCTTCATTTCCTCTGCCTGACTGAAACCTGGATTCCCCCCCATAACACCTCTGTCCCCGCTTCACTAACGACCTCCTCCTCCTCCTCCTCCTCCTCCTCCTCCTCCTTTCACATCCCTTGCGCTACTGGCTGTGGTGGAGGCGTTGGCCTCCTCACCATCTCTCCCTTCCTTTGAATTCCTTTACAAATCTTTCTCCTCTCCCCACCCTATTTCCTTCCTGATCATCTATCGTCCCCCTGGCGCTCTCTCTTCCTTCTATGAAGACCTTGATCACCTCCTCTCGCTTATCTCTCCCTCCCCCTCCCCTCTATCAGTGCTTGGTGACTTTAATCTTCATCTTCCTTCTCCCCCGCAATCCTCTCCCCTCTTCTCCATCCTAAATTCCTACCTCCTTTCCCCCTCTTCCGTCCTCCCCCACTCACTCCTCTGGCTCCACCCTTGACCTCATCTTCAATTCTTCCTACCCCTCTTCCCCAGTCTCTTCTCTTCCTGTCTATCTCTCCGATCACGTCCTACTCTCTTTCTCCCTTTCTCCTCTCCCACACTCCTCTGCTGCTAATCCCTCCACTCCAATCTACTCACGGCGTGACTTACGTAACTTCGACCCTACTCTCTTTATTAACACTTGCTCTTCTTCTCTTCCAACACTCCAAGACTTCTCTTTACTATCCGCGACTGATGCTCTATCCTCCCTTTCCTCCTCTATCTCATCCGCCCTTGATCAACTTTACCCTTTTTCTCTCTTCCGTCCAACCCAGAAACCCTCTCAAGCTTGGCTTACTCCTCATCTCCTCTCTATGCGCCGCCTTCTCCGACGTCTGGAGAGACTCTGGCTCAAAACTCCCTCACTCTCCAACCAAACCTCTTACTTACTCTTGTCTTACCTCCGCTAAATCCTCCTACTACTCTAACCTACTCCAATCTCAAGCCACCCACCCTCGCCGCATCTTCCAAACTCTTTCTCGACTTCTTTCTCCTCCCACTCCTGATCCCTCCTCCAATTCCAAGCTCTCTCCTTCTGACTTCGCTGACTTCTTCTCCTCCAAAATTCTCACCCTCCGGCAAAAAATCAACACCCCCTCTGACTTCCCCTCTCCCTTTCTCCCCTCCCCTCCCCTCCCTCCCTCCATGTCCATCTTCTCACCCGTCTCCCCGTCCTATGTCTCCGCCCTTCTAGCCAAAGCCCACCCCACCTGACCCTCTCCCTTCCCTCCTTATCCCTAAGATCTAACCTCTTCTTATCCCCTACCTTACCTCCTTCTTCAACATCTGCCTCTCCTCAGCAACCTTTCCCGCCCCGTTCAAGCATGCTACGATTATTCCTATTCTGAAGAAACCTTCTGCTGATCCACTTCTCACCTCGAACTTCAGACCTATTTCTCTTCTCCCATTCCTCTCTAAGCTTCTTGGGCGTCTTGCCTATTCTCAGCTCTCATCCTTTGTCACTACTTTCTCTTTCCTTCCGCCCTCCCAATCTGGCTTCCGTCCAAAACATTCCACTGAAACTGCTCTCACCTCTATCCTTAACTCCCTCCTCTCTGCTCACCATGCCAAGCAATCCTCCATCCTTATTCTCCTCGATCTCTCTGCAGCCTTTGACACTGTCGATCATCCCCTCCTTCTTCACACGCTTGCCTCCTTCGGGTTCAAAGGCTCTGTTCTCAACTGGTTATCCTCTTACTTCTCTTCCCGGGGCGGCCGGACCTCTCCTACCCATCCTCTTGATTACAGAGTACCCCAAGGTTCAGTGCTTGGTCCTTTTCTCTTTACACCTCACTCATTGCACCTGTTATCTCCTCGTTTGGCATCTCCCACCACTTCTATGCCGACGACACTCAACTCTTTCTCCTCCTTCTCAGCTGACCTTCACCAAAAACTCACTTCCTCCCTTACTGCCATTAAGAACTGGATGTCCTCCCGCTTTCTCTCTCTTAACACTGACAAAACTGAAGTCCTATTCTTTCCCTCCAACTCTCTTACCCCTTCCTCTCCTCCCCCGTTCATTCACTTTCCTCCCTCTAATCTCCCTATCTCTCTCCAAGCTCGTAATTTAGGCGTCCTCTTTGACTCCTCTCTCTCCTTCTCCCAACACATTTCCCTCACTTCTCGCACCTGTCGCTATCACCTCTTCAATATTCGCAAAATCCGTCCCTCCCTCACGTTCCACGCTACCAAGCTCTTAATCTCCTCCCTCATATTCTCCCCCCTCTTCTACTGCTCTTCCCTACTCTTTGGACTACCTACATCTCATCTTGCCCCCCTTAAATCCATCTACCACTCTGCTGTTCGTACCCTTTGTCTCCTTACCTCCCGTGACTCCATCTCCACCTCGCTATCCTGCCTTGGCTGGCTACCATTCCACGCTCAACTTAAATTTCACTTTCTATGCCTTGTCTTCAAATCCCTCCATGGTCTTGCTCCCCCTTACCTCTCCTCCCTTCTCACTTTCTACTCCCCCTCCCGTTCCCTTCGATCCGCTGACCATTTCCTTCTCACTGTTCCTCCTTCCCCCTGCGCCTCCTCCCGTTTCCGCTCCTTCCAACTCCTAGCGCCTCTGCACTGGAACTCCCTTCCACTCGCAATCCGCTCCACCCCTACCTTCTCCTCTTTTCGCACTTCACTTCAATCTCTCCTCCTCTATTCTCCTCCTTCAAACCCCATCCCCCCTCTCCATCCCCTCCCTCCTCCCTCTTTCCCCTTGACTATCTCTCCCCCCTCTCCTTCCTCCCCTCTCTCTCCCTTCCCTTTCCCTCCTCCAACTCATCACTACTCCCCCCCCCCCCTTCTCCCCTCAGTGAATTGCTCTTTTCACTGTTTTGTTGAATGGTTCATATTGTAATTTTGCTTCTACCGTTATATTGTTTATGTTTTATGTGCTTAGTTGTTCCACTGTACAGCATATTGGTGTAAGGCGCTTTATAAATCAATAAATACAAATACATTCTCCCGCGAAACACCAAGCTTTCACGGGCCTGTGCATGTTTTGTGTGTGTGCTTTCAGGATTGTGGCTTGAACTGTCTGGTTCCAATACACATCCTGGGTGACAACGAGTGGTGTGCTGGGAAAGCCTGGGACCACCGTTAATCAATGATTGGGCCACGCATGGTGTGCTTATATGTGAGCAGATCTCCCATTGGGTTCTCCCCGGTTTTGTGCGAAGGAGATTCTGGATAACAGAAGGCGCCAAACACCCATACCATGTCAATCTCTTGAGTTCTCAGTGAACGAAGGATAGGACCCAAGTATCCTGAAACTAAGAAGCTGAGTTGTGGAACCACTGTAAGGTGTACCCCCCCCTGAGCCTGCTGTCGTCCCACTGGACTCCTCAGCATCTGATTGAACTAGAAGGTCTGCGAAGGCACTTCAACCCATTGGAATAGTGGGACTAACTATTCTCGGCACCTTCATCAAACCCTGCAAGGAAGCCTTCTCAGAAGTGTCCCTGGGCCAACCCGTGGGCTGACCAGCTTGCGCAGGACCTTTACTCCAATAACGCTGCTGTTTCAAAGAGGCCCTTGAAACTTGGTACATCGCAAACTGTGTTCATAGCACTCTCACACCGAATTTCGTATACTTGGCATTCCCAGGTCTGGAGTAAAGAGGGGTACACGTGGTTATTGTGTCGCCCAGCCGTGGTGACAAACTTTGCAAGTGCATTGCAGCTGTGCCCCTCAGTGCCCTGAAAACTGCTACAGTGAAACTGGCCTAAACCATCCACCAGGAGTGGAGAAATCAACATTGTCCCGTTTGGGAATTAATGCTGTAACTTCATTCTGAAAGCTGCAGAGCCGCGAGATTGCTGCATTTGAACTTGCAACCGAATTGGACTTGACTGCCGAAGTTTGGTCTGGAGTGTGCCACAGGTCGGTGAGGAACTGCAACCCTTACTGGGGGCCCTTAGCGCATCCATCCATTTTTATGTACGAGTGGCCCCTCTCCTTTCCCAACTCCTGGAACCTGCTCTGCCCTCACGGGGAGACCCTCCACGAATAGTGGGAACCTATTCTGCATCACCTCACCCACCTTCCTGAGCTGCAACAGACCCTACAAGAGACCCCCCGTTCGCCCATCTGCACTACTGCGTGCACCATCACTGCAAATACATTTGAGCAATAGGCTCCCCACTTCTCATGAACCAGATTGCCTTTCAGTTAGGATTGTGATTACTACAGAACTGCCTAAAGACTCTGCACTACCTGCTACCTTACCTTTTCTAGGCTGGGGACCCATTACGTGCATTAACCCTTTAGGCCCCTTGGTTTTGTCTATATGTATTTACATACACACACACACACACCTGACTGGGAGTGATTTGTAAGTGTCCTTTACTCTGTATGCTCATTGAGGCATTTCAGTCACCCTCACCCCTCCTGAGACCTAGTCTTGACTGCCACCAATACTGCCTTGATTGGTCTGGCTTGCCCAGAAGGTTGCCCTGTTCCAAGAAACTAGGCTGGACTTCTGAACCTCAGTCCACCAGGTAAGAGTTCAGAAATCCACCGAACACTGAGCAGCACCCCCAGAGGGACTATCTGGTAGTGGCGTCACCTCCCTGGCTACATGAGAAGGGGCGCCCCCCCGCCCCCTTGGGGAGAAGTGGTGACAACCAAGGATTCGTCACAGCAAGTAATTGCATGGTAAATCATTTGCAAAATGCACACAGACAGTCCATCAAATGCCCTTGTAATGGGCAACACACCGACAATGCTCTTTGACCGCCACCTATTACCTTTGCCCTTGCAGGTG
This sequence comes from Ambystoma mexicanum, assembly GCF_040938575.1. Taxonomy (NCBI): domain Eukaryota; kingdom Metazoa; phylum Chordata; class Amphibia; order Caudata; family Ambystomatidae; genus Ambystoma; species Ambystoma mexicanum. The sequence goes on along the minus strand of NC_090925.1, from coordinate 247,362,112 downwards.
ACTCTGGATACCTCCAGCTACCATGGCTGAAGAAACCTGTGCGAAATCCACAGGAGGCGGCCTACACCGAGGCACATCTCACAAGTGCAGAGGCTATTCTGCTGCTCGGAGGGCTTTCAGGAATTTTGGAAACTTCAACATTGTACAGCTGTGGATTGGTTTATTTCCCTATTAAATGACACACGCACATCTAACAAGTGCAGCAGGTGAGGCATCTTTTATTGTTGGCAACCCTCCTTTACCATTATGCCTGGTAAAGGCAAGGGATATCAATTGTGGAGCAATGGGCGAGTAAACCTGCCCAAAAAAGCCCCTCCCATATTACATAACTGAAAAGCTGTTACACCGCTCATGATAAGACGTTGCTCTTTTAACTATAAAGGAATGCTGCAATTGAGCCAATACCAGCAGTTACTGTATACAATACTATTAAGGGTGTCCGGTATGTGGGCTTTGTGCCGATAGTAACAGCAATGTGAATTAAGGGTGAGGACTTGCCGCTTCTTTGTAAATTATAGGGCGCTTCTAAGTGCTTACCTGACATCCCTTTTCATAGATTTGTATCATGTTTCACTTTGAAGAGGGATGATCTAATTCTACCCTTGGTCCCCCTCCCACAAGATACGTGGTCCGGAAGAAGAACCGCAAATACCACAACCGCCCATACCATTTGGACCAATTCCTAGTGCTTCTATGCCAGACAAGTATGGGGAAAGGTACCCACTTTGCCAACCTTACAGGTCAGGGGCAGTGCAGACGCTACCCAGAGTGGACGAGGAGCCTCATGATGACAGCAAGGAGACAATTGACAGTGTTGACTAAAGCGCCAAGAAGCTACACTGATGTCGTCAGAGACACCATGATATAGCAGCGTGAAACATGAAGCACACCGCACATCGGGACACAATCCCACACACGAATACATGAATAACACGAGCGTACAGTTATATAAGTTAGAGGACAGAGATACACATACCACCTCTATATTTTTGTCATTAGTTTACCTGCAGTAACATCGAAACCATAAGAAGCAAGAGATCCTGACTAAACGCTTGCAGATTTTACATGCCATTAACCCTTGTGGAACTGCAGGAGCACCCATGGGATCTGAGACAACCAACGGAACACTAACATACGGAGAACTATGGAATAAGACAAACATGTAAAAGCCATTTCATGGTTTAGGTATTTACAGAACCGATCGCAGACCATCAGCAGAAGCAGAGCTGAACAAAGCTGGGCTGCACAGAGGAGCAAACATGTGAGACAGGGCAGGTCGCCAAGGCCACCAGGATACGAGTGACATTCCATTCCTTGGACTAAAGTTACTCCAGCCACAATAAAGGTAAATAAACCCTCATAAATATCAGACTAATTTGGAGCTGTAGCACTCAAAAAGACAGTCTCTGAGCACGTCACCCAGAGGAGTCGATGACGGAGCGAAACTAACAGTGTGCGAACAGTCTCATGAAGCCCGACAAACGCTTGCAAAAAGAAATGAGACGGGTGTCGCATGATGGGAACGAGCACTCTCAGTCTTTGGTGGTTCACACATGTTACAACGCAGACAGTTCCATGAGCTGAGAACTTCAAATCCCATGCCTGGGGAATAGCAGCTCTAGCCAATCACAGCTTAGGACCCCAGGGGTGGGTAGCAACGGGCAAGAGCCAATGGTAAGACCCTTACACTGCAACACCGTAGAGTATTAGATAATCAGGGATGGGCCAGACACCTGACATGGGAAAGCCAGTAAACTATATTTTCCCCTGTAGGTGGACTACCACTCAACCCCCAATGGTGACAGGTTTTCTGGAGAAGGACCCAGGCTGTAGCATCACTCTGGCATCATGTGGGTACAAACTGGCCTGCGAGCAAGAAGATGTTGAGTTGGTGCTTGATTCGTGTCCATCCTTGTACTGATCCCTGTTGGTTTTTGGCTGTAATAAATCACAGTTTGTTTGAACTTGCTACCCAGGCCTGTGTGCCTTTTGAGGGAAGTGTCTTAGTGTGATAGTAAGCCCTGAGGAGAGAAGGGCTGAGATATCCCCGCTGTTTGGCTGTTACCCGGAGTGGAGAAGAGGAGGTGCGTGTGCCTTTAAACATCTCAGCAGCTGACTATAAGTGGCCGCCTCCACCGCCATTGCGGCGTTAAGCCCCGAGGAGAGAAGGGCTGAGATATCCCCGCTGTTTGGCGAGTTGGAGAGCCAGGACACATCAATCATGTCGGACTCCATTCCAACTGCCCTGCGAACAAGGGCGCAAATACGACGCGAGGAGAAGGCGCTGCTTGAAACCACTCCGCATACACCAGTAAGAAAAGAAAGCCGATTTTTTTTCATGTTCATCGAACTCTGACTCTGTTGTTGATGAGCCGCTTTATGTTCGCCAAGAATCACCTGACGCCGAAGATTTCACTTGCACGTCCAAAAACTGCATACTTCACTCAGACGTGATGTCGGCTGATTTAATACCTTGTGAAGTGGCGCAACCCCTATCACATGAGAACCCGTTGATTGAGAATGTGATATGTGTCGAGGGCCCCTCTGTAGCTCCACAGGCGGACCGGTTATCTGTGGGCACCAGCGTATGTGAAGGCGACATGCGCATTGCTGTTCAGGAAGCGTGTATAACTTTTGAAAAAACGGTCGGCTTACCCGCTGCTGGGTTGTCCGATTCTCCGCTTCTGGATGAGGCGGGGTGCAGGGCCCTGGAGCCAGCGATGTTGGCAGGCGAGCCGTTGTTGCTCCCGCGGAGGTTCATCTGGGGGCGGGGCCTGTGGGAGGGCGCGCCCCCGATGGGTTGGGAGATGTGTGCGTTGCTGTACGCGCGAACCGGGTGGATAGCTGGAGTGATGGAGTACCCCTGTTGTCTGCAGTGACTCCTGGTGTGCCGCAGCAAGGCAGTAGCCCTGCCCAGCCTACTCCACTAAGTGCCAGTTCCCCCGTTCATCTGTCCCGCATGGCTCTCTGTCGCTCTTTTTCAACTGATGAGACCGCTCACTCGACACAGTCTGTGATGAGCTGGGGTCAGGACCGTGTCCAACACCAATATGATCACCACTCCGACAGACCGGTGTGTATGACACAAGTTGACCCAAGTGCTCCGTTCCCTGAAAACAGGAAAAATTCCTTAAGTGTCGTGACAAAGGGGTTGGAAAACTCTGTAGTAATGAATAAAGAATGCTCTGCTAACACTAAGAAAGGTCCTACCTCCCCTACGTTGAAACCCGACAAACACACCACAAAAAGGCACATATCACAACTAAGTGGCGCAAATGAAGACATATTGGCCCTCATTCTGACTCAGGCGTTAAGGGTCGGCGCCGTTTACGGCGCCGTAAACCCCTTAACGCCCGATTACAAGGTTCCCTTTGCGGGATGGCTTTTAACGGCTGCTTTTTTGCAGCCGTTAAAATCCATGCCGCAAAGGGACCTTGGCGATAATTACGGCACCGTAATTTACGGTGCCGTAATTATCGCCTTTCCCCATTCCCATTATGCCCTATGGGGCGAAAATGGGAATGGGGAAGGGCAAAATGGGAAATGGGGATTTACCGCCCCACTCACCTTGGAATGGGGCGGTAAATCCGCCAACCACCATGGCGTAAACGTAGCGGGTCGTAATGAGGGCCATGGTCTAAGGTGTGCTACAAACGCTTCAAAATCAACAATCAAACTCCAAGGAACTGTGATCCACACGAGGGACCCGAACACGTGTTGACCTCTCAGAAAAGGTTGAGCACGCAACAACATCACCCCAATAGGTCCCTCTTGTCTCTTACCCTTACCCATACCTCACAGCGCTCGCCACCAATGAATGTTTGTCGGAAGACTCACAAGACTCCTCGCTGATGGAACATCCATTTCCGAAAATACGCCATACTAGAGAAAAGTCAGAAATGGCCAATCGACTTCAGCCACCAGTGCTCAGTGCTGAAAACAGAGCCACTATGCCTCAGACTGAGCTACAATCTCTAATAATTTCATCTATGACGATGTCTATGGCCCCCTATATGAAACTATACAAAGCTTTGCATGAAGCCACTAAGGGCCTGACAACTGTCGTGGCTCTAATGCATTCGAAACTAATCCGGATTGAACAAGTCTGTGATCAGTCGACTTCAAAGCCCTTGGCTATTCCACCTATAAAACAGGTGAAGAAAACGAAGAATCAAAAAGGTCTTAGAAACAAGGCACTGCATGGTGCACGGAAATTTCTACGTAATATAAACGTGGTCCAGAACGTGGCATGCAACATAAACAAGTGTCTAAAGGCAGCCTCTTCAATCAGTGGGAAATCGCAAAATAAACCCTTAGACTCAGAAGTCCCCGTAAGACCTGATGTAGTGGCTGTGTCAGGTTCAAACCACGAGTTATCAAGTGAGCTGTTGAACCCATCAACATACGACGATGTAACACACGATATCCAGGATGCAGAGGCCACCTCTTACCATGAGAGCCAAGAGGGCGACGTCGTGCACACCTCGATAGACGAAGAGAACGCCAAACAAATTAACATCGACGCTCCAGCACATGGACCTGGAAATGAACTTCCTGTTATCCAAACTGTTCCAAGTATCATCAATTTAAGCTCTTGTTCCGCGACTGGCACGCAAACGACTCCTAATGCATGGTCCTCTGCAAGAAGAACCTGTCAACTAATTAATGAAAAGGAAGTCCAGCAGGGGCAGCTGAAATCGCCAAACAGTCCAGTGTTTATGACCCTACATGAAAAGAGGATGCAGGTCTCTACGGAACCGGGGTCGTTGGCCCCTGGAAATACTCGGAGTAATCAGTTTGTCCCCGCTAATCTGGCGGCAGCAAGGCTCCACAACAACACCGTAAAAATCTCAGATACGGATATGACTCTCCATGGTGAGTGTCAAGTTCGCAATTCAAAGGCTTCCCTGAACGACGCCTGATTGTTTCAGCCCAGAACGTCGGGAGGAGTCAGATTGAAGTGCCCTATCTACAAACTGGTCATTGAAAGGCTAGATTCCTCCAATAACCTAATACTGAACCGAGGCAACATAATCAGGCTTTTACACCTCGTACCTGCCCTACGAGCCATAAGCTCAAACGATCTGATGATCGTGGAGTTTTTCAACGAAAATAGGAACGATAAGGTGGTGATTCACGTTTCGTCACCTATTGTTGCTTCAACAATTCTGGACGCCAATATCGCCCTGTTTTCTCTTGGCTTTGAAGTCTACAAATACTCCGACTCGGCTCATAAAACACCCAATGGAACTGAGGTCCCATACACCCACAAAGCCATAAGCAAGGACGCGTGGGGGAGTATGCCGGAACCCATGGATCAGAGTGTCATCAACGTTCAAGCACACCCTTGTTCATCAACTCAGAAGGCACTCTTGGATGGAACCAAACAGAACAAAACTGGGTAATTCTTGCCACGACCAAATACTGGAGGTCTCTGAGAGGGAGCTACAAAAAGAGAATATACGAATCACTATACTCTGTAACGCCGAACAAGATGGATCGAGTGTTTCTAGTAACAAATCCTTCAGCCCTAGTGGCGGTAAGCATGAGTGGTAATGGTTGTCTGCAGCCTTGTGCAGCAAAAATCCCCAATAATGCCGGAATGAGGACCCTGAAGCTCGGTGTAGATTGGCTTCGTGGAACACCCGTGGCTTCTCACACCTGTTCAATTCAAACTGGCTTGCAGCAATCGACATCGCTTGTCTCCAGGAAACATGGTTACGAGAAACCCCAGTAATGGACGACTTTGAGGTGGCCTTAAACCCTGCTCTAAAATCTTTAAAATGACGCCCGATGTCGGGCTTGGCCACCATGGTTAGGAAATCCTCTGGCTGGAGAATTGTGAGTTCGACCAACTACTCCCCTTTCATCCAAGCAACGCTAATGTCAAAACTAAAACACGAAGGCTCACCCATGGAACAGGTGTGTGTTGTAAACCTGTACTGGCACCACACGAATGCTGGGAAACAGATTTTCATCGATCAAATTATGGAAATAGTCGATGAACTGCTGGAAACAAACGGCTGGCCGAACATTCTCATCTGTGGTGATTTAAACATCGACCTTTTTAAACCATCAGGCCCGGAAAAAAACTTCTTTGGCCAAGTCGTGGTCGGAGGAATTGACCCTTAGAAACATACAACTTCTAAATGGTAACACTTGTGACAATATGCCGCAGCCCCCACGTGGCATCGGGATGGGCAAAGGTCAAAAATTGATTATATATTTGTATCAGAAGCCCTACATCCTTGGATAACCTCGCTGAAAATTATTGAAAAGACAGAAAGCGATCATAACATGCTAATAACTGAATTTACAACTACGACAAAACAGGAATCTGAGCTATGGCCCCATCAACTCCAGGTAGTTTCCAATAGAGTAAGACTGAGCCTCGAACACAGGATGTGGAACATCTGGTAATTCTCTACTGCACGACCTGCCCAAACGTCGACTATGATCATCTTCTGACACACTATAAGCCCAAGCAAGCGGGCTTTAAAAATATGGCCTTTGTACGCCAACACTGCTTTGACCGGGAATTGCTGACACAAAAGCGTTGTATGCGTCAAGACATCCGAAGACTGAAGTGTTCAAAGGGCTCAACTTACTTACGCGACGTAAAGGCGATTAAGCAGAGATACAAAAACTGGCTAAAAGCTCATAAGCATGTAATGGCCCAAAACTACGCAGAACAGATGTTGATGGTATTAAAAAAAATAAGAACTCTAGAGACTTTTGGAGGCTTATGAACAATCAGCACGCCCCCCAAAAAGCCATTCAAGGTTGCATGGTGTCAATCTGATTGGATAAGTCACTTCGATTCGAAGGTTTATATAAAGCACCTGTTTCAACCGACGGCCCTGTTATACTAACACCGAAATCTTGGGCCTTGTCTTTTTCAAAAGATGAAATAGTGACCATCATCAAAAAAGCGAAAAATTCACAGGCACCTGTGTCCTGATGGCCTGACAAATTTTACTATAAAACAACATCCAGAGCAATGGGCAGAGTTCTGTGTAACGTTGTTTAATCGAGTAAATTTAAGTGGCCAGACGCCTAAATCCTGGAAGACCGCGATAGTGGTACCTATATTTAAAAAAGACGACAGAGCAAACCCAAAGAACTATCGTCCAATTGCTCTATTAGACGTCCTGGGTAAGATCTACGCCACGATGCTCCAACAAAAACTCGTAGCCTGGTCACAAACTTCGAACCACGTGGATAAGCGCCAATCAGGTTTTGTGAAGCAGGTGGGATGCTCGCTGAATTTACTCCTGCTAAACATTATCAAAAGGGAAGCGATAAAGTCTAACACGAAGGTCTATCTAGCTTTTATAGACTTTTCATATGCTTTCGACACCATCAATAGAGAGATCCTGTGGGAAAAACTGAAGAGTTGGGGATGCCCGTCAGATCTATTAGCGGCAATTAGAGAACTGCACACAAACACCTCTATCCGTGTAAGGCTGGATCAATTAGGGCAATTATCCAAAGCAATAAACACCTTCAGAAGGAGTCAAACAGGGGTGTCCGTTAGCTGCAGTACTATTCGGCCTTTTCATATCGGACATAGGCGAAGCAATTGGAGTAACAAAATCATTTCCGCCGAAAGTGGCCAAATCACACTTAAATTGGCTACTATATGCTGATGATTTGATCATCCTGGACCGGACGCCTATTGGGCTGCAAAGAAAGATAAATGCAGTTCGACAGGACGCTAGTCCACGAACCTTTGCAAATTATCTGCCAGTGTTAAATACCTGGGAATGATCATAAGTTCTTCAATAACGGATGGACCGTGGCAAGCTGACATAAGTAGAAAATGCAAACAACTAGCTAACCAGGCACTAATTATCCACAAAAGATATGGAAAATTCTCGTTAAAACCTGTGCTGGCCTTCTACCATCAGAAGGTAATTCCCTTACTGATATACGGGGCTGAAAATGCTCTTGGTTGTTCTTATGAAATTTGGGACTCTTTAGAGAACTGCTTTTGGTCCAAAGTGTTAACACTCCCGAAAGGCGTGAAGACTGCCTTTATAAGATATGAACTGTCGATAATATCGATTCATGCCAGGATCTGCTGGAGTCTACTAAACATGTACCGTAAAACATGTTCTAGAGCACAAATTCCTCAATTTGACATCTTCTATGATGGTTCAGTTGGTAACTCCAACGTCATCACAATGTGGGCAAACAGGTGCGAAGAGTTACTACAGAATTTCGACATCAAGAGCGAGTTGCTCCATGAAAATCCGGATGCGACAAAGCTTAAAATCTGGCTCATTGACTGGGAGCTTACATGCACAAAGAGAGCGATGACCAAATCGATGTGTGATGTGCCACTGGAAGCACGTGCCCTTAATACCCAGCAGCGTTACATTACCCTGTTTCCAGATCCACAAGCAAGAAGGCTGTTCTTACTGTTCGGGCTAAATCTGTTCAAAACTACTGAACGTCTTCGCTTATGGAAGAACAATGAGCACCTAAAACCCGAATGTCGATTTTGTTTGTTAGCCAAAGAGTCACTAAAACACTTAGTGCTATTTTGCCCTAAGCTGAAATCTGAAAGATCAATCCACCTGGGCACATGGAGTGTAATCCATCCATCCTTTTGTGCCGATGACTGGTACCAGATGAACCAAGGAACCGACTTGAAACTGATATTTCCATTGACACGTTTTTTGGAGCAAATTGAAAAATGTCTGATGATGGCACCATTAGGGGAATCAAATTAGTAAAACCTGTCACGGTATAACCTGTACAATAACTGAATGGAACTCGCACAAAAGGATAATACTGATGATTGTTTGTATGTCTAAGTGTTGTCGTGTTGTTTGTACATATGTTGTCACTTTTAAAGGTTTGAAAAAAAAACAAACAATAAAATAAAAAAAGATAGTATACAAAAATTGCAACTTGCCTGCCTATTATTTATTACTACTTTAAGCAATAATGGTACTCCCCCTCCTTGGTTGAGTCTGAAAGTTCAGTCTTCCTACAAACAAGAGAGTGGTTACGTTTAACTGTGGTTGGAACAACCATGTTACCCCAGGTTTGCTTCTCCAAGTTCAACCATAGGTACAGACGTTGGAAATAAACCTTACAGTGCACAATGAGAATGGGCTACAGCAGGGTACGGCAGAAGCAACTGCTGGCACGGAAAAGGGCCCAAAGGGAAGAGAAGCTCAGAAACTGGAGGCCTCATGCCAGGTGCAGTCAGCTAGAGCCGAGAAAAACGTGGGAAGAGAGACTGTAGTCCTGAGGATTCGCCCATGGCCACGTATGCCAGAAACAGCCACAGGTTCTTTCTGTGACCGCTGACCGGGAAGTGGCAGAGCCGCTCTGGGGCAATCCTTTGGGGACAGGAATGAGTGCGTTGCAATGCGCATATGCTCGCTCTTGTGGCCCCTTTGAGGCCGACCAAAGGAAGTGTCCGCAGGGCAGCACGAAGGGCCACTCCATGTATGAACGACAGAACGGTGCTAAATGCAAACAGGAAGAATCAATCACACGTGGCACAGGGCACACGGTGATCACCTAGTCCTTTAAACTAAGTTGGCACTTCTTGACCAGTTGCGTAAGAACAGACGGGGAGTCTCCAGAGGGAGGAACAGGTACTCACGCTTTAAAGGCATGGAATGTTGAATTGGAATTCCCCTTTAACCAACATATTACTACATCAATCAATCCATTCAGTAAGTGTCCGTCGCCTTTTAGGAGTCACGCACCCTACTAATTTTTTTATTAGTCATCTGAGCTTAATTAACCACTGCATATAAAAGTGTACATGTCTGGGGTTAGGTGACCTAATATTCAAGTGAACCGTCCCCATTCACGACACAATGAATCTGCACAACTTCACTTTCTCAGTTTATACTAAAGCCCTCGCGCTAAATGCTAAGCGCATTCCACCTATCGGATGAACAGAGTTTCGGATAAAAACGCTCGCCCTCTTGCAAAATAAAACTAAACTATTACTTTGAGAGGCGACAAGCAACGGTTCGGTAGAAATTACATGTTTAAGAGAAAACATGAAAAAAAACGTACACCCGGTGTAATTTCGAAATAAAATGGATTTTCGAACGAAACGAAATGCCATCCAAGCAAACAAGTAATTTGCATCGAAAATAAGATGTTGAAACAAAAACACGGGGTGTTTCAGAATATACAGTCTGTACACTGAATCAACAGCCTGAGCGAGGACGTAGTAGACGCAGCGAAGTGACCGGTCAGAAAAACACAGTTTCACTAAAATAAACCTTTGTTGACATAAAAGAACAATCTCCTCCCCCTACGGGGGCTGTCGCCATCTTGAAGGGGGGGTACTGCGGGGGGGGGGGGGGGATATTAGGTGAATGACTCTCTTAAAAACTCCATGTATACGTTTAACCGATCTCCACCACCTTCACGAAACACTAACCGGATAAACAGTGCCCCACAGCCAAGGCGCACCACAACCCTATATCTTCCCGTTTGCATCCTCTCCATCGCCGGCTCAGAGCCCGAATGCCGCTTGCAGCCATTTGCCTCAGCTTTAAGAGAAACTTGCTGACCAATGAAGGCTCACGCCGGGCGTGACGTTCCGCGGGGCGCGCCTGCGCTATGCGCCCGGCCCTGGCAGTAAGATGGCGGCGGCGGGCTCGGACCTGCTGGACGAGGTGTTCTTCAGCACCGAGGTGGACGAGAAGGTGGTCAGCGATCTAGTGGGTTCTTTGGAGAGCCAGCTGGCGGCCTCCGGCCATCGCGGACAGGGCACCGAGGGCCGGGGGCTGGGGGGCCATGGAGCCCCAGGGGGGGCGGCCGCGGCTCAGGGGGACAAGACAGGTAACAGTGGGGGCATAGGGAGTGGGGATAAATGAGGGCTGGGGCCACATTGGGGCGGTGGTACTCGGACGGGCAAGGGAGTCCGGGGGAGGGCGAAAAGGAGCGTAATCTTCGCAGCAGACAGGTGACAGTAGGGGAGTCTGAAGATATAGGGATCCTGGCTGGGACTCAGGGTCCGTAGGCACGAGTAGGGAAAGGGGGATCCAGGGTAGGAGGGATGGCTGTAAGGGGGAGAGTGAGTTGAGATTTTTGGTACAAGCCAGGTAGAGGGGGAGTGCAGGATCAGGACACTGGTAACCCCGAGGGGAGTGCGCGATGTGGAACTATAGGCATACGGTGCCTTTTGGGGATCCTGTTTTCAAAGGTCTTGAACACTAGGAGTACAGGTGAAGGGGAGCGGTAAACAAGGGGAGCGCAAGGGAGCAGATCTCAGGAGGCACTCTGTGGGGGGGGACAAAGCACGGGGCAGGAGATCGCAATATAGTGGTGGCCCAGTGGGGGTTTAGGGCAACACGTCTAGTAACTGAGATGAAGGGGACGATGTTTTGAGAGACTTGATCATTATTGATTTTATTTAGTATACTACCAAACCTGGGAGAACAAGACGTACGACCTACTGGATACCCTGGTGTAAGTTAGCAGGCATGCCAAAGGGTTGCCCGTCTGCATGGGGCCAGACATTAACAGGGACATAAGGAAGGGTGGGGATACAGTGTAAAGTTTCATGACAATAGGCAAGAAAGAGGCCCTGGTAAGCCCTATGGGAAAAACAGCATGCAGTGGCAAGACCGGAGGAATCGGGGCCATCTCGGCAGTAAGTGAGACCTCGAATGTGCCTGGGGACAATGAGGAAACAACCAGGGGGCGTGGCGATAAGTCCCAACTGGGTGATCTTCTTTGGGGTGCAGGCATGCAAGGAGATCTTGATCCCTGCTGGATCTGGGTTTGGGGCATGACTCTGTTGTGGTTGTTGCAGAGCTGTCATATGGCTAGTCCTGTTACAGCAGCCATGTACCGACACATGACTTATGGATGCTGTTTTCTGCTCTTGTTCAGTTTCGCCACCTAGCGAGGACGAAATTGCCCAACATATAAGATGTATGAGGCCAAGTCAAATCAGATCTTTAAGGATTGAGATGTGTTCATGGGAAAGCAAGAGGTGGATAGATCCAGTTGTGGGTTATGGGGGGAAACTGGGTGTTGCAGCATGCAGTGTTATCCCAGAGGATTGGATCTGGCAGTAAGTACTGAAACTGGGGTTCCACAAGAACTCTAACCTATTGTGGGATGAGCAGGGAATGGGGTTATTTTGGGGATTTAACTAGGACCCAATGATGAGATTTTGCACGATGGTAGACACCCAACAGAGTGGGGGTTGATATGGCAAAAATGCAGGTAATTTATGAGAGGTCGGAAGGGGGTCTCTTAGTTACAACGCATATGTGGGATGTTGCTATTGAGATTGTAGCAAAAAGAGATGGGTTTTAACATGAAAGGAACAAATGATGATAGCTGAGCAGACCAAACGGGTTTACCAATTGAGATTAGTGGGGGTGCTGATGGAACATAGCTGTCAAAAGTTGCCATGTGCCTCATACCCATTGTTTGTTTTGCAGCTGGAGTCCCAGGCTCCATTGTGATAAATAACGCCCGATCAGCACTGGACCCAGGTGGGCCCACCAAACCAGGAGTCTTGGCATCAAAGCACGGTGTGTCCGGTAACGGCAAAATCCTGGGTGCCCCCTCCGCAACCGTGCAAACATTGAATGGGGGCAGTGTGGTGATGGTGAATTCTCACGCTCCTGGAAGTGCCACTGCATACTCTGGAGGAACCCCTTCTACTTCTACACCTGTTACCCTGATCAATAATGGACCCAGCTCGTCTGTGCTAAAGGGTGGCACACCTGGGCCCACAGGTACAGTTATACAGGCATCCTTTCTTGCACCCCCTGGAGGAGCAGGGGGGGTCCCCTCTCAGCAGTCCGGACCCCCCGGCAGCACCACTGTCACCTTGGCGAGGCCTCCCATCCATGCCACGCAGAATGGAAGCACTGTGATAAATTCTACGCTGGGCATGTCTGCCTCTTCCCATAACCAGGGCATGAAATGCGAGTCCCCGAAGACTATCATCCAGGCACCTCCACCACAACCGACCATGGTCCCGCCAGGAGGCAACCTGGTCCTTGGGCAGACTATGCAGGTGGGGAACCCTGGTGGAATCCCACCCCCTGGAGCTACACCAACTGGCATGGGAAAAGGTGTTGTGAACACGTTGAACATGCCCAGGACTCCCAATGTGACTGCAGGGAGCATCAGGGCCACGATTACTCCGCCGGTGCTGGCACCTCGCTTGTCTCAGCCTCCCACGAACCCACCTAACATACAGAACTTTCAGCTGCCTCCAGGTAAATTTGTCATTCCGATATTCCATTTGTGTATTGTTGGGCCCAATGGCGGATCATTTGGCGGTGGAGAATCGTCTAGTTGGCTTTGATGAGTCAAGGAGTTAGAAATGAAGGCTGATTGTTGTTTAGTTGAGTTAACATGTAATGATCAATGTTTCTTGAGTGGGGGGTGGTGTTTACACTAGGTTGGGTGGCAATATTGGAGTGAATCCTGTTGTTAATTTTGCGCAGTGTTTAACTGTTGAACGTTGATTTGCACTCCTGATCTACCTTTCTGCTTGCCCCACCACAAACTTGCTTGTGCTCTCTTAAGTGTTGCTTTTCATTCTGATTGTCAGTCGTGAGGGGGCACACATTTGGACCATGCCATGTCTTTATTGTGTAAGGTTTACTGGGTTGCCCCTTTTAGCCCACTGATATGGAAATCCGAACAGTACCTGACTTTAGAGTGTACTTGCTATTCCTTTCTGGTTGTTCTGGGAGTTCTATTTCAGTGTATATTTTGTTTTAATTTTCTGTCAAACATTTTTGCCCCGGTGGCTTGGTGAAACCTAGATATAACCAGTAAATACTGCTGGACCATGTGCCTAACCCTAACATCACGATTTGCTTCCATTGGGTCTAAATATTCAGCTGCGCTGGTCTTGCCGGTTGAGCGGGGTTGATTCTGGGCTGCGCCGACCGCTGGTTTGCCTGCTCCTCTGTGAGCTGGGAATGTCATGCTTGCTTTGGTCAATGTCCTACGCTGTCCCTCTGTCACTAGGGCTAACAGCTGATTTGGGCGTTTGCTTGCCAGTCTGGATCTGGCGAAGGTCATGGATCCGCCTGGAAAACGGAGTCCAGATCACTGTGACGAGGGTTTGAGTTGCCTGGGTGTGGGTGAACTCGTACAGTGTGAACCTGCCTCTCTTGATCCGCGTCTTTCTTGTGAGATTGAGAGCTCACCTCGCATGCCCCGTCTGTCCCTGCGTGCTCCCGCTGCCTCCAGGCGTTCTGTGTGCGCAGACTACCTACAGTAGCAGGTACAGTAATGCCGCTCAGTTGATGGCTTTAGCGGAGCAGCCTGGCATGCGGGTTTGCACTATGAGCGCCTGCTCAGCCTTCTATAGTCTTTTTTTTTTTTTTGTTGAAGTAATGCATTGTCGAACTGTCAACGTTTTATTTGGAGCATTTCCCGGTGTTGTAATTCCAGCGGCGATGTTATCACGTGAATGCTGGTGTCTGTTCGTTTCAGGTCGGCTTCGTGTTTCTGTTGTGCACGGGAAGATTCTGATGTTGTTTGCACTTGGTGTTTAAAATGCATCAACCTAGGAATGAAAACGTCTGTTTATGCATGATTGTGCTGCTACCCTCCCCACACTCCTTACCGATGCGGGGGTCGCTGTTCACCCCGGAACTGAACTACTTTAGGTAGCACCGATGCTCATGCGATCGACGCACGCAAAGCCAGGGTCGGGAGCTGCCGGTCCTGCTGCGCTCCTCCGATGGCATAGTTGGCGTTTGGCTGCTGCCGGATGCCGGTGTCGCGGCTGCTTTGGCTTGCTCGCCGAGGATTGGGTGCAGAGCCTGCTGTCACTGACAGCCCTCCCATCCCTCACCTCCATGTGCCTCTGTTGATCGCGCTCTAATTGGTTGACGGGAGCCGGCTGCAGACAATGTGTGCAGAGTTGTCTGGCGTCGGGGATTCCTTCTATGAATTTCGTGCTTTACAAATTAACGTAAAGGTCGCAATGTCTAGGACACTACCCGCAGAGTAACTTATCATATTTGTGTGTGTGATTCCCTTTGCTTGTTAGCTGTTAATCTTAACAGTCTGCTCCTCTGTTTTGTGTATGGGTTTTCCGATGGCTTGTCAGTTTAGATTTAAGACCGCTTCCTCGTAAAATTGTGGCATTTGGTCAGCGTCCACGGAGCTCCGAATTTCTCTGCCCTCAACTCACTCAAGAGCTGACACAGTGCATTAAATCTTGGATCACCGCTTCCATGTGTGATCTGGGGTCGATGCACTGTCCTAGCTTGGTCTAACATAGACCCAGAAGGGGGTGGTAAGAGGGGAATGGTTAACATTGATGATTCCCCGAGTCCTAATTTTAGAAATCTATCATTTTTGGGTTGTCTTGCAACATATATATTTTTTTTTAACGTTTTGGTAACCTGGCGTCTTCAGTTATATCTATTCAAGAAGTTCGTTTTTTTTATAGTATACAATGCAGGCCTCAATATAGTCACTTGCCTCTAACATGGACCGTATCCAGCATTTGGGCTGGAATCTTTTAACAGTAGTGCAGTACTTGGAGGTATGTGCGTCCATTGGAATGAGTCTTTGGCCAGTTGCTGTTGAACGGCCATGATTTGAAATATTTTTGAAATTGGGGATTGTGGAAGCATTCCGAGCTGACATCGGGATCGCGTTCCAGAGGGTGGGCGCATGACAAGAGCAGGATTGAGTTGTGATTCAAGCTGGTTGGTCGATTTCCTGCGCAGGAGCGTGTGACAACAGATATATGGAGCTAAGCCGCCAGGTAGGCTAGTGTGATACTAATGACTGCTTTGTAGGTGATACACACAGTCTTGAACAGTATCCTGGCTTCGACAGGAAGCCAATCTAGTTTGCGTAGTATGGGCGCAATTTCTGTCAAATGTTCATACTTCTGTAATGAGATGTGCTGCAGCGCCATTGTCTGCTTTTAGGTGAGCCAAGTGAGCAGCAGGGAGCCTTGTCAGGAGAGCATTTCCCCCATCGATAAGTGAGACCACAAGGGCCTGTACTACAGTCTGGGAGTCCTGCGGCTGGTTGAAGGGTTTGATTTTTTGATAATTCACTCTTGACGCGTTAGAAATGGTATGATGTCTATATGGTGAGAACTGATGGGTCCAATTACTTTTTTTGCCTTCATAGTAGCTTGTATCATGACATGTTTACCCCTTGCATACCACAAACCAATGTGTGCTCCATCACGTAGGGCACGAGCAAATACCCAAATGGCTAGTACTGAACACTGAATGACTGCGCTGACAGTACAAATAATTACGTGAGCATTTCTTGGGACGGGCGTGTTATTGGCTGCTTACAAAATGCCCCTAGATTCTTGCAAGAGTTGATGGCTCATGGTAGATCTTTTCAATGGATATACATCCAAATGGGAACCTTTAGTGCCGCTCAACGCATGGTGTGTGTTGGGAGAGTATTTGTATTGTATCGTGATGATTGCTTTATTGTTCCGGTGGGGTAGTTCTACGTGATTTGTATTTAACATAACCATACCAAATGTAAAACATTTAGAAATGTTTAGTCTGGTTTCAATTAGCAGTCAATGACTGAAAGCAGCCATATGGGGTCACAAAGCTTTGCATGCATTACTGTAGGGTTCAAAATGTGCACTATGCAATAACCAATGGCTAGTGATAGTTCACTCTTGGCGAGTAAAGAATGGTGTGCTGTGTACGTATAGAATTGAGGTGGCGAGTAACTTTTGTATGGCGTCAGAAGCATCACTAGGCTGTGTTTTTATTATATTTTTTAAGCTTTCATCAACTCGGACATTATTCAAAGGGGTACAATCTCGTTGATAAATCAGTCTCTGGGTAACTACCACGCTGATGCTACTTAAACTAAAGAATGTGAACTAGCGAGACTACCCATAGCTATTTTGACAGAGGGCCACACGTCCGAACATATTAAGCATTAATCTTCACACGGCTTTGTGGAATCTAATGTGAATTGCTTTGTGAATTCGATTTTTAAATTGACCACTCGCACTGTAACCGACATGTTATGAACACTATCTTTTTTTATTAAATCATTGCTTTAAGGTAATGGTGTAGTTATTGAGTTGAGCATTGGTGGCTTCTCCTTAAATAGGAAAGCCTTATTCTGCTAATTGCCCCATACACACTAAGCCAGAGTGTGCACACCTTTTTGCTTCTCACCGATATATTCGTTTGGTGACCACCTGCGATGTATCGTACTTATCTGGTTGGGGTGGGTACACCATTTTGCCTCTTTGATGAGCCGTGCCAAATGTTGGCACACACATCGTTTTACTGTCCATGACCTCTAGCCTGCAAAATTGACGCTAAGCTGTATTTTTTTTTGTATTGTGCACCAAACCCTGAGGTAACTGCGCACTTGAAAAACTTAGTGGTTACATACAGATAAAGCAGGCATATTACAATCCAGTTTAGAGACAGCACGAGGGATCCTGGTTACAGGTGGGTCAGAAAAGGAGATGTTGTACAGCAGTATGACATACAAAAAGATGAGTCGAAGCAAAAATAGACAATGGTCAGATAGCCTAGTGGAGGCCTCTTAATGAGGAGACTTGTTGCTCAGCCAATTTTGTATACTGGCTTTAAAGGTGAGGAAGGAGGGTTCCTGTCTAAGGTAGATGGGAATAGAGTTCCATCGTTTGGCAGCTTGGGCTGGGAAGCTGGCTCCTCTGGCTGCTTTTAGATTGAATCTTGGTACCACCAGGTTGTAGTCACGGAATTCCCCCTATCCCACCTGGGAGCGATCCTTGTAGGATTTCTTGGGCGGTGTCTTCTTACGCACGGACCTGGTCTTGTATAAGCCCGCACAAGCCTCTTCTGGCTCCATCTCAGATCTCCAGGATTCAGACAATCCGGGATCCAGGAACCACGAGGGTAAGCGCACGAGTCCGGGAAACAAGGAGAAAGGAAGAGGGTAATGGGAATGGAATTAGGAGGTCCAGGAACAAGGACAACAGTGTAGCGAACTACGGAGCAAACGTCTAGTCGCTGCTTGCAGTAGCATTGAGACGCGCGGGGGTGCGGCCTATTTGTAAATACGCTATGTCTGACGTAAGGACAAGGAAGATGTTGCACGTTAGACGGCCATGTTGGGAGTATCAAGGAGTGCAAGCCCCGTTGTGACAAGGACCATGAGGTCCAAAAGGGGCGTGTTCTGCGGATCATGACAGTTGTGGAGTGAGATGATCTGGTAGTGCATGTGGGTTGGGGTTTACAAATTTTGTCTGTCGGGTATTTCGGGGCTGAGTTTGTAAGGCATTTGTGGGTGATGGCTAGGGTGCGTAATGTGATTCTGTCATGGATGCGTAGCCAGTTGGCATTGAGTCTGTGAGAGGAGATATGGCAAGATCTGTGAAGGCTGAGTGCTGCTCTCGGAGAGTTATTCTGGAGTACCTGGAGTTTATTTAAGTTATGTTCAGAAGAACCCAGGAAAAATGTGTTGCAGTAGTCGAGTTTAGATGGAGCAAGTGCTCTAGCCAACATTAGGCAGTTGCTTGTAGATAAATAAGCTTTACAGCTGTAGATTAATTTATTGGTGTAGGCCGTGGAAGATGCCACACTGTTAAACCTGTTTTTTAGAGTGTTGAGTCGAGGTAGACCCCCAGTGTTTACCTTTTTTGGAGACATTGATTATATTACAGTCACTGATGAAGGATGAATATCTAGTGTTGAGTTTATTCAGTTGTGCTTGAGTACCCACAATCGTCAACTCCGTCTTGTCGACATTGAGGCAAACACTGTTGGTATCCTCCCAGGCTTGGATTCCGAGATGGATATTGTTTAGCAGTTTGGAATCATGGTCGTAACAGCCAGTAAGGGGGATGAGGACTTGAATGTCATCTGCATAGTTAGTGTAGATGACAACCAAGTTGTCCAGGTGGTCGAAGAGTAGCTTGGTAAATATATTGTAAAGTGTGGGTGACACACAAGATCCCTGAGGGACACCACAGAGTATCGGTGTGGGGTGTGCTGAAGCTGATGGGGAGAAGAGACTGGTGGTCCTATTTGATATGATATGGCATTTGTAACGCGCCTATACACAAGTGTTTCAAGGCGCGACGAGGCAAGGTAGGGGGAACAATGGGAAGACGGAACAAACGATCCTACTAGGCCAGGTGTCATTCAGACCGCGCAAGTGCGTGGATAAGGAGGCAGGGACCGTGCAGTACAATGGTATAAGATAATAAGTGACGGCCAGCAAGTGGCAAGTGGATGGGTAAGTGCGGGCTACAGGTTTCATAGGCAGGTAGGGGGACTGTAGGGATATAGAAACAGTCCCTAAGTGTGGGTGTTGCCTGGTGGGCAGTGCAGGCGAGAGACGCTGGTGAGGGAGGACATGGACCCGAGATCGTGGGGTCTCCATGAAGCCAGTGCAGTTCAGGTGGCAGACAGGAGGTCAGCAGAGGAGAGGAGAAAAAGCAGAAGCAAAGAGAAAGGTTTTGAGGTGCTTCCGGAGATGGTTCTCCTCAAGTTTAAGGGAGGCAGAGAGGCTGTTCCAGAGGGAGGCACCAGCTGAAGAAGGAGATCTACCACCAACTCGTTGCTTGGAGAAGTGACTGACCCTGAGGGAGTTGGAGGCGGAGGTGTGAAGAGCTCGAGAAGGAAGATATTTAGGAAGAGAGAGTGGAAGTTATTGAGGCTCCAGGCCCCAGAAGGCCTTGTGGACAATGCAAAGGGTTTTGAACTTAATCCTTGCAGCCACTGGGAGCCAGTGCAAAGATTTCAGTCCTGTAGAGATACGATCCCTGGGCTTGAGGCCGAGGACAAGTCTCGCAGTCCTGTTCTGAATAAGTTGCAGAGGGCGGAGAGTAGAAGCAGGCAGATTTAGAAAGAGGCTATTGCAATAGTCCAGCCTAGAAAGAACCAGAGCTCTGGAGACAGTGAGCTTCTGGGGGAAGGAGAGGAAAGGAAGAATACCTCCTGAGGAGGTCCATCTGGTAGTGTGACTTAGAGACGTCGGAGATGTGAGGAGAGAAGGAGTGTGGAGTCGAAGATGACCCTGAGGTTTTTAGCCTTGCAGGTGGGAGCCAGAAGAGGGCCAAGGGAGACCGACCAGAGAGCTACAGGAAAGGAGGGAGCAGGTGTGCCGATGAGGAGGATCTCAGTCTTACTGGCATTAAGGCAGAGGTCATTGGCGGCACACCACTTCTGGATAGCAGTCGGAGATGAGGGAAGTAGAGGAGGAGACTGAGGGTAGCCTGAAGATGAGCTGGGTGTTATCCGCATAGCACTGAAAGTTGGGGCAGAGAGTGGCGATGCAGTGGGCAAGGAGTGCCAGGTATTGGTTGAACAGCCAGGGGGAGAGGTAAAAAGATAGTGGAGAGGAAGGACCCAAGTTGGACCTGGCAGAGTCCTTGGGAAAGAAAAGAAGTCAGCCACGTCTGAGCCTGACCAGTGATACCCAGGTTATCACAGAGATGGTTGAGCAGGATGGCATGGTTGACCGTGTCAAAGGCAGACGAGAGCTCAAGCAGGATGAGGACGCACGGGTGTTAAAGTCAAGGTTGGAGAGCAGATCTTCTTGGATGTTCAGGAGAGCAGTTTCCTTGCTTCTGGCAGCTCTGAAGCCAGACTGATGGGCATGATGAAGACAGCAACAGATTCAGTGTGGAGATTAAGCTGGGAGATGGCCAGTTTCTCCAGGAGCTTGCCCAGGAAGGGAGTGCTGGAGATTGGGCGCTTGTTAGCCGGGCAGGAGAGGGTAGGAATAGGGTTTCTTAAGAAGTGGGTGCAAGGGAGTGCTTCAGGGGGGATGGGAAGACTCCAGTAGCGAAGGAGTGATTGCGGAAATCAGCCGGGGCAGGAGCCACAAGAAGGATTTAACCCAGTCAGATGCATTAGTGGAGAATGCTGCCGCTGTGTTAAGGTGTTTGGTGAGAATTTGGTGGTCAATGAAGTCGAAGGCAGCGGATAAGTCTAGTAGTAGGAGGATTGCTAACTTACCATTTGCCTCGTCCATTTGGATCATTAGATCTACGAGGGATATCTCAGTTCCATGTCTGGGTCTGAAGCCTGATTGTTTAAGTCCAATGAGTTCATTCTCCTCTAGGTGCTTCTGAATTTGAAGATAAGCCACACCCGATCCAGAATTTTTAGAAGGAACGTGATGGTGGTGATGGGCCTGTAGTTAGTGGGGACATTTGGATGGAGGTAGGTTTATTTATTTATTTATTTATTTTGGGTGGAGGCATAACCCAGGCTTCATTAAGGTTGTTGGGTACTTGATTGGAGGCGAAAGAGGAAGGTATCAGCGTGGTGATGAAGGGGGCTGGGTCTTTGGTGCCTTCTTTAATCAAGGTAGCAGGGCAAATATTGCCTTGGCAATGAGATGGTTTCAGGCTTTTTATGATGTCTTCAACTTCTTTTGAGGTTACTTGTGAAAAGGAGAAAGGCGTGCAAGGATGAGGGGCTTTCGCTGGGTCAGGGTCAGACTGGGAGCCGATGGTGATGCTTGCCTTTTTAGCATTGATCTTATTTTGGAGTAGAGTGATTTTGTCTGCAAGTGTTTGCTGGGTTTTAGTGCACTACTCTGCGTCTTTGTTGCAGTCTTGTGTGGGCGGTGCAGGGGATTTGAGCTCTTTTGAGATGCTGAAGAGTTCCTTAGTACTGGATTTTGCATTATGCATTCTGGAATTGTAGTTTTCATTTTTGGCAGAAAGGATAGCCGCTTTGTAGCTAGCGGAATCTGACATAAGTGCAGTTTTATTTATGATGGATGGGGATTTACGCCATGTGGATTCAGCTGATCTTTTTGTGTTTCTAAGACTTTTTAGTTCAGGGGTGAACCACTTGTTAAGGTGAGCCAAAGGTTTGGCTTTCCTAAGTTTAAGAGGGGCCGCAATATCAAGTGCAGATTTTAAGAGTGTTAATGGAGAGGTCTACCAAGTTAGGCTGGTCAAGGTTGCTGAATTTAGTCTTGTTAAGGATGTCGCTAATGAGGGGCTGGAGGCTGTCTATGGTTATGTTGCAACAGTTTCTGGATATCGAGGGGGTGCTAAAGTGGCTTCGGCCGGAGAGGATCCAGGGATGGAGAATAGGATGAGGTGATGGTCTGACCAGACTACGGGTTCATTTTGGATAATGGAGGTGGAGCAGTTAAGGCCAGATACACAGTCCAGCGTTTCTGCCTTTGGAATGGGTGGGTGTTGTGATTCTATGTATAAAGCCCAATTTAGAGACGGAATTGTCCATGGCTAGGGCATGATGGTTGTTAGATCTGAACTTCGGTCTCCAAGACCCTAAGATGATGGCTTGGGATCCAAGTTTGGTATGAGTGGAAAGGAGGTTCAAGATGTCCTCCTAAAAGGAGGGTGAAGATCCCGGGGCCGGTAGACAAGAATATTGTATGGGTGGGTGCGAGAGTTAGTTTCACCGATAGGAGTTCTGCAGTGGGGATGCTAGCAGGGGGAATGGCTCTGATGTGAAGCTATCCCCAACATAATTCATGGACAGAATGCAAATCATTCTCCTTTGTCTTACAAAAGTAATTTTTAATGACCTTACAAGGACCCTTTGTGTATATTTTAAACTCGTCATTGGTAGTTTAAATTAAGCGTAGTTGGCATTTCATTTCTAGTTCCCAACATTCCCAATTAGCACATCATTTCGGTCCGCATTATGCTCAGTTGAGATTTCATTCTCACTTATGTGAGGAAGGCATGGTATCAACAGTAGACACAGAGACAATGGATGCAAGTTTCGAAAATCTTTTAGTATTTTGATATGGTTGGGAGAATTTTCAATTGTGCCTAACTCTATAAAGTATTCTTCACCATTAAACAAATAACAAAAGTCCAAGTCAGTCTAGTCAACATAAAATGGCGTATACTAAAAAACCTAACCATGCCATCCTTCTCAAATGACCAATGTGTAAAAGGGATATAAAAAGGAAAAATAGTGTCTTAAAAGAAATGTCAGAATGTCTTGGGTAACAACTGCCTTCCCTACGTTCAGAAGCAGACTGGTCTTGATTTTCTTATGAGGACAGGTGGATGGCACAGTTCTATCAGTCTTGCATGCTTTGGCTTACTGGTACAATTCAACAGTTCAGACTTTGGCTTCAAGCTTTTGACAGTTCAAAAAGTTCTTTAGGCTTCGTCCGCCCTTGTCGCAAATTCACAGTTCTGCTCTTGACTTTTACTTTACCGAACTTCCGCCTGGCTCGAGCCTGTCTTTTGGTTTTACATACGCTTAGAAATTTCATTTCTCTCATGGGTCTCCCTCTGACGGGCTCAAACCCTCTTTTCTCTGTGGGGGTGTCTATTCCCCACGTTTTGTTTTGTCCAACATTTTACTGTCAAAGACTTTCGGAACTGCAAGGATTTTACATAGACCTCTGCATGACCACTTCAACCTTTCTTTAAACAATTTATCAATCCACAATCTTTATTAAAGCGCAACCCCAATGCTCCTTGGTACTGTTTCTTCTCTTTACATTGTCCTCGTGGCATCTTTCAAAGTTCATATACTTTGATTTTCATTCATTCAACTCTCGTTCGGGATTGCGGTTACTTTCCTGCCTTCGTTTCCTGCTTTATCACAACTTTAGGATCAACTGTTAGGTAACCCTCTTACCTGCCAATGCACCCTAGCCTTTTGTTCTTAGTTGCTATTACAAAAATAATTCGATGATGAAACTATAAGATGTCACACCAAGAGTCACTGAAGGTGAAGGTTTTTTTTCACAATTCCCACTGCACTAATTTGTATAAAAAAGATATAACGGTTTTGAGGACTTTTTTCATTTTATTTTTTTCCTCAAAAAAATATATGTAAAAATTCTTGTAAAAAAGAAAAAATGAATGTTACAGAATTATACATACTAAAAGAAGCACATGTACAGCAATATAATAACATGCTGACAATGCTCAACATTAGTGTCTATTTAGTTACCTAAGCTTCATTGAACACAGAATAAGTTTGATTGTGTCAAGCATGACAAAATAAGATTTTGTTTACAAAAACTAGAAAGTAAACGCCTGACTCAAGACAACAGGACGTCCCCTTTTGTTCTAATTATCACAAATTCAAACATGAGACCCTTGAATGTGTGATTCCACCTTGCAGGACCACTCTGTTACTTTGTATACTTTCATTACAATTCAGATTCTGTTTCATTTTGTGTTTTATCGGCACACGGGCAACCTTCAACTCTTGTTATAGTCACTTTTGCTTTTAACACAAACCAAGTTTTTGTTGCCTTCGTTTAACTCACGGGTCGTGTTAATGGGTTTCTCTCCAACGGCTTTCATGTAGCAGTAAAGGCGGTTACCAACGCCTCCTCTGCTGATCCCCAACTCTATTCACTCTGGAGGGTAGCTGGCCACCTCACAGTACTTTGAAGGCATCTCCTTTCTGCTCACTCGGTTTCTGTCTTGGAATGCTTACAGCTTTCCGAAGTGTGACAATCTCACCTGGCTTTATCTCGCTCTCCGCAACTGCTGATCAGCCCCATGACCTTTCAACTTCGATAGCCTGGTTCGCATCAACCCGCGGAAGAGATTCTTCTTCTCCTACCCAGCGTCCCTCATTGAGCCTGTTTGCACCACTTTTTATCCCGATGGGGAGTGTTAACAAGTGGCAGGTGTGTGTCGATCACGTGCCTGACGCTGTCTGGTCTCAATAAAGGGACAGAACCATTGCAAGAGGTAATCTTTCTGGCCTCATTCCTCCTCGGCTCAGTAGTGTTGTCAATTTGAAGTGGGGAGGAATTATGGGAGCTGTAGTTTACCATGAAATAGGTAGGGATTTGGGTTAGATGTGTAGTGAAAAAAAAGGGGATACCATGTCTCGCCATCGGGTGTTTCTCCCCCACTCTCCTGTCCACCCCCAGGGTCGGGATCCAAAAGCGATGGCCTTTCCCATGCCACCTGAGTACCGGATCCCCGGGGACTAGGTTGTGAAACACCCGCTGGTTTTTCACTTAGTAGGTAACTGGCTCTTTTTATTATTCTAAGTTCGCACATCATTGACAGATTCCGACACATTCCGCTATCTTATCATTTCCCTGGCGTTTAACATGCTATTGCTGATGCAGAAGAGAGGGGAAGACCAATGCCCCACGATAGGGGCCAAGACTCAAGCCTCTGAAAATACCCCACGCCCTTAGTGTCTGTTGCTGGCTGGACTGTTAGGCTGATGTTTCTGAATTGGGCTTCTGACAGCCCCTTATGTACGGCATGCTTAAATGTTGTATTGTGAAGGCATTGGTAAGAAATGTGCTAGTCTTTCTGGTGCCGTGGCTGGATTTGTACTGGTTATTGTATATGTGAAATACCACGCTTTTATTGTGACACACGTGCCATACCAGGATTTACACTGGTGGTACCACCAGCCCAATTGTCCCATTATATTGGTGCTCGTAGCAGCACACATCTCCTGCACCCACACAATTGCAGTCTTTGCACCTGTTCCTAGAGATCACCCATTGTACGTGCCTCATAGTTGAAGCACCAGCACAATGACAAAATATGGCTGTCCTTGCTACACTGTCATTTGCTCCTCCAGCATTAGTACTGAGACTAAACAACAGTTTTCACAATCCCAGTGCATTGCCAGTTTGACTGTTACAGTATTTTCAGTTTGAGAGTGTGAGGGGCCGAGAAAACACGGGCTGGTGATATATTTTTAATACATTTATTTCTCATTCAGGGTTTGAAATTGAGGGGAGCTGAGAGCTATTTAGCTCCTTTGAAGAGACTGGTTAGCTTGACATCAACTGGAACTACTTTTGATTCCCCAATGCTGAATACATGCATCTATCTGAATTTAACTGTGCGTTTCGGACAATCTATAAAATAAACATTAGGACTCCTCTATATGTCAATTAAAGCATAAGGAGTCATAAACAATAGACAACATGATGTTTCCATCTTATGTGGAAGTTATTAGATTTGCAGAATGCTATGTACTAGCGTCCCACCATTGTAGCTCCTAGTAACTGGTTAATGCTGGATACCCAGGAGCTACTTTTTAATTCAATTTTAAATTTGATCCGTGCATTAGGTTGCACTATCCTTTGAGAGGATCATGGGTTATATACAACTGCAAAGGGTGTCCCTTTCCTGGTACATTTTTAAGCCAAATGAGTTGCAGTAGTATATAGTGACTGGGTATCTGGTCTATTAGCGGCGTGGATGTTCCACAGGACCTGTAGTCTTCCTTCTACAAGGCATAGATTGGTTTTCAAAAATGGATCAGCAGAGTTTGCTAATTAAAAAGTTTCTGATTGGCAAACACACCTATTTCATTAGCAATGTTTTACTTCTACTTTTAATGTCACCAGAAGTTATTTGGATCCAAAACATCAAATGAGCATCTGTACAACATGTTTGTGTACCACTGAAGTAAGTGGTTAGTGAGACCAATCCAGCCTTGCAAATTCTTTCAGATTCCACTAGACCTGCAGGTTAAGTAATGTAGTTTACATACTCGAAATAAAAGAAACGTACTCGACCCAGAGCAACGGTGACAAAAAATGTAAATGTGCTTTCTGTAAAATAGTGCATGTCGCCCCAATCCCACTTTGTTTGGCACACTGCTGCCACCCAGAAGCCAGCTATGCACAGTGAAACATCTTTGACATTTACTGCAAAAAAAGTAAATGTTGCATAAAAGTTTCAAACATTCTCTGAAAATGGTAGTCACCCTTCATATCTACTGGACTATGTGAGTGGGTGAGTGGACTTTGCGAGCTCTTGACTGAGTGTCTTTAAAATGTAAAAATGTGAAAGGTTAGCTGCATGGTTGAACACAAATAAATGGGTTTGCTAAAAAAGCTCAAACAGGTTCAGCTCTCTACCGCAGGCGTTAGTATATAATGCAATTTTTTTAAACTTCTTTTTATTATTTTCATCATAATACACTGAGAGAAAACAGCCGATCCAAACATGAACAAATTAAACCCCCCTCCCCTCCACCCTTTCCACAGCTCCAATGGTCCCTTCCCACCCATTCACCATAGATGTCCAAAAGCTTGAGTCTTTGGGGGCACCATTGTTCCCTGAATTCCCCTTTCAAGTAGGCCAGTGTCTCTCCCCAATCCGCAAAGAAGTTCTCCAACTTGTTATTGGCAACATACGTAACCCATTCCATCGAGACAATATCCCACATTTTCCTTAGCTAATCTTGCTCTGTCAGGATCGAGGGAGTATTCCATCCCTGTGCGATGAGGGACATCGCCGCTAAAGTAAAGATCACTTTTGCCTTGGTACATCCCTGCCTCATCTCCTCACCCCCCCTGCCCACTCTTTGCCGAGAGTATCTCCCTGGGGGTCCTGGCTGACTCTCTACCCCAGAACCTGGGTATGGGCCTGTGCGAGATCGCTCCAGAAAGGCCGGATTATGGGGCAGTCCCACCATATGAGTCGCAGTACCTTCTTCCCCACAGCCCCTCCAGCACGTCCCCCGAGGTAGCCGGATACATCGCGTATTGACGGGCCGGCGTATAATGCCAGATATATATATTTTCTCCTGCAATTGGATCGCTTTTGCCACCTGTGGAATCTGTTTCCACAGCCTTTCCCAGCCCTCCTGACCCAATCTGACTCCCGATTGCTGCTCCCAGTTTCTCATGTACGCCCAGGGGGTTTTTGGGCCGGCGAGCTCTAGTTGCCTATAGAGGTCCGAGATTAACCATCTGGACCCGTCGTGCGTTAGTAGAAATCGTTCAACTTGCGTTGGGTCTCGGGTCGTGGCTTTTCTCACCTCTACAGACATTACCCAGTGCCTAATCTGGAAGTATCGATGCCTCTCCTGCTCGCCCACTCCGAACTCCTGCTTGCATTCCTCAAATGTTTTAACCTTTGCCCCATTGAACATGTCCCTCGGGGTACTACAATCCCCCCTCTCCCACTTCAGAAACGCCCCTCTCTCCAACCCCGGCGTGAAGTCACCAGTATTGCAGATTGGAGTGAACGGCGAAGGGAAGGTCGTAATTCCCTGCCTCTCCACCGCTCTATCCCAACCATCCACCACTCCCTTCCTGATCGCACTTAAGTAAAGGTGGGGCGTCTCAGCCTTCGTGGGAGCCACAATACTTCCTCCAGATGGTGCTGAGCTACAGCTCTGTCCATTTTTACCCAATGCTTAAGATAGTCCACTGAAACCATTCCCTGATTACTCTGAGCTGTGCAGCCTCGTAATATCGGCGAAAATCGGGGAAAGCCAGGCCCCCTTCCCCCAAGACGCTGTTGGTAAGCGCTTGGATAAGATCGGCTTCTTGCCCTCCCAGACAAATTCATTGACCGCCTGATCTAATTTCTTAAAGAAGCTATCCGGGACAGACAGGGGAATGGCCTGAAACAAGTAGAGCACACGGGGAAGAATTACCATTTTTTAGAACTGCCCCCCCTTTCCCAACCAGGATATCCTCAGGGCGCCCCATTTCCTTAGGTCCTTTTTGATTGCCAATAGCATGGGCTCATCATTTGCCCCGAACCAACCCGCCAACGAGGGTGTTATCCTGACCCCCAGGTAACGCAGCCCAGTCGGACTCCATTTAAGCGGGGAGATTGCACTCGTCTCTCTTGCTTCACCTTCCCCTAAGGACAGATTCATTAGCTCTGACTTCTGGCGGTTGACTCGCAATCTGGACAATTCCCCAATTTTAGTAAGCGGTTCTATGCTGGCCTTGATAGACACCTTTGGGTTCGTTAGCGTGAGCAGCATGTCGTCGGCAAAAGCCGCTACCTTATGCTGGGCCCCCCCGAATGGTATTCCCTGAATGTCTGCCGCCTCCCGTATTGCCTGGAGAAGTGGTTCCAAATATATTGCGTAAATCAACGGAGAGAAGGGACACCCCTGTTTCGTCCCCCGCCGCAGTCTGAAAGGCTTGGACATTTCCCCATTCACCAAAATACGCGACGTAGGATTCTTATAATTAGCAGCGACCATACTTATGAACCCCGTCCCCAAGCAGATTCTTTCCATCACCTGAAATAAGAATGACCACTCCACCCGATCAAACGCCTTCTCGGCGTCAAGCGCCAGGAGGATTGCCGGAGTGCGAGCGGGAGAGGCATCGATACTTCCAGATTACGGGACTTCTCTATCAAGTGGGCCACCCTCCTGATGTTATTGGCGGTTTGCCTCCCCAGCACAAAGCGTGCCTGGTCTTGGTGGATCAGCAATGGTAGATGCCTTTCCAGGCGCTTCGCCAATATTTTGGTGAACATTTTGGCCTCTGTGTTTATAAGGGCGGTAGGAGGTACAATCTTCCAGATCTTTCCCCGCTTTATGGATCAGGGTAATTTTGGACTCCTCCATCAAAGGGGTAATCCCGCCCCCGCTGCCGAACGTGTTGAATAATTCTGTTAAAAGCGTGACCAAAAGGTGTGAATAGGTTTTATAAAAAGGAAGCCGGAAAACCATCGGGTCCGGGAGCCTTATTATGTGGGAGTGACGCTATGATGGCCCTCGCCTCATCCTCCGTAATGGGACGGCCCAGCTCTTCGCCATCCTCCCTAGATAAATGCGGGAGGGGCAGGTTCCCCAGGAATTCTTTCTATGGCTGCTGGTGTGGGCACTGTGAAGAGTACAATGTTTCATAAAACTCCACTAGTCTCCCCTTTATCTCTTCGGCTTGGGTGAGTCTCCTGCCCGCAACATCCTTGATGGCCGTTATAACCTTCTGCTCCCTCTGTTCTCTCAGGAGGTGGGCCAGAAACGAGTCTGCCTTATTAGCCTTTGCGTAGAATTTTTGCCTCACCCTTAGCATAGCTTCTTCTGCTTTTTTAGACCTCGGGATCCCCAACTGTCCTTCCACCAGCCTATACTCCCTGTAAGCCTTCCTTGTAGGGGTCTCACGTACCCGCGCCCTGGCAGCCTCGACCTTCCTTTCCAGCTGAGACTCCAGCTCTCTCAGCTGCCTGTTTCTCTCTGCCTTTATAGCGATAAGCTCCCCCCTCAAGGTCGCCTTGAAGGCGTCCCACCTTGTGCTCTGACTCGTGTCCGAGCCATTGTTCCTCTCAAAAAAGTCTTGGATCTTGTCTCCGATCTCCCCCCTCAGCACCTGATCCCTCGGAACTCCCAGCTCCACACCCCGGCCTTCGGCTCCCAAGCCGCATGTTCATCTGTACTACCTTGTGGTCGGCTTTTCCCAGCGGGCCCACCTCGACCGCCTCCACCTTACCCAACAGGCTGGCAGATACCCAGATGTAATCAATTTGTGACTGGGTTTTGTGGACATCAGAGAGGAAGGTAAACCCCTCCTCCTCTCCCCGTAGAGCTCGGCATACATCTCGTAACCCGGCCTCCTCACGCCTCTCCCTCCATTCTCTTGCCGAGACCGATCCCGCCTCCTGTCCCAAGCGAGGTTGAAATCCCCCATCAGTATCACTTGTCCTCTCGCAAAGATTTCTAGGGTGCCCAGGGTTTCACGCAGGAAATGGTCTTGGCCCACATTAGGGCCGTACACCGAAGCGATGGTGTAACGCGAGCCCATTATCTCTCCCGTTACTATCTCCAAGGATATCCTGGGGTTTAAAGTTAATCCCCCCTCCCGAAGGCCAGGGCTACCCCCCCTTTCTTCGTTGGGCCTGATGCAAACAGTAACTGTGGGAAGCCCTTCAAGCGCAAGCGGCCCTGTTCCTGCCGTAGCAGATGTCTCTTGCAGCGCCAGCACATCCGGCTTATGAGACCTGGTGAATTGCTCCAGTTTTGTTCGTTTGAGGGGGGGGTTTAGCCCCCTCACATTATGCGTTAACCACCTAAAGGCTGTGTGAAGCACCAAGCCCCTTCTTCCGCCCACTTACCCACCCTGCCCTGGGATCACCCGTAAGAGCTCCCCCCTCCCTTCCTGGGGGGGTGCAAATATCCTCCTCATTCTTCTGCCCCTCTCATCTCCGTCCCGCTATCTTCCCAAGCCCGACCTATCCCATTGGCAGCTGTGGCTTCCTCCCATCCCCCCTCCCCACCTTGCAATCCCAACTTAGGGTGAGTCTTCACCCTCCCCTGCCCCCTACAAAATTCCGCCCACCCCAACCCTCACAGACACTCCTGCCTTTATTCGTCTCAGGATGACCTGATCTCAGATAGTTGCTCCTCTCCCCACCCCGTCCTGTTCTATTGATCCCTTTAGAGGCCCACCACCCCTGTCACACCCGATGCTTGGGGCCCATTCTGTGCCCCCGTCTCCTTCTCCCCATTCTTCCCATTGGGATGTGACTTGCCCCCCCTTCTGAGCCCTCCTTCTTTTTTCCCCCACCATTGACTATTCTCAAGCCCTCAACCTAGGTCTATGATTGCTTGTTTGAGGGGAGCTCTGTTCTGGGTTACTCTCCAGATCAATTTGCAGCAGATCAGCTCCTTCCTGTACTGTTGTAATGCGTTTTGTAGTTCCCTCCCATTCAAACACTAGGCTGAATGGGAAGATCCAATTGTATCTGATGCCTTTTCCGCTGAGAACCTTCAGAATGGGACTCATCAGTTTCCTCTTTGCTAGTGTGCTGCTTGCCAAATCCTGATAAAGAGCTATCTGTTGGCCCTGGTACGTTATCGGTTCCCTCTGCCGTGCCAACCGAACGAACAGCTTCCCTCTGAGCGTACCTAGCGAAGGCGGCCAACACGTCCCTTGGTCTTGGTGCTAATCCTTTAGGAAAGGGTCTTCCTACCCTGTGGACACGGTCCAGCTCAACCTTTCTTTGGGGAGTCTATTCCCAATATTTCCGTGAAAATGGCCTGAGCCACTTCTTTCAGATCCTTGTTAACTGTTTCCGGCAACAGTTTCACCATAATATTGATCCTACAGGATCTGTTTTCCAAATCTTCCACCTGTGCCTCCAGGTTCCGGGTGGCCACATCCAGTCTCTCGATAGCTTCACTTTTGGTTGTTGTGTCCTTAGCCACATCTGGCAGGCCCTTATCAAGACATCAGTTCTTTCCCCCAGCTGACGCATCTCCTGCCGGATCTCCCCTAAGGCCTCATTCAGATTGCTCGCATGAGCTGAAATTGGTCCTGCAACGCTTTGGCTAGGTTGATCTGAAAATTGTGCACCTCACCCAAGAAGTCTTGTTTTGACATCAAGGCCGCCCCCTGTGCGGTTTTCGGGGAGTTGTGGACCACTGACCCTCCTTGGTCATTTTAAGCCCCTTCTCTGGTGTCCTGCGGGGGCCACCTGGAGCGGAGGGTGCCAGACATCGCTCGAGTTATGGGGGGCACGTACTCCTTTTCCCTTGACTTTCGTAGTCATGGTTCCCTCCTGCCCCTCAGCTGTGCTCTTTCCAGCCTCCAGAGCTGCGCGTAGTGAATGTCCCACACCTTTGCATCAGGACCACCGGTTCCACCACACTCCTTCGGCTTTCCGCAGGGCTATCCTCCAGGGCTCCCCTTTATCCAGCACTTGCCGCCCGGGTCCTCCCACTCATGCTCTCGCCTCTCACAAGCGGGGACCCCAGGGTCTCACTCCAAGCCCCCACGAGTACCTGGGCCAGGGGGTGGGGGGGGGAAATCAGGGGCTGTCAAAGGCCAAGTCTCTGCTGCTCCTGTCGCCTTAGCGCCTTCGCTGCACCTCCCACTTCAGTCCTGGGGACTTCCCACTTAGTGAGGCAGATTAATAACTGGGTCCACCGGGTCCTTTCCCTCCCGGGCGTGTTTTTGACCGCGGGGGCGTTCCCCCACCCCCCCACCCCCCACGCCCGGGGAACTCCAGGCCGCCACACTCACCGTCCTCTGCTGGGTCCTCCGCCTTTCTTCAATGCCTGGTGGGGAAGCAGCCTCCCAGCCAACCTGCAGGGAACCCCGGGCACTTCTCCTCTCCTGCCGGTCCTTCCCCGCAGTCGTCCGTCACCGGGCCCCTCTGATCTAGCACAGGAGACGGCCCGCGCGGGACAGTCAGCCCCCCGTAGACAGCACCGGCTCGGGGCACCCGCTCCACAGCCCTCTGGCGCACCCGCCAATGATTGTAAGAGGGCGCAGTTACCAGGGGGCCCGCGCCGCTCCGACTCCGTCTTCGCCTTCTCACAGCCCAGGTTTCCTCACTCCAGAGCCCTCTCCACGAGACCACCAGGAGGTCACTCCACTGCAGGCCACCCCGTCAGCCGGGGGCCTGCCTCCACCACTCCGATTCTCCCACGGGGTCCGGGCCAGGGGGACCCGGTTGCCGCAAACCGCCGTCTCTGCTCAAGGCTGGCCCGCTGGTGTTCTCCGCCTCCCATTCCCCGAGAGCAGTGCGAGTCTCCCCCGTCGCCAGTCACCGCGACGGCGTAAGCACCTTCCAGTATGTTTTGGCCTGCTGGCGGGGTGGTGGGCACCTCCTTGCCTACAGGGTATGGGGAGCTCCGTCAGCGCAGCTACACCAAGCCGTTGGCCATCTTGGAATCCCTAAATAATGCAATTTTAATCATAGAGCAACGTGAGCTCTGCAGGCGAACTGCAGTGTGTGGTATTGCAATTGATGTGTCCATGTCCAGTATGAATGGAACTATTGATCATTCATTTGCGTTACATCTAGTTAGCCTTGTGTATTCATTATGTAAGAGGAAAGAAAGTAAGAGACTAAGCAGAGTAGTAAGAGACTAAGCAGAGTAAGAGGTGTAGCAGGCAGAGAACTGGTTAAACTAGGTGGAATATTGTAGTTTGCTGCCATCTCACTTTCAGGGTAACTGGTTAAAAACTGCTCATGCGTTGAGCACCAGTTGCACAGATGAATGCAATCAGCAGGTCAGGTCACAGAACTCGATTTGCCATTAGAAGCAGTTAGCCGTGTGATCATGTACATTTTCAAAAGTGTTCACTCATCAATCTGATGCATCTTCCCCCAACAACAAAAAGATACACCAACTTAAACTTTACTATAAACCATGGAGACAATGCAGTGTTTTACAGAAGCAATACAGTAGTTCTGCATTATGCAACAATTTAAATTGTTAGGAATGTAATTGCATGACTGTTTTTAATAAGGTTACACATCCAGGTCTTTGCTGAAGAGAATATATATTTGCCAAAGAGGATATAGTTAATTAAAACTAGAAGTAATCTGGATGATACTTGGATTAAGCTGTTTGAAAAAGAAATCAAATCTTGCCTAGCAGTCCCACACACGCGTTTGGCACTTAGTGTGAAGGAGATGATTACTATTGCACTCTCTCTCTCTCCATTAGCCCCTTTGAACTTGCAGTGAACAGAAACGAGGATGGCGAGAGCCACAGAGGAATTAAGGGTGAGCAGTGCTTTTATTGAACAGGCTAACTTAAATAGCTAACTGGGAATGTAATTGCATGACTGTTTTTAATAAGGTTACACATCCAGGTCTTTGCTGAAGAGAATATATATTTGCCAAAGAGGATATAGTTAATTAAAACTAGAAGTAATCTGGATGATACTTGGATTAAGCTGTTTGAAAAAGAAATCAAATCTTGCCTAGCAGTCCCACACACGCGTTTGGCACTTAGTGTGAAGGAGATGATTACTATTGCACTCTCTCTCTCTCCATTAGCCCCTTTGAACTTGCAGTGAACAGAAACGAGGATGGCGAGAGCCACAGAGGAATTAAGGGTGAGCAGTGCTTTTATTGAACAGGCTAACTTAAATAGCTAACTTTGCTACACAAGTGTCGATTTAATTAGCAAAACTACAGAAATGCATAGCAAATTGCTATGCACACTGCTTATGGTATGCCTTGCTATATAATTTGTAAGGAAGCACCACCTAGCAAGCTTAATATTTCTGTTGTGTTTAGCTGGGGAATCGGGATGATCGCTTGTGGGACCTATGGGTTTATTCTCAACAGATTATCCCGTCACTGACTGGGAACCAGCTAAGCAAAATATCTCATGATGGGGTACCTGAAATGGTGATCGGGTGCTCTCTCTAAAAGGGATGCTGTTCTACGTGAAGGTCTCTGTTCTGATTAGTCTTGTGGATATAATAACCAGCTGGCTTTGTGGCCCTTGTTTATAGGACTAGGATGCTCCGCTCGCTATGTGTAATCCATCCAGGAGGATAGTGCCTGGTTCAATTCTTATGGCTCCCAGGAATATGGTGCCTAACTCTGGTATCCAGCTCATTTCATCTCGTACAGGGTTCTAAGCTGTTTCAAGTTCCACAGCTTGACCAGGCATCCAATATTCTCTAGGCTTTTATCCATGTACTTTGCCATGTTCACCAACTTCAGTACTGCCCATTGGTTTTCCTGTAGTCTTGTGGTGCTAGCCGTCCTCCTTGCCCCCTCTCTTCTGATGACTGCCCTCTCATGCCTGGTGTGCTATAAAGGTCTCGCTCGTCTTGGACCAATCTAATCCGGCATCTTATTTGATGGGCTCTTGTTCGCATTGATTGGAGCCGCAAGGTAGTCTCAGTTTACCACACGTTCCAATTGCCTGAGCTATTGCGGGTCCAAAGCATCCAAAGGCTTGAAATGTTTTTGGCATTTAAAAAAAAAAAGTTTTGTTTGGAAGTCATGCTCCACACCCATGTCTCTGGCAGATCACATTGCTGCAGTGGTCCGATCTTCGGCTACACTGCTGTTCTCGATGCCATGGCTTCTCTTCTGCTTCTGGTGAGGCACATAAGGATGTAGCGTGCATGTTCTCAGTTTACGGGTGTTCTTTTTTCTGTTGACCTGGGGGCACTGGCTCCCACGTCATCCCAATGGTAGTCGCAAGCTATGGATGAGAGTGGTGCTGGGTTTAAGAGGTGGACTTTGCAGCTCCCTGCCTGTACGACCTCCAGGTAGCTGGGTAACAAAACCTGCCTAGGTAGGCAAGCTATTGTAGGCTGTAGAGCACCCTCCAGACTCTCTGGGAGGGAATGAGAGGCAGGCACCACACTTTGTCTTATAATCCCTATATGGATGGTTCCAGTTGAAACAATCCCAGTATATTCTCAGTTTGACAATTTTGCCATGCTCTCAGGTTGACCGAATATGTATCGAGGTTGAACATCCCAGTGTTCTAGTCTGTGTAATGAGAATAATCACAATTGATTTCGCAGAATCGCTTTGTCTATGTAGCATACTTGCAGTTTACTGTTGCAAAATCTACATTTTCAATCTTCTGTAAAGCAATTTGGTTAAATTCCCATCTTGCAAAATCCCAGTATAAAGCCAGTTTTGAATATGTGTTCCATTTGTCCATCCCTGAAAATTCCCAGGGTGACAAACCCCATACATTTGGCCGCCTGCACAAACCATGTGTTTCTGGTTTGAGAATCCATGTTTAGTCCCAGTTTGATATTCCCAGCTACCCAGCTCTGCTGTACGAATTATTTTTAAGTACATTTCAGTTTCACAGTTTGAATATATTATGTAGAAAATCATAGTGTACTATTGTATAATGAAATTGCGCACATATTTTGCAGCATTTGTATCATTTAAAAAAATAAATTGTTCAGAAGCACAAAAAGGCTGTTTAGTTCCGCGAACCGAGACTCAATGCTCGTTCATTTGCTGTGCGTTTTGAGCAAATTTTAAAATTGAGTGTCCTGCATGTAACCACACTACCAACGTAGTCTTGTTTTCCCTTCTCGTAATCGTGTGACTACTCCTTTTGAGCTGCAGTGTTAGAAAACCGGCCCCCAGGAAAATCGGGCTCGCTGGGGTCAGAACAATGCCAACCCGTCGGGTATGAGGAAAAATTAGGCCATCTTTCAGCAGGTGGCAGGGGGACTTTCAAGGTTGAGGGACGCCCTCGGGCTACGTTGTATGCAGATCTTATGTGCAGCAGTGAGGATGGACAGTGACCCTCTTGGTGTGATCCCTATGGGACAAGGGAGGCCTCTAGGCAGCACGTTGGCGCAACAGGGCGAGTGGAACACACAATACATGTGAACTTAGTGTCTCCAGTACAGGATGTGAGAGGACCCAAGGTCTGGTCTGCAGTTAACAGTGAAAAAACGAAGGCTGTGTGGGGTCTCTCATAGCAAGGCCCATACTGTTTTGAGACAAGAGCGCCTGAATTATTTATTGGGCAGGCAGCGCAGTCAAAGCACGTGTGCCTTATTTGCACAGACGTGCTGTGCTGCCTGCATCTGAGCACGGGCATCCCCCCTGCACTTTTTTTAATGTCACACACATATTGTACTATAATGAGTCTGGGCGGAGCGTCGAAGTCTGGCTCCACCTCTCGTAATTGCGCTAACTGCATAACATGCTTGATTCCTCTCCTGTTAGCCTGTTGACATTGTGGGGAGGGGTGAGGCTATCCTGTGTGGCCGTGCATGCGAAGGTAGCGGGCAGGTATAGGCAGCTTTTAGTTTTTGTTGGTATTCATGCATGTATGTATGTGTTTGATTTTATTCATTCATGCGTTGTGTGCATGATGTATTAGTGGGTGAGTGTTTGCGAGCGTGTTTGGAAAGGGAACGGGGATTCTATTTTGTTGTTTCCTTCACACTTGATGAACAGGTAAGTCACTTTACTGTGCATCAAGGGCATAGCAAACCAAAATTTCATTACGTGGATAGACTTGTACTCCAACTATAGGCCAATCTACCTTCTTTCTTACTGTGGCATCGCAGTTTTGTTCTGGGCATTAAGGGGAAAAGCAAACATAAATGTGATTGTGTACATTGGTACAGCCATTCTGGATATCCTTTTTCTGTGCCATGGCATTTTTTACTGGCTGGGATTTTTAAATGGTAATGCGGTAATCTTGGTGCTGCCTGCATGGGTATGTATTGGCATAGCCAGCATGAACACTTTGTTTATACTGTCATGTGTTGTGGGCAGAGGTATCCTTAAAATGGTTTTAAAATGCTCCTGTGTACTGCTGATGACTTGCATCTATTGTTTTTTTTATCCTCCCCCACCACCCCTTTTGGACATGCTGAATTTGCAAATGCTGTACAATATTGCCTACCCTTTATTTTGCAGTCTCCTTTTTCAAGATGTTGAAAAGCACTCGTCTGTGAACTCCACTTTGTGTGATCTCTATTGGCACAACGCGTCAATAATCGCAAATTCTTCCTTAAGGATATAATACACATCAATGCCGTTTGTTCACTGATTTGTTGTCCACATGCAATGAAGGGTATGTTCCTCTTCCCCCCTGGATGATTTCTACAAGGAGGGATTTTCCTACGCCACCTTTGGGTTCCTTCTACATCTACAACATCAGCTAGTTGTTGGTATTGTTCCTTTTTCAAATTTCCTTCTTTAGGAAAGTTGTATCCCTTTTCATTTTTAATTAATTTTTTTTGGCATAGGCAATGCTGGGTTTAATTTCCCTTTTTAAGTAATCTCTCTTTATGTAGATGACATTCGTTTTGGTTGGATAGTGTCGCCTCATTACCTTGACAATGAGGGCTTCAATGTTTCTCCCCTCGATCTCCCTCAATATAAGCGTTATGCTTTTATTCATTAGTTCGGTATTCAAAACTGTTGCTTTGAATCACCGGTCTATTAAGGAGCACCCAGGAGTTACCTAGCGAAAGGCCGACTCACAGGTTTTCCTCTGTGCCTCCATTCAACCCGCTGATGCTTCTTTTCTCGTTGGGACCTGGGCATCCGACGGCTCCGGTTGTATTCTCGTTGCTTGCGCTCTCTGCAAAAGAAGCCTGCTTTGCTCATCGCATACTCTGGTGAATGCCAACCACCAAAGTAAACCACAGAATTGGGAGAGCCTTTCTCTCCTACGGGACAGCTGGTCTTGCCACTGCTTCCTGCTGCACCATCTCTGCAACTCGGATTCCTGACTCTAACGACTATCTCGGCTCCGCGACTTGCTGGGAACACAGCAGCGGCTCTGGTGTTGTCTCCCTCTTGTTCCCACTGCTGCAGTCTGCTTCTTATACCTGAAGTGGCCATTAATGTTCAAAAGTCCTGCTCCGGTGTGGCCCATTTAGAACTGCTATAATGCATAGCACAGTTCTGCACCTCTGCGCCCCTCTTCCTCATCCCAGTACCTAGCGCATTATGGAACTTAGATTTATTTTATCTTTATTTGTTTGAATGTTTTATCAAATGTACATTTAGGGGAGGTTTTCAAAGGGATTAATGATTGGGTTTTGGTTTAATATGTTCAACCTAAGGTGGAATTATAACTAATTTTCTGATCCTTACATATACCATTTTCAGGTCGACCATAAGCGTCTTCACCACTGACAATTTGGGTAATTCTGGGAAGGGAAGCTTTACAATTGCAACACATCATTAGGTATGCTATTATTATGGAAATCTCACCCTCTGAAGAATATGAATACAGTCTCTCCTAATGTGTACCACCCACCAAATACCACCTGCAGGGTTAGGATCAGGTAGTGTCTCCCTTCCCCATGCCACCTAAGAGGAGACTTTAGGCAGGGATTCTGTGAGGTCCCTGCAGGATTCATCACACCATACTGACATCTCGTCTGTGGAGAACTGTACACTCTTCACTCTTATGTCTCTTCTTCAATCTCTTTGCTTTTGGCATTGCGAGTTCCAAGTTTCCCCAAACTGAGGTCTTATGCGTGGAGAACTGTACCCTTTTAGCTCTTCTGCTCTACTTGGTAGAAGTTCAAATGGCTTCCCTAAGTGCTTTTTAGCCTTCCCACTTGTCCCGGTGTCCCCAAATCCTTTTGTTTGACTCGCAGCCATGCTGTTAGATATGGTTTTCACAGAACGATTTCCAGCGACCAAGCCTAGCCCTTCCTTCCAATTGACCTGGGTACTCTGAAAACAACTACCCCAACCCAGAGCCTGGTGAGACCCACTAGACTCAAGAAGGCATGCATTTTGAGCCATCCCACGCATTGCTGCAATACCCTGGGACCTCGAGCCATTACGCGGTGCATGGTCTTCCGAATCTCGCTGAAACTTCGTGGGCATCCTGGTGGATCTCCATAGACACGAATCGAGTCTGAAAAGTCCCCTCAGCAGAGTGCTGGACCTTTGTAACAACAAGAATTCAACCACGATTTTCTGTCTTCTTCTGTGCTCCTTGAAAAAGTGCCAAATACGCAGAACCGCATTCAGCCGCAAGGGGAAACCTTGCCCAGAGCCTTCTACATCGGTCCCTCATGCAAAGTTCCTTCTGAGATCATGTTTTCAGTCACCACGACAAGGAATCCACTGACCGGGTATTTGGCTGCAGATCCTGAAGTCTTCCTGCTGCAAAATCTTCAATGCTGAGGTACTGTGTTGGCTTTGGTATGTACTTACCTTAAGCCTGTTAGGATTTCTGTGTAGCTTTGGGGTGTCTTATGTGATGGGGAGCCCTCTCATCCAGTGCGCCCAGTTCCACTGCTACAATCCTGCTAGGGTGTCTTCTGCAAAGCCCATGGACCCTCTTCTAACCCTAAAAGTCAAGTACTGACTTGTTTGCCCAGGTTTCCTAAGGAATTCTGACTTTTGCTACAAAAGAACCTATTCTGACGCTGCCTGTTGGTCACTAGTCCTAGTGACCCATCCCTTAGCCCCCCTTGTGCCACTGAGAAAACTCATGCTCCAAGAATAAGGGAAAGCCTTTCGAGGGATTGGGACTTTTGCCTAGAAAAAAAATAAGTGTTTAAAAGCTACTTACTTGTAAAGAGTTGGTTGGTAACTGTAATTCTAAAGTTAAGTTAAAGTTCTTACTTACCTTCGATGTGTGATGCACTATTCTTAAAAGTAAACATATATTTTTTGAAAACATTTTTTATTATTTTAAACAACACTCCAAAACATTACAACTTTTAGGACGTTCATAATCAATGTCAGACCAACACATTGTACGTTTCCCGTCCTCCCTCCCCCCGCTACCCCCCTCCCTCCCCACAAACTGGAGCCGCTTCATCAGTGTCATCTATATGAGCATTTCCGGGAATCTCCGTACTCGTCAACTCATCTGAGTCTTCTGTTTCATGGTTGGCCTGGTGAGGGGTTGCCATTGAAGTCACTAGCTGCCTCCAGGCCATCAGGGGACTCACTTCCTCTTCTTCCCCCCCCCCCCGGTGGCAGCTTCAAACCAAACCGCAGTTTCTGCTTCTGGCCATCTCAGGAGGTCCACCCACCATGTCTCCACTCTAGGCCTATGGGCCGCCTTCCAACACATTGCAATCCTGCGCTTGGCCAGGATATAGGCCAGATCTTTCATTTTGTTGATATGCTTTAAATTACGTGGCCTGGGGAAATTCCCAAGCATGCATGCCCCAGCAGACCCCACATCCAGCACCACACCCCCACGGGCCATTTTCGTCTTTATTTCTTCCCAGAATCTATGCACCTCTGGGCAAGCCCAGAACATGTGCAGCAACCCCACCTCCTCCTCTCCGCACCTGGGGCATTTCTGTATGGCTGGGCCCCCAAACTTGGCTATTCATCCAGGGGTCAGATAGGCTCTATGGGTGACATACAGCTGGATCTGCTGGAGTCTCGCATTCCGGGACACCTTTTTATGGTACCTTTTGAGCTCTATCCCACTGTCCATCTGTCAAGGGTTCTCCTATCTCCTCCTGCCAGTCCTGCCTCAGCTGGGGTAGCTCCCTCTCTGCCTTCGCCATTAAGAACTCATATATCCTAGATATTTCATGTCCACTCACTGAGATATCATACATCATTTCCAGGGTGGCATCAGGTTCTTCCGCCAGTGCGGTCTCAGGCCACCTTCCCCTGAACCTTTTCAAGAGCCTGATGTATGTAATGTATTGGCCACTGTGCACCCCTGTCTCCTCCTGCAACCTCTGAAATTCCAGTACCTCCCCTTCCTGCCACATATCTCCGAGGGTGGCTAGACCCACCGGTTCCCAGTACCTACGGACCGCTTCAAACAGTTGGGGGTCGTCCCCGCATAGAGCCATTAGCGGGACTTGCTGAGAGAGCGGGTCCGAGTCGCCCACCGTTTTCCATGCTCTGCGCCAAACTTCCCAGCCCAGCTTCAATAGTCTCCCCCCTCCCCACCATCTTAGTTTTATGCATCCACACTGTCTCTCTTAGAAAGTATGGGGCTGAGTCACCCTGCAGAAGCCTGGCTTCTGCCGAGTCCTCTGCAGACAACCATCTGGCCACATACAACAGCTGTTCCGCCAAATAATACAGTTCAAAGTTTGGCAGGTTTATGCCCCCCTTATCACAAGTGTACTGTAGCTTCCACGGGGCCACCCTATTCTTAGAGTTGCCCTATATGAAGCCCCTGCACATACCATGGAGTTTCACAAAAAAGCGTCTGGGGATCAAATAAGGGACATTCACAAAAAAGTGCAAGAGTCTGGGCAGAACGACCATTTTGAGCAGAGCCGCTCCCCCCATCATGGCCAGCGGTAATCTAGACCAGAACGCCATGCTATTCCTAATTCCCTCAATCGCTTTCTCTGTATTATGTTTGTGCTCCATCTCTATCTTGTGGTAAATGTTCACACCCAGATAACTGAATGTCCTGGTCTGCCAGGGTATCTGCAGGACGGGTAGCCTCGCCAATGGGGTGCCCCCATACCTCTCCAAGGGGAACAAGCTAGACTTCTCGGGGTTCACCGATTTGCCCGAGAGAGTGGCATAACGATCCATCACCTCCAGCACATATTGCAGGTTTTCTTCCGGGTAGCGCAAGTAGAGAAGCACATCATCTGCATACAGTGATATCAGATGTGTGCCCCCTGTCGTGTGAATCCCCACCTCCCCGTATTGTTTCCGCATGCATATTGCTAGCGGCTCTAATGCCAGGATGTATAACATGGGTGACCAGGGGCAACCCTGTCTGGTCCCCCTACTGAGTTGCCATTTGTCTGAAATTGTGGGTCCAGTTTTAACGCTCGCAATCGGGGGCCTGTATAGCAACTGGACCCATCTAGTATAACCTGGTCCCATTCCGTATCCTTTCAGGGTCGCTTTCACCACGTCCAGCGACACGATAGCCATCTCGCCCGAGTCTTCCTTAGTTTGATCAATAATATGGTGCAGCCTCCTGTGGTTATCAGTGATATTTCTGCCGGGGACATAACCCGTTTGGTCTGGGTGTATCAACTTGCCGATTAACCGCTTTAGCCTGTTGGCTAGCACTGCCGTAAGTATTTTACTATCCTGGTTAAGCGTGGACAAGGGCCTATAGGACCCGCATTCCACGCCCGGCTTACCTGGTTTCAGGAGCGGGACGATCACTGCCTTGGGGAGGGACACCGGCAGTTCCCACGCTCATAGGCTTCATTAAACATGGCCAGCAGTGGCTGGAGTAGCTCCTGCTTGTATGTTTTATAAAATTCGCTGGGTAACCCATTCGACCCGGGTGCTTTACATGTGGGGAGGTGTTGGATCACTGCCTCCAGTTCGTCAGCGGTAATGGGGGCGTCTAAGTCTGCGTGTTCTAGGTCATCCAAGGTGGGCAGCCCCGTTTCCTCTATTGTTTCCAGTATATCCTGGCTCATATCCTCTCCTGTATCCTCATATAATCATCTATAGTACTTGAGGAACTCCCCGTTTACCCCCTCCTGGGTGTTATAAATTCGACCTTCCGCATCCCTGCCCTCTCTGATCACCGAACGGGGGGTCTCATTTTTGTATAGCCAGGCCAGAAGTCTACCCGGCTTATTCACCCCTCACCCCCTCTGCATGTAACCTCTCTGTATATTTCTTAAAATTTCATTTGCATAATCTGTCCCAGAGTTCGCTACAAGCTAACTGTAAGTCTTTTATCTTGACGCTACTTTCTCGGGTGGTCCCCTCGCTTTGAGTAAGGCCCTCCGGCTCCTTTTCTGTTTCTAGCAGTTCCCATTCAATACCTCCTTGGAGCCCCTTAGATTTTCATATGGCTACCCCACGCACCAACGCCTTGAACGCCTCCCATACTGTTCCCACAGAGCGTACACTGCCCATATTGATTTCAAAGTATTGCTCGATGGCCTCCCTCAGATCCTCTCGAAATTCTGCATCCTGTAGAGCCTCAGTTCTGAGCATCCATGTCGGGATACGCGCTCTGGGGGTTGATGTTGCCACTCCACGACCATTGGCGAATGTAGCAAGGCTATGTCAATGCGCATCCTCTTTAAATACATCATCACTTTATTGCGTTTTAGATAGCTATTGAGGCCCCGCACATTCCAGGTCGCTACTCAAGATTACCCGACGCCATCTACTCAAACTCCCCCTCTACCTTCCACTCTGATATCTTCTCTGATGACCCGTTCGTTCCCTTTCGGGCTCATTTCCCTCCTAACCTCAACAACTTCCCCCACCCCCCCTTTCCCCAACCATGCCCCACCGCACACAACTCCCTCCCTGCCCCCTCCCTACCCAACCCCAACAAATGCCCAGCTCCATCCCTGGATCTCAGGCCCACCCGCGTCTGGTCCTTTCCCGTGATACCGAGGATTAGGGCCCCGCGGGGCGTCGCCAAACTAATGGCGACCTAACTAAGCGTAATGCTATGGGGGTTTGAGGGTTGTCTCCCTGGAGCTCCCACTTGCGTAAATCGGATTATTCTGTTCCAACGGATCTTGTAAGCATGTACATTCCCAGCAGCACATTCCCTATGCGCCTTATTTAATGCTATATTCTAGTCCCAGTGTCTCGCGCTATATAGCCCAGGGTGCCATAGCAGTATGTCTCCTCTGGCTCCTGCATGGATACCCGACTCTTGTGGGCGGCTCTGCA
Source organism: Ambystoma mexicanum (assembly GCF_040938575.1). Taxonomy (NCBI): domain Eukaryota; kingdom Metazoa; phylum Chordata; class Amphibia; order Caudata; family Ambystomatidae; genus Ambystoma; species Ambystoma mexicanum. The sequence goes on along the minus strand of NC_090925.1, from coordinate 247,317,636 downwards.
TATCCAGCCACTCCATTGCGTCCTCTGGCGTTTCGAAAAACAAAGTTTTGTTCTTGTGGAACACCTTCAGTTTGGCTGGGTAAAGTAGCATATATCTGAAACCTGATTCCCTCAATCTTCGTTTCACTGCACCGAAGTTCATTCTGTTGCATTGGGCCTGCAAGGTGTAGTCTGGGTATGCAGTAATTTTCGCAGGCCCCCTATCGATCGTTCCCCCCCCACCCCCCTTTCCGGAAGAATTCACGTATCTTCTCACGATCCCGGTAGTTTAGAATCTTTGCGATCAATGGCCTCGGGGGGCGGGGGTCCCCGGGGGCGGCTTCCTCGTCAAGGCCCTGTGTTCCCTTTCAACTGCAAACCCCTGGGTCGGGTGCCCCTCCGGTTATTTCCTGTAGTAGCATGGTTTCCACGTATTCCGTTGGATAAGGTCCTTCCATTCCTTCTGGCAATCCGACAATGCGGATGTTGTTGCGTCTGGCGCGTCCTTCTGCTTCTTCCGCTCTGTTTTCCAGGTTGCCTACTCACTGCAAAAAGGCATGGAGTCCCGATCTGTGGGCGGCGCATTCTGATATGTTCGGAGCCATCTCTTTTTCCAGGTTTCCGGTGCGCTCCGCCAGCGGTCTCACATCTTGTCTTATTAAGTTAACATCTTCCTGGACGGCTCTGACTTTTAAGGTCCAGTGCCACTTTCAGTTAGTTCATAGCCAGACCCAGTTTAGTCTACCAGGCAACTTTTAGGTCCGCGATCGCAGCCAGCACCTCCTGGATTGTGCCCGGAGCCTCCTCCACCACAGTGGTAGTTCTGTCCTTACTCCTGGCCCCCTCTACTCCTGGAGACGTCTTGGCGTATGCATCCAGCGTGGGCTGCTTGTTTTCCGGTCGTACGATTTTGTTAGACATTGTGCTGTGCTAGTACTGTGTGGGCCAGCCCGGCCACCTCGTGCGTGAGGGTCTGCGTGGTGTCGGGCTATTCCGGATGTTCGAGGTCCGCTTCTTCCGTATCGGGGGTGCACCTCCACTGCCTGCTGCGCTCCTGAGGTTGGCTATGTCCTCCCACGTACCTGCGCCCCCTTAATCTTATTCCGCCGGCCCCGCCGTGTTTCCTGGCGTGTTGGGCCTGCCTTGACCATGCTGGGGTTGTGTGTTAGCTGCCCCTTATGCTCCTGGAGTGGGCTGTGTCCTCCCACGTGCCAGGTATAGCTCAGTGTTATCTACGTGCCTTCGCTACGTTTCTCCCGGTCACCTGGGGTCGGGTGGGCGCTCTGGTGCTGCACTTTTCTGCTCCGGGACCCGACGGGGCCTCCCGGCAATCCGACCCACAATGGTGTCTCCCGCACTTTCTCCCGACCTAGTACCGGCACAAGTTACTCCCCATGTACCCTTTGGCCATGGGCTGTTGGCGCTTGCATGTACTGCCTTATGCTCTTCATGCCTTGTCGTCTCCGAGGTGTATTAGGGTCTTTTCCAGCACCCTTCTGCTTTCACAGATGTTTATTGGGCAGTGGGTGTACCTGGATCTTTAGTATCCGTGTCTCCAGCTTGCCAGAGTTGCTATCGTGGTTCCACTGTTATGAAGGTGGTGCCCGCAGTCCCAGGTACACCGTGTGTGCCTGCTATCAGTTGGGACATATGCTGTCTTAAATTCTCTGCCACCCTCTTTGCAGCTGAGTTTGGTGAAAGCACTGGGCCGATTCGTGGATTCCAGTCTACTTCTGTTCTTTTGCAACAGTCCCCAGGGCCCTCTCCATTCGGCTTCTACTACATTTGCTCCTGCACATCCGGGGCTGCACACCTCTCCTTACAATCATGCCGTGTGCCGGCGAGATGCCCAGCTGGGTGCACCGTTCAGGGTGCTTCGTTCCGTGACTGGAGCCCCAGTGTCCAGGGAGGCCTCCCTGCTCCGTTCTCCTTTATGCCTGTTACCGGGACATCACCCGGCTGATCTGAGCCCCTGCTGGGGCCAGTCGCATGTAGACCTCGCTGCTGTCTTTCAGTGCTTATTCCAGCGCAGTCCCCTCAGCTCCCCGGGCCACCGCAGGGGCAGACACCTCCCGACTTGCCCAACCCCTGCGAGTCCCGACACAGCTGGGGGCCCCGCTCCGCCTGGCTCCCCGAGCCCCGCTCGTGAGGCACGGAGCACACTGCGCCGGTCACCTCTGCACGCCGTGTGCAGTGGCGCCAGCGCCGTCTGGGACATTCCGTTTCTGTCCCCCACAGCCTCACAGAGTCTTTGTGTGCAGGGAGCCCCCGCCGCTCTCGCACCCGTTACGGGTTACGGTGTCCGTCTTTCGGGCCAATCTTCTTTCTTCAGGCCGGGTCCATGCGCTGCTCGTGGGCAGGTCTCCACGACATGTACAGAGCCGCCGCACACTCGATCACGGCTGCACCAGCTGGCGTTCCCAGCCGCAGTGACGCGATCCATTTATGGCTCTTTGTCCCAGACCCGCCATCTTGCTTTTCTCTCAGTTTCGGGCGCCCGGCTTCTTTTCTATAGCTGCGGTTTCCCAGGCTCGTTATGGATCAGCTCCTCGCAGCGCACAATCCGTGCAGCAGATGTTCCGACATCTCAGGGTGCGCTGCCAGCATGCTTTTCTCAAGGAAAACTCAGTTTTTTAAAGGATCTTCAGCAGATCTGTGGGAGCCCTTCGAGTTCCCGTTCGCTCACGTAGCCATCTAGCCACGCCCCCTCCTTAAAAGTATGGTTAACATCTTTTTCTTCCTTAGCAACTGTTTTACCAGTCTAATAGGAAGTAGATGTGAAGATATATTTTACTATCCTGTGATCAGGGTTTGCCTCTTCCCAAAAGTAAAGTGTTGGTATCACCAGATTAGTCCTTTGTATAATTTTCCCCCAACTGGGTCTTGCTTCCCCTGACTTGCTGTTAGCCTGTCCAGAATAAGTCTACATTAGGTTGTTGCCTACCTAGAATAACTGAGTCATTCAGTAAAAATGTAACCTTGGGTTTGACTTTCCCTCTGTTATCTAACCTAGAGTCTGTGGTTCTAACGGTCCCTGATAAGTCATACTTCAGCTATCCTTATAGCTGGGAAAGATCTAACCTGGAAGTAAATGGGTTTTACTTAATTTGTTTTACCTGTGTGCCATTCAAAAATAAGTTACAAGAGTTACTGCTTATCTCTGTGTTTCACTGATCTCAAAAACGCCTGTAATTGAATATTACATCCGTAGGTTTTACTCACCTTCTAAAACTGTGTTATCACAAAAGTAGTTACTGCACCTGGAATAAGTGTTCCACTAGTCACAAAAAGTATATTGTCCAGTTGACTGATTAAGTGATTTGTACTAAGAGCCCATGTATAACTGGTTGGGTCTACTGCCCTTGCATTACTGAATGTAATTGTGAAAGTAACCATTGGTTTTTACTCCCCAAGAATAGGTGCGACCTATACTGAATGTGTATGAAAAGGTTTTGACTTCCCTAGAACTACTGTTGGGTATTTTAAATAAGGTCTATACTTGGGTCTGTGTGCCTTCAAGTATAGTGTTGTGTGTTTATATTGTGATTTCATATAAAGTGTTAGTGCTTATTTACACCCTAGATTTATCAGGGCCTACTTGTATTTAAATAAAGCATTTATTTTTACAATACGTAGTGTTTCAGTGTTGCTTTGGACCATTTGTATGGAGCTGCGTGAGTGTTGCCCCGTTGTGCTGCTGCTGGGGTCTGTCCCCTAGCCTCCATTTTGTGTATTCTACTTGGCTCCAAGGCCCGTGCAGTCCCCCGCCGCCAGCCGGCGCCCGCCTCCTGAGTCTCCTTCCTTCCTTCCCTCCCGCCCCTACTGTTCTGTGGGACCTGGTGCCTGTAGTATAGGCACAGAGCAACGCTCACCAGCCCCATCTCCACCGGAGCTAGGTGAGTGTTGCCCCGTAGCGCCCACCTAGCCTCCACAGCGAGGAGGCCAAGGGCCCCAATGCCAAGGCCAGCCCCAACAAAGGCGGCTCCAGGAGGTATCAGAGGGGAAGCTGGTGGCCACAGTCAACCAGAAACTACAAGGACCAGTAAGGTAGGTGGGAGAGCTACAGCTCTACCCTCGAATCCTGACCACTTGGAAAAAACAATATTGAACACTGTGACTATGCCCCATTGCCCCTCTCCCTCTGGGCCCAAACTGCATTGTATGATATATACTCTGAATTGTTAGGCCTCTCTCCCAATATACAGGTCTCAAGTCTAGCTGGGGTTCTGTCCCAATTGCACTGTGTGATATTAGACTGCACTAATAGGCCTACAAACTGCATTGTATGACATTCAGACTGCATTGGTGGGCCTCTCTCCCACTATACGGGTCTACCAGGTCTGGCTGGGGTTCTGTCTGCAATTGCACTCTGAGATACTAAAATGCATTGCTAGGCCTACAAACTGCATTGTATGATATTTAGATTGCATTGCTGTTCCTTACTCCCACCATACAGGTCTCTCGAATCTAGCTGGGGTTCTGTCTCCAATTGCACTATGTGAGATTGGACTGCATTGTACTATATTTAGATTGCACTGCTGGGCCTCTATACCTGCGCAAATTTAGAAGACGTTCTCGCTCCAGACTGCGTGTGATAATTAGATTGCATTGATTGGGCCTCTCACACACTGTGCAGATCTCCCAGATCTAGCAGGGGCTCTGTCTGCAAATAGCACTGCTCGAAATTAGATTGCATTGATAGGCGCACCCCCCATTATAAAGATCTCTCAAATTTTACTGAACGACTCACCCTAAAGTGAGACAAACCCACTAGTGAACTGCTGTGGAGTGACACTCCAATTAGGGGCCCACGCCTCATAAGGCATTATTCTTAGCAGCAACCTTCCCCCAACCCACTCTTCAATTAGGAGATGCCCTTCTCAAACCCACATATCTAGCTCACCACAGTGAATCATGTCCAGGGAGACGGTCACTAAAGAGAGCCACCGACTAATCCTATAACCCATAACCACCTCCCCTACCCTCTCAAGAGAGAGACTGAACGAGTCGGCAACATCAACCAGAATACCACCTACCGACAAAGCCCAAACTAGTAGCGGACAGCCCCCTCACCCACTACTACACCACAAGACAACCAGACCAAAACGGAACAAGCTGGACATTGCTTAACAAACAAAGACTAAACAACTCCCAACCTCACAATGCCGCGCAAACGACCCATTCAGAGGGAAAGAACAAGAGAAGAAAGAACAAACACTCCGGAGCAGCAGCAAAGAAAGAAAACTACAGACCGCACCCCCACAGACAGGAACAAAAATTGAGCCAACACTGAGAGAAGAGACAAATCCCTCTACTTAACTCCATACCTCGCTGACAACTGGGCACCACAGCAAACCAACCCGACGCTAGAAGCAGCAACATCAAATAACCTAACACAAGCACGGAGAAGGATGATGAACAACACCAAATACAACAAACACGACCGATGCGATAACGCCCTAGATCACCGAAACAAGAGGAACTTCCAATCAACAAACACAACCCCTGGAAGACGACCCAGATGAAAACAAAAATCCAAGACAGAACCTAGAGGAAGTCTTCGAAGACGCAGAAACCACAAAACCTACTGTGCAACAAGAGCTCGACCAGGAAGGGGAACCAACACCGATCAGAAGACGACCTCTACTAGAAAGTCCAAACCAACAAGCACACTTCCAAACTTCACTGCAATTTAATAAACGCAAGATCCATGTCAAAACACTCAACGGGGATCTTCAACCTACTCGATGACAACAGCATTGGCATCCTGTTCATCACAGAAACATGGCTGGACGACAACTACAAAATCACACTCCAAAGCTGCATTCCAACCGACTTCAAATGCCTTCAAATCAACAGGAAAAACAAAAACGGAGGAGGCATCGCAATAGCATTCAAAGAACACCTGAATTAAAAACGGATGAACCACTCGACATCCTCAACTGCGAAACCATGGTAATACACCTAACAACGAGCCCAAAAACCAACATTACATTCATCCTGGTGTACAGACCACTGACATATGATGCAACCTTCGTTGACAATTTCATAGAAGCCATCACCAATTTAGCCATCAACCACGAACACCTACTCATCCTAGGTGACTTCAACATCTGGTTTGAAGACCGTCACGTCAACTCCCATAACTCACTGACTGAACAACTAGCTACCATGAAACTACGACAACTAGTCAGAGGCTACGCACTCGGCAGGACACACCCGTGACGCTTTTTTCGCCAATGAAAAACTCAATCACCACGGCACCGCCGATACATATACTGTGGAGCGACCACCTCATCATCCCATTCACAATCACCATGCCCACCCAAGTATACATCCAAACTCACAGCCACCACAAAAAGAAACTGGAAACACATTAAAAAAAGCAACCTATTCGAACAACTGGAATTCACCAAGCCCTCAACTACAGAACTAGAGTTAGCTCACCTAGACGGGAAAGCAGAACTACCACACAAATGGATTGCAGACACAATAGATAAGATCACCCCTGGAAAATCCATTCACCCCATCAGCAAAAAGAGCAACGGCAAAATGGTTCACCCCACTATTAAGCACTATGAAAAAGGAAAACACAAAGATGGAACTGGAATGGAGGAAAGAATACAACCCAGACAAAAAAATACTGTTCCAAAAACAAATCCGCGCATACAAGAAGGATATTCAAAAGGCGAAGAGAAGACATTATGACGGAATCACCAATGCCACCAACACACAAAAAGAAATGTTTAACATCATTAAAGAGATGAGAAACCCACCAGGCTGCGATAATACCTCAACCCCCTCAGAGAAACTTTGCAATGACCTGGCAGACCACTTCAAGAAAAAAATCATTGACATCCGACAAACCATACAAGAACAATCAACCGACCACGAGATACAACCAAAAGAACCTAACACAGAACCACAGCACAAACTCAAAAACTTTCCAGAAATTTCAGCAGAGGCATTCGCAATGCTGGTAAAACGCAGCAAGAAAGCTGGATCACCCATGGATCCCTATCCCCCGGACATCTGCAAATCAATCCTTGCACAAGGAACACCAGCAGAATACTACAGAAACCTTCTAAATGTATCACTAGCAACAGGGACCATACTGAGGATCTGCAAATCGGCATATATCAAGCCACTTCTAAAATACACAAGTGGCAATGTAGAAGACCTCCAACTACAGGCCGATCTCAAACGTACCCTACCCGGCAAAACTCATGGAAACTTACGTGTATATAAACGTAGCCAAGAATACGTAGAAAAACACCACCCGCTAGACCAACCTCAAGTTGGTTTCGGACCAGCAAAAGGAACGGAAACAGCACTACTATCCATCTGGGACGACCTAAAAACCAACGCAGACTCGAACACAACCTCAGCCCTTATTCTGCTCAACCTCTCCGCAGCCTTTGACACAGTTAGCCATGACACCCTGACCAAAAGACTAGAATACATAGGCATAACACTACTGTGGACTAAATCATTTCTAGCAGGTAGAACAGAAACCGTATGGATTAAAGCCTTCAAATTCATTCCACGAGTTAACGACTGTGGAGTGTCACAAGGATCTTCACTGTCACCACTATATTTCAACATCTACCAGACTCCGGTCATCAAAATCTTCAAAAAATACAACATTACTTGATACAACTACGCAGACGACACTCCAATCATCTACCAAATCAAAGATTCTGAAGCAGATCATTCAGCTCTAATCGACTGTCTGAATGAAAGAAATCTTCAACTGGATGAAGGCCAACGACCTGAAAATCAACCCAGGAAAGACAGAAATCATGATCGTATCCAAAGACCAAGAGAACGAAACCGCCATCCAGCGGCCAACGGAATTAGGAACCGCACCAACACCATCTAAGGTAGTAAAATATCAGGGAGTCCTGATGGACAATACCCTAACCTTAGAACCACAAATGAATGCAACAGTGAAGAAATGCTTTTTCCTCCTCCACATGGCAAGAAGAATCCTACCTTTCCTCTCCTTCACGCACAAAACACTCGCTATCTATCATCGCCCTCATCACGTCAAGAATCGACTATGCAAACAGCCTCTACCTCGGAATACCAGAATACCTCCTGTAGAAACTACAACGGATCCAAAATGCTGCATCCAGACTACTCCTCAAACTATCCAGAAGAGACCACATCACTCCTGCCCTAAAAGCACTACACTGGCTCCCAGTAAAACATTGCATCACCTTCAAAACCATGTGCATAACGCACATGGCAATCGGTGGAAAAGGAGCAGAATTCCTACAAAAAGAAAATAACAATCTACAAACCAAAGAGGCCCCTCCGATCCAGCAACGTATTCCGCCTGGAACTAAAACCATACCTTAAGAAAAAACTTGGAGGCACCCCCTTCTACCACTTAGCCGCAAAAACCTGCAACAACAACCCAAAAGAGATCAGAAACACCGAAGATCACCACAAATTCAGGAAATGACTAAAAACCTGGTTCTTCAAGACCACAGACAGAACCTGAAAATCGAAACCGGGAAAAGGATGACAGAACTGGAATGGACACTAACCTCCCTAGAAATTACAGGGAAGCTCCCACAATGCCGGACAGTTAACACACAGGATAGACAAAAACACAGGTGATACCCATTGAGACAGTCAACTATCCCAGCCAATCCCCTCTTCATTCCACCTCAGTTGCTATCATGTACCAAATATCAATTGGATTGCAGCGACACTGGCAATCACCACACTAGCTGAGTGGTGGGCATTGGCAGGTGCACTGGCCACAAGTGCAGGTAAGGAGGACAGGAGGGGTTGTGATGGAGGCTGGGTGAGATGGGGGCCAAATGTGAAAGGGAGCTTGGTGCAAGATGGGCCCAGATCAGGACAGAGGAGCATCAGGAGAGACTTTGCAAGCCCGACGCCTCAATTCAGATGCCAACTAACCAATTCTACTAACAATTTCCGTCTCTGCACACACCTCTCAAACTCCAAACCAAACACAACCACAAACCTACAGCACAACAAACCGCACAAACCTCACTACACTGCAACAACAAAACAAAAAAACACACATAGACCTCCACAACAGTACACGACGACTACCGGCTGCAAACACCCCAGGCCCAGCCAACGGACCAACCGGACTGTGGCCGTCAACAGCACATCACTGCTCTTGCACTTTTCCTGCTTCTTCCCACTAACTCACCCTCCCTTCCTCTGTCAGAGCCGCCAGTGTGCCAGGGGACCACTCTGGTGGTGACAGTGCACGGTACAAATGTCCTTTAACATTAACAATTTAATTTGTATTGATTCCACAGCCCTCTCTCCCTCCTAAGATAAGCCTGGCTGCTCTGTCTGCGCTACCATGTACTCTGGTGGCTACAGCCTTATACTAAAAGTGGAGTCTTGTACTGCCTCAGTCGAATGGTTTTACTAAATCCTTAGTTGGATTTCAGAAAAACTGTGTTAGCACATGCTTTCACTCGATAATGGAGCACCGTTACCTGGCAGATTGCGCCAGTTGCCTGCAGCCTCTCATGGCTCTCGCGCTGCCAACCAATGGTACTTCCGAAATTCCTCCAGACCGTGTCTCATTCGGTCTTGCAGCCACTGCCTTCCACCAGAGTCTCTCCCCTCCGGTATACAAACCTCCTGGCGGGTTCCTCTGAGCGTGTCCCTCCACCAGTGCGGTTCGCTTCGGTGGGCCTGAGTCAGACATGCGTCTTCCATGACTTTAAGCTCCTGCAGCTTCGGCCCGGCTGCAACTGCCTCCTCCTTTCCTGCCAGCCACCGGTGCACAGCTGATAATCATTAAAACAACTAGTCTGCACCTTGGGTTTGCAGTTGTTCTTGCTCCACCTTAACTTCTCTTCCTCGCCCAGTACCTTGGGTATTATGTGAATTGAAGTCCATAATGTTTTCGCCCCTTTTAAGGCCATGTTTCAATTGTTGGTTGCACTTGTACTCTTCTGCTTATGGCAAACATATGTAAACGTGATGAGCAGTGATATTATACTCCTGACCTTTACCCATGAGAGAATCCTTATACTCAGGGGGACGTCGCATGTGACTTATGGAATTCCTGGGTAACAATCTGTTTCGGTGGTTTCTAAAATAATGTTCTTTGGATTTTAACCTGGGATGGACTTGAGCAATAACAGCACGCCATTAAGTATTTGGTAATAGGGTTATCCTCGTAAAAAGAATAATGTTGTGTCCCTCCCCAGCGAGTCACCACTTCACCCCAAAGGCCATCTCCTCCAATGTGACCCCTCCCCCCCTCAAAATGACCCCCCCAACCCATGGGTTGGGATCGGGTACCAGCTGCTTTCCCCTGGCCGCATTGGAGGAGGCTTTAGGCTGGGTATCTGTGATGACTGCAGAATTCATCAGATATTCTGTCTTTTTGTAGTTGAGTGGTTAAATGCACAGATTACTAAGATTCCTCTGGTTCCAGTATTTTCTAATGGGCTTTCTGTTTTAGCTTCATGACTTTTGGCATACTTTATGATCTATTCTAGCTAGCCACTTCTTTAGATAACATTTTCTTTTCCTCTTTCCATGGATTTAATGATCTTGGGTGATTCCGTGCATTACTAGGAGCAGTTACTGGGACCATCTGGTTCTGCTGAATTGCAAAGTTGAGTACTCGGTCTTCCTCATTTCCTCTGCTTCATTTGACAAGATTGTTCTGTGAAAATGTTATTGCATTAATTGGCCCAAAAGTGATCACGCCACACTCATGTTAGTCTGCCTTGGATTTCATTCAATGCCAAATCAATGGGGCAAAATGTGACTTGTAACACTTTATTGCTAATGCCACATGCATATCTTAATTTGTCCATACCATACTGTGAACGCCTTGAGTCCAATACAACATCTTTTGTTCACCACCCAGCTCTTTCCAATCACACCTTCTTATATGGTGCACAGCAATTGTATCCTTGTGATGCTTGCTGGGGCACAGTTACCCTGCAAACGACTACAAGGAACAATGGGAGTCTCATAGATGATTACTTTGAAAGGCTTGTCCTTGTTTTGTCTTTTCTTTTTCCCAAAGTTGGAGGTTTTTCATTTTTCTTTTTTTGTGCAGCTTTGTTGCTATGTCTTGCAACACTTTCACTTTTGGTCTTTAAATGGCTTTTCATTATCCACTCGCTAATATTTCTTCCTTGTCCTTTTCCTTGTCCTTGTCAAGGATGTCAGAACAGAATCATTTCTTTCACAAAGGGTCAAAAAGGCCTGAAATCTATGCTTTTATTTTTTTATTTCGTTTTTTTGAGGTTTCTTTAAACCTTTTGTAGACCGTCTGTTTGCTGCTTTTTGTTATGCCTCCGACTGTTTTGCCCAGAACAATGTATTTTTTTTTGTGGTTCGCAATTATACAGTTAAACATATCTGCCTGTAAACTTTACATGACCTTTCATCCTTGTTTTGCCCACACTTTCATACAATATTTTCACTCGCTACTAGCTGTTGACATCTTAAGGGACGATTGAATCTTGGTGGCGTTCTGTGAGCATGTGAGGAACTGACCACCTATCCAGTAGACCAGTTACTTTTTTGCCGTTTTGCGAGTTAGCTTGCAACTGAACCTTTTCACCCTATATACATATGCTTTGATTTCAGCCCCTGGTTTAGGCTGCCTTTACACTTAACATGTTGGTGTAGTTAGGCCAACTAAAAAGCTAGTATGGTTCCCAGTAACCTTTTCATCTCTTAATATATTTCAATCGCAGCATTCCCTTTCCCTAGTGGGATGTATCTCCATCTTCTATTTCTTCTGTTATCCGTTTACTTTCCAGGGAGTCATTTCTTAACTTGTCTTTGTCACCTGCTCCTATTTTATGATTGTAGTGTTTCTTTGATAGCAGGTTTGTTTCTTCTTTTTACTAGAGACTTTTTAATGCAATCTGTGTTGCAGGTATGGGAATATGTTGCAATAGTAACGGAGAAAGCCACACCTTTTCTACCTTTCCTTTTGTGATTTTCCTTTAATTTTCCTCTCCACCTTTACCATTCTTTCTACACTTTGTTTTTGTTGGTCCTTCTCTGCTGGTTGGGTAGCCTCAATATGCATGGCACTTGCATCTATTTGGTATTTATTGCAGTTGCATTATTAAAATGGATGCTTTTGATTATTTTTTGATGTAGCCACAAGAGTCTAGTTTTTTTCCTGTGGCCGTACATGAAAGGCCAACCTAGTTTGCATAATGTTCCTTCAATCGAATGACTGTGGGATGGATATTCAGCAGAAATCTCAAACTGAAAGTTTCAGCTATTTGTTGGTGTTTTGCGAGGTACTGCATCTCTTATGTACATTGCCCTGTACTTGTCATTGCTTTTATCTTTCCTCTTCTCAGAAGTCTGGTGTCTACTATGGGACAACTTTGGTCTCCCTTGCTGCAGTCGTCTCACATCCCCTGTGTGCCGCTCTCTCCTGTTTACCATGGATGGGCAGCTCACGTGGGTGTTCTGCATGTTGCAAGTTCGTATTGGCGCAGGACCAACACACCCCTTTAACATTCTGAATTTGATTATTTTGGGTACAACTAACCTAACATCTGTTCGAAATGGCCTGTTTTCTTTAATAGAAATTCTGCTGTCCAGTGTGGTCAAGACCTTATGACCCATAATCGCCCATATGACACCGTTCCTATTGGCTTACAGTAATTTGTCTACTCTGGTGCCAGCTTGTCAAACTTCAGTCTCACCACCTTTTGGTCTATGCTGGCTGCCCCCCCTCTGGCTGCTTCCAAATCAACCCCATCCCTCAACTCTCTGCCCTGGGTTCATTTGAAAGTGAGATGGGATTTGTGTTGTGCAGCCACTGAACACCAGTTGCACACCAGGCATTTAGGAATTGTTTGTTCCCTTACAACAAATAAGGGCCCATGATGGCACCCAGCCCAGCGGCCGGATGAAGAAAGCCTTATTGCCCCTTTCTGCTGGGTCAAAATGACAGTTATGTAGTTTGGTCCCTCATTTTTGTCACAGATGGTACTACAAACTCTGACTCTGAAGGATGGTGCAAGGGTCATTATTCCACAAATCATAAAATGTGTAGTTTTTACTTTGGTTGGGTTGTAGGTTGGTCTCCTGTGGGCTCCTTCCACCTTAACCCAGGCGTCCTCATCACCCAGGTTTTCAAACTAGTGATCAGTAATGCCTACTTTCTAATGGATCCTGTCCTTCCACAGATTCCTCATCTTTGATATATCCGATATCCTGCTTGCAGCTTCAGAAACCTTTCATCAGTTGAGAGCGCCATGCGTGTTCGACTCAAGGTCACTCAGCAGCTTTCATTCCGTTCTTGGCCTTGAGGTTGACACTGGTATAAATGGCACACACCGCACCCGGTGCCTTATGGATTTCCACGCACAGCACGCTAAGAAATGGTTTGATCGTCTCATTGATTTTCAACTGCAAGTTCTCGATGTCTACTCCGAAAACAGGATTCAAGAGGTGTGCAGACTGTGAGTCGAGCATGTCGATTACAGATCCGCACAGGATATGTCTCTGTTGTCTGTGGGTGGACCATAAGGTCGATGACTGTGGGTCTGGACAGTTGATGACTGCTAAGGCCTTAGGGAGAGGAAGGGGATGCTCACCCTAGGTAGGCCACCATCCACATCTCCTTGGACCACCCTGCCAAAAAAGAGATCATCCAAAAGGGGCTCGAAAGAAATCTCTCCTCAGAGAGCGAAGAAGCACTCTAAACATTCTAAGTGCTCAAGATCGAGCAGGGATTCTCGAACTTCATCCTTGTCTTCTCACAAAGAGTCAAAGGGACGTCATCACGCACCGTCTTCCTTACCCTGCAGAAAAAGGGTATGCTTTTCCAAGCAAATGAGCCTGCTTGAGTTGTTCACGAAGGCGGCCCATCCCTTCAATAGAACTTTAAAAAAAGAAAAGCTTCTGACCCCTTTGTGCCTCGTAAGGTAGACAAGGAGTCGGTGAAGACTGCTACCCGCACATCTAAGAGCCTGTGCAGTGAATCTGAGAAGCATCATCGACGGAGACAACTTTCCTCTTCTGCTCTGTCGAAGGAGTCGACGTTGAGTTCTTCAATGTCGAGGCCTTCCATGTCAAAGCCATCAACGAGTTTGTTGGATCCCTCCAAGCCCTTGTTCAAGAAAGTCTTCTTCAAGACTATGGGCTCTCTTTGACGAAGCGGGAAGAGGAATAGGACTGTCCTCTATGGACTATGGTACACTAATGTACCAGATGAGCGAATTTCAAATGAGTGTAGGTTACTTAACCTAGTTGATTGTTTAAAGGATGCAAGTGGCCTGGACGCTTTGCCGGAAGTGGAGTTTGCCTCCCTAGAGTCAGCTGGTTATGCAGATGCCTCCTACAGGTCTGTCCTGGGCCAGGTGAGATTGAAAAGTATGACCTGACAGATATCCTAGATAAGTGTCTTAAGGATCCTGTCTTCCCTTTTCACACTGCTTTAAAGAACAGAATCCTTGAGAATTGGAAAATGTCAGGCACCACATCTGCTGTTAATAAAGACCTGACAAAGTACAGGCCTTTATCAATAGACCTGGGGCTTCTTTCTAGACCTCAATCTGCGGAGAGCCTAGTGGTGCAGCTTGCCATGTCTAACTCGAAGGCAGCGGCCTATCCAACGACCTTCCTGATGGGGATGATGAGAAATGTGATTCCCTAGGAAGGAGGGTGTTTTCTGCGGGAAGCATGGCCCTGAAGTCCATTAATGCTACGTGTGCTCTGCCTACATTTTTAAATTCCTTGTGGGATGTGTTTGCTCAGGCTGCCCAACATATTCCTCAAGGTGCTGAAAGGGAAGGATTTCTCAACATCCTCCAGGATGAGAAAGACGCAGTGTGTCAGTCGTTGCAGTATTAGACTCCTCGGATTGTGCGAGCCGATCTATGGCAGCAGGCACTGTTGCCAGAAGATTTGCGTGGCTTTGGAGGTCGGGATGTGCACCAGATATTCAGGCAAGGCTATTTGACATGTTGTTTGCTTTGCATGAGGAGTTTGGAGAAGCTGCAGGTATCCAAGGCAGCTGCTAAGTAATTGGGAGCAGTGATTCTCCAAACACAACAGAGATATTTGGCCTCTCAAGGTTGGAGGGGTTGTTCCTTTCGGTACTATTAATTCTGCAGAACAAGGGGACAGATGTCTGAGGCCAGAGTAGACTACCTTGAGGTGGACAGGGTTGTGGAGGTAAAACAACTAATACAGCCTTTGCCTTTTAGCCCACCTCTGCAGCCACACAACAAAACCTCTCCAAGTCCTTGGTCCACAGGACGGTAGTGAGTGGCAGACTAGCACAGGATTTAGAAGACTGGCGAAGCATTACTTCTGAAGTTTGGGCCCTGAAACATGTAGCTACTGTCTCCCATAATAAAGAGGCTCCCAGATTGTCCGCCAAGCAAACCATCTCTGCTCTCTGTAGTAAATTCTCTCCCTGTTGGAGAAAGGTGCAATAGAAAATGTACCTGCAGGGGAGAGGAACCAAGGATGGCACTTCTTATTTTCGAATTCACAAGAAAGACAGGTCTGTGGCCTATCTTGGACTTGAGACGCTTGAACAAGTTCCTCAGGAAGGACAGATTCATGATGGTCACTCTGTCGCACATACTCCAGGCCCTTCATTTCCAGGAATGGATATTGTCACTAGGCTGCTGCCTTTTGGCTGACCTCCGCCGAGGGGCTTCACCAAGTTGATGGCAGTGATGGCAGTAGATCTAAGGATGTGAGGGATTTGCATCTATCCCTATCTGGACAATTGGCTCATCGGAGCCAGTTCAGAAGAACGAGATCTGAACATCTCGGCAGCACCAGCCGCTTCCTCCACAAATTGGGCTGCTCCCGCAATTTCAAGAAGTCCCACATGAAATCTTCTCCAAAACTTCAATGTATTAGCGCAGCCCTAAACGCTTCTTTTGGGAAAAGTTTACCCCTCAACCTCAAGTAAGGGTTCAGCATATTTTGCATATGGTAAGATTGACGAATGCTCAACATCTGCTGGCCTATGATCTTCTGAGGTTGCGCAGTCTCATGGCATCCTGCATTTTCCTGGTGCCAGAGGCCAGTCCCACGAGTATGAGATCCTTCAGTGGGCCCTCCAATCCCAATGGTCCCAATTTTCAGGTAGGAAGATGCACCTTCTTCAGGTCCCGAGCAGGGTCACATGGATCCCCTGTGATGGGCTCGCAAAGAGAATGTGTTTAAAGGGAAACATTTTTGGCAACCATGGCTGCAGGTGAGAGTAGTCACATACTCCTCTACGCGATGGGAGCCTGCATTGACTATCTGATGATCAGTGGTTGTTGGTATCTGTCGGAGTCCAAAATACACAGGAACCTTTTGGAGCGGAGGGCAACCATACTGGCGCTTATGGTCTTTTTTGCATTCTGTGCGAGGGAAGAATGTCCCGTTAGTGGCCAGCAACATAGTGGCTATGCATTACCTCAACAAGAGAGGTGGTGTAGGGTCACTAACTCTGTGCAGAGTGGCAATTCAGCTCTTGTTTAGGGCACTTCAAGAAGGAAACGGTCAGCTATTCACCTAGCTATAGAGGAGAGCGCGACTGCAGACGCTTTGAGCAAGCAGCACAGTCTCTCACAAGTGGGAGTTGGCTCAGGAAGTCCTTCTAGAGATCTTCACCCTTTGGGAAACCACTCAAGTTGATCTGTTTGCGTCCAGAATCAACAGGAAATGCGACCTGTTCTGCTCTAGGACATTTCCCCAGAGAAGAACTGTGGGGGACGTGTTTGTGTTGAATTGGGATTTTCCACTCTAGTACCAGTTTTCTTCAGTCCCCCTCATTCCTCATGTCATCAGGAAGTTCTGGAACCCATGATCCTGATTGCTCCGATTTGGGCCAGGAGAACATGGTACCCGGAACTTCTAGACATGTCCATCTGCTCTCCAATCCGTCTTCCGCAGAGAATGGATCTGCTCTCACGAGAGGGAGGCTGTCTTCTTCACCCAGAAATCAGAAATCTGAACCTTCATGCCTGGTTCTTGAGAGTTTAAGATACAGGAATTGGGCTTTCACCGGAAAGACATGATGGGGGTGTTCTTCGGCCAGAAGACCAGTATGTAAAACCTTATATGGATGCTGTTGGAACACATTTTGCTGCTTGTGCAGACCTAAAAACATTGACCATTTTACTTTTGACACCACTTCTTTTTTTGTGTTTCATCTGGATCATCAGGGGCTTCAGGTGTCTACTGCAAAAAGATATCTGGCTGCGCTTTTCAAGCACTCTCCCGAGCAGGACTCTTTAAGGTTCCCGTTGTGATTAAGTTCCTTAAGGGATTGACAAACCTCTCTCCTCTGTTTCCTTTCATAGTTTCTGCTTGGGACCTTAATTTGGTGATTCATTTCTTTATGGGAGGCCAATTTGAGTCTCTTCATTCATGTCCGCTTAGGATGCTAACCTTGAAGACTATTTGTTCTTGTAGCCATCACCTCTGCTCGCAGAGTGAGTGAGCTTCAAGCTTTATCATGCAAACTGCCAGTTACTACATAGAAAAGGTGGTCTTGGGGGTTCGTGCTTCATTTCTTCTTAAAGTGGTGTTGGAATTTCACCTGGCACAGAAGATGGCACTTCCAGACTTCATCCTTCCAAGGATGAAGAGACTACATTGATTTGACCCCATGAGAGAATTAAGCTTTTACATTAACAGGCTTGGTAAAGTCCAACAAGACGACCAACATTTTGTTGGTTATTTTGGACATAGACTGGGTCAGTCTGTGACCAAACGCAACTTGTTCCGATGGGTCATTTTATGCATCTCTGAATGTTAGTTTAGCTGGCAAGGATGTTACATATAATTTAAGGGCAGATTCTTCAGGAGGAGTGGCTACATCGTCAGCCCTTCAAAGAGGGCTACCAGTACAGGATATTTGCAATGCTGCAACCTGGTCTTTGCTGCACACCTTTGTAAAACATTATTGCCCTGATTCTGTGTCGGGTCAGGAATAAAAATTTGACATAGCTGTTCTTCACAGCATAAATCAATAGCAAATTATTGATACCACCTCTATTTATGAACTGCTATGGGAGTCTATCAAAGATGATGAATCCGTGGGAGGGCACGATCCATGGGAAGAACAAATTACTTACCCTTGGTAATGTTCTTTCTGATGGATCTTCCTCTCATGTTTCAGCCCTCACCTTTTTGTTTTGCTTAAGTTGCCCCGAGTGGGCCGGATATGCCCAGATGTGTGTCCCGAGCCTGCTGGACTTTGAGACCTGAGCTGTTCCTCACTGATGACGCCCAACGAGACCGAAACATGTCTGGGGGAATCTTGTAGGCTCGTGCAGAATAGATGTGACCTAGCAGTTGGGGCTTCGCTGACCCTTTTGGGGTGGGACCAAGCCAGATTTGCCTATGGTCTTTCCCCTGTAATTGCTTGGCAAACTGAAAAACGATGGCGTGGAGGGTTGCTCAAAGCTGTGCCAGCGTTTGATTGATTCAAAACCTTCCAGCCATTACCTTTTGGTTTTGCTCCTTCAAAAGCCCCCCCCCCCCTTAACATACTGCTTCCCAGGGGTTCTCAACAAGAAGTGTGATTTTCTATTTGTGCCAATGTCAGACACACTTGTCCTTTCTCTATCACTCCCTCCCTTTCTCTTGTTTCCCCATCCTACTACTTGCTCTCCCTCTTCTCCCATTCTTTCTCATTCCTGGTCTTCATCTCTGCTCGCTCTCCTCCTCCTGTCCCTCTGATATCGCCAGCAACGGGCGGCAGTAATGCTTCTAGTATTCATAAACACTGTCCCAGTACATCTCAAAAATTCCCTTGCAACTGGTCTGAGAGGGATACCTACTAGTGTGTACTGTTGTGTTTGAATAAAAGAAACCATTCACCTGAATGATGGTGTGTAATTTCACCTAATTTTTAAATGTTAATGTTAAAGATATTTGTACCGCGCACCGTCCCCAACGGAGACAAGAAGGTGGGATGGGTTAGTAGGGGGAAGAGGGAGTAGGATAGTGAGGAGTTCTGTTGGCAGCTTCAACTTGGTATACACTGGGTGCTGAGCTTTTGGTGCGAGTATCGGACGATGTCAGTCCTCATGTGCGGTTTGTGTTGTAGCGGTGTGGTGAAGTGCATGCGGATTGCGGTGTGAGAGGTGGTTGTGTTAGTTTGAGATAAGTATGTAGAACGTGTTTAGCTTTTTTTTGGTTAGTGGGTTAAATGTTTTGCAGCTAATCACGGTATGGCTGAATGCCTGGTTTTGAGAGTCCTGCCTGGTGCGAAAAAGGCTAGACTTGGGAGACCCGCATAGTGGGGGAGAGGCCCACACCCAACTGAGTATAGTAGCTCACTTCGTATGGGTCTCCTCTTAATACCATCTAAGTGAATGTCTGCTTGAAGCTTTCGGTGTGGGATGGGCCGTGATGCTGTGGATGAGTCAACTAATTGGTTTCGCCTTGGTCTGACTGTGTTCGGCCTGTAGTGTCGTCCTCTTGTGACTATCTCTCGATGTCGAATGGACTCTCGTGGGGTGCATTCTGATCGAGTTTGGTTGTTTAGTGGTGTCATGATTTACAAATGTTACGAACAAGCTAAGACAGCTGTGCCACAGAATACAAAGTACGCGGTTGCACAAGGGCTAGTGTCAGATGACAAAGTTAGACATTTAATGTAGACAATATATTGCCATTGATGAATAACGCTTGTGGGTTCAGCAGAGTAAGCGCATAGCTTGTTCCGTGGCTTTAGCAAAGGCGATTTAACAAGACATGATAGATTATTCTTCCTAACCGCAGAATAGCAGCCTCTTGTCTTCAACGGCTTAATGCCTTGAAAATGCACGTGGTGCTGACACCATCATAGTAATAAGCTATGGATGTTTGTTGGCATATAGCACGCATTCACATACAATGCGAGCTTGGCATCCAAAGGACAAAATCAGACACTAACTGTAGACTCACAAACATGTGCCGTTAGGGTCAGCTAAAGGCGAACAGCTTCCTCTTTTTCAACAGAAGATTTAGGTGAGCTTGCAGCAGAGTCAAGAGATGCTTCTGCGCTGATAAGCAGCCAGACACCAGAAGCAGGGTACCAAAATACACAGGTGCGGTTAAAGCATTCAAAGCAATTGTCGCGCCTAAACCCCTTCAGAAAATGCATCCAATATAATGGATTTGAAATAGGCCAGAAAATAACACCACGCTTTGCTTGGTCGTCAAGCAAACCCCATGCATTCTTATGGAAATAATCAAGAAGCAAAGACAGTGCCCGTCACATGAGTTTCACTTGGGTAAATCATGTGTGTAATGCAAAGCTAAGCTCAAGAGCAGGTTCAGACTGGATGTTCTGTCCAGGCCAAGGAAATGACGCACATAGTATATGTAGACTTAAGTCGCACGTCTTAATATAAAAAGCACAACAGACTAAGGCTAAGAAATAAAACTAGGCAGCAGAGGGCAAACCAGATCCTGGGGGTGGGAAGAGCCTTCGATTGCAGGTCAGAGCAGCCGGTCCCTGTGGTCACTTTGCATGCAGAACAGCAAGGCCTGGAAATCGTGAGTTGGAGTGTGCTGGTTGAACTTTTTTGCATATGTGAGACCAAAGGCGTGCTTTATTATGTCACTCCACTCCTGATCATACCATAGCTTAGCTTAGACAACATAACATGAACCCCATGATTGCTCAAAGCTGGTATTTTAAAATGATGAATTGTACTTTACCTGTGTTCAAACGCGAATCATGTTTTTAGCTTATTTAATAACGCTCTTTATATACATGACGGTATGTTATGTTTTTATTGCTCTTATAATAGCAAGTTTAAGGATAATCAAAGCTGGTAGAGAACAGAAGTGATATATTGACTTGCTACCTTCAAGTGTCCTTCATATTTTAGCAATGCTTCATAATAAGGTCTCTGAGTCAAAACGAACTACACAATATTTTCTGGCTGTATTTTTCTCAAGTATGACAAGGGGTGCAGAACTCGGAACTGTCAAATCGTGAAGCCGCACTCCTGAGGCGCCTCTCATCATAACTCAAGACTTGTGATTCTGTGCACACTTCACACAGCCCTAACTAGGGGTCGAGGGGGGGCGGGCAGGGAATCGCGCCCTAAGGGGCAATCAAGTCAGTGGGGGCGAGGTTGGTCTCTTCTTTGTTGATAAGCGGTGTGGGTGTTCTTGTGGGTGGTCTTCTAGTTGAGCAGTTAAGAGCAGGATCTGAGCAGTTTCCTGAATGCTAAGTGATTTCTTGTGTTTCGTATATTCTTTGGTAGGTCATTCCATGTTTTCGGTGCCTGGTGAGGAAACGAGGATCCTCCCTTTTTTGTTATAAGGTTTCGGTTCTAGGTGTATGTCGTTGCTTGATCTGAGCGTTTTTGTAGGACTAATTTATCTCAAGAATTCTGCGCCTTCGTTGTGTATAGCTATGTGCGTGATGCACATGGATTTGAATTGTATTTGTTGTTTTATTGGTAGCAAGTGCAGTATTATTAGCGCAGGTGTGACATGTTCTCGTCGGGGTAGTTTGCGAAGGAGTATGTCCGCCGCGTTTTGTATGCGTTGTAGTTTTTTTTTTTTAGATGTCTTTCAGGCATGCCCAGGTATAGGCTGTTGGCATAATCTTCTCTGGATACGACCAGAGCGATAAGAGGTTTGCAAATGACAGGAACGGTAGGATCCTTTTTGCCGCTCGTAGGAGAGAGGCATTTCTTGAGTAGAGCATTTACTTGTGGCTCTTGGGGGAGGTTGTTGTCCATCAAGACCCCTAGGTTTTTTGCAATCGACGATGGTAATTGTGGCAATGGATCCTGCTGCATCCTTTCTCCATCTGCAAGGAGGCTCAATTAACACATTGCTCTCCTATAACTCCCATACATGGTCCTGCACCCTGTCATTTTAAAAGAGGATTTGCCCCACTGCATTCAGTTTTGTGTAATTTGGCATTTCCTTTCCCTAACGTAAGGTTTTGCCCTCAAATTCACTATCCTCCGATCAATGCCAACACATCACGTCATGATGATTCCTTGTATATAGAGCATTATGTGCCTGAATATCATTTCACAGTTTAAATTATATTGTAAAATTTAAGCCATTGTTCTGCTTTAAAAAGTACCTTTTTGTGCGAAGTAAAGAAAAGAGGTTTGCCCTAAACATTTGAATGCTAAAGAAAGAGAGGCGAAGAAATGGCCACGTTAGAACAACCCATCATGAAAAGAAAACATATTAATAGGCTCAAAGTTTAAAAGTTTGCCAGGACAGGAGTCCATTATATAAGAAACGAAAAGCGGCCACTGAGTTATTTAATTTTAGGCAGTTTAAGTACCGGTTCTCAGTGTGTTGTACTTGGCAGATCGTGGAACAGAGCAGAAACGAGTCGGGGGAGATGGGGGGAGCTCGAAATTAAATGCACTGACATGAAGGAAAAGGCAACTCCAACGTTGTGTGATCAGAAAGGGTTTGTTTACACTTGTCGAGGAACAAGGCGTCTAGCCATTTCCATGGAGCTATGTCAGTCGATTGCACAGAGGACGTTGACATGAGACGTGCATTGGCATTGTGAAAAGGGGCGTGCATGTCTAGTGATCTTCGCATTAGGGGCGGGTGATCTGAATTAGTGACACAAGGGCACTTGAACTTAGGGCGATGGATCAACGGATAAGAGTAGTTCAAGATGGTGGTACCAGACCCTTGGATGTTTATTAGATTTTTTTGGCGGGAAATACAGTTCATAGGAATAAGGCACAATCACTTTCCTTAAACCTCCCTCCTTCCCCCTACAAATGAGTGAAACGTATTGACGATTCTACCAGTTGGAACAAAGGACCAGTTACATAACAAGCGTAAATAGAAAAATACATCAAAAACTCAACAGCACCAAGACAATGCAGAGCTCATGATTCCCCCTGTAGTCATTTCCCTCATTGTGGGCAAGTTCGTTGACTCTGTAGCAAGAAGTGTGTAGGGGGACAGAGAGTAGGTTTGACACTGCCCCATTTCAGCATAAAAACCACCCCTTCAATATGAAACGACTCCAGGTGGTCATTCACCATAGCTGACAGTTTTGCATACATGAATATGTCCCACAGTTTGACCAGTTGTTTTTGGGGGGTAGGGAGTAACCCTTCCATTTTTTGAGCTAGTGCCACTCTCCCCACCCTCAGCATAGCTTCAATACGTTTTGGGAACCTTGGCTCGTTACTTTCCTCTACCGGGACACCCACGAGGAGTTGGAGAGGCTCCAGCTCGGTGGATATTCCCACCGCTCCTTGATCCAACTGAGGACTTTGGACCAGTAAATCTTTACTTTTGGGCAGGACCACCACATGTGAAACCAGGAACCAGATTGGCTGCAGGGTCTGTGACAACGGGGGGAGGACCCCAGGAACATTTTAGATTAAGTTGTGTTAAGTGCCAACAGTGTACTTTTTTTGAATTGTGTTGCATTGCCGAGGTGTAGAGGTTACCGGAGAACATTAGCTTGTACATTTTGCCCCAGGACTCTTCTGGGATTTCCCGCCCGACTGTTTGGCCCAAGATTGCTTGAAATTCTGTCTCCACTCCACATCACACGTAGTCATTACTTTGTATATTTTAGATCGGATTCCCTTTCTGGAGGTAGCATCATTAATGAGTCTCTGAAAGGGGGTGAGGGGTGTAGAGATCTTGGATTACCATCTTGGATTGTCGTCTTGGGTCGGATAGGAGACCTTTTGAGGCACATGTACTTGAAAATGCTCAGCGATTCAGCCCCCAATGACTCGCGCAGGGTAGTGAATTCCATAAATTGGCCTTCTGGGCATAGGTGACCTGCTCTCTCTAGACCACTGTTGGGCCATTTTTTTAAGTAGCAAAAGTCCTCCCACCAACCTCCAGCAGGGACCCCAACACTGAACACAAAGGAGAAGGCCAGGATGAGAGGAGCTTATTGCCATTACCCTTTATCCACAGAACCCACAAATCTGCATGCATTGGGTGTTTGCTAACGTGGTTGGAGATGGCTTTAGTAGGGGACCCCAATAGGTCTCTGACGGACGTGGGTGGTTAGATCGCTATCAGGATTTTATTTCCCAAGTACAGCGTTATGTTCTCAGCTCTCATCCCCTGCTCCCCCATAGTTTTCCTGTTCCTAGTTGTGGAGTCAGTGGCTCCAATTGGCATTATGCTAGACTTGGGAATATTTATTTTCAGGCCTGAAAACCATCGAACCGGTTAATTTGGGCGAGCAAATTTGCGTAGGGAGTTCTCCACGTCCGTTACGTAATACAGGATGTCGTCTGCAAACAAGGAGAGCTTGGAGTCTAAGATATCGCAACGGATTCCTGCAATATTCTGGTTGTTCCTTATTGGAATGGCCAGGTGCTCCATTGTAAGGGTGTATATCGGGGGCTTGGAAATGGGACAGCCCTGACTAGTTTCTCTAGTCAGGTGGAAGGGGGCAGATAAGATACCATTGACCGCCACTCTAGCTACCGGGTCATTGTAAAGCACAGAGATCCATTGTCAAAAATTGCTACCAAACCCCATCTTTTGCAGGACCAGCCCCATATAGCTCCATTCTACATGTTCAATGGCCTTCTTGGAATCTATCAAAACCAAGTAGGCATTCTTCCCTTTGGTTTGTGCTTCATACATTAAGTTGATAGCTTTTCTTATATTGTCTTATCCCTGGCGGTCCGGGATAAACCCCACTTGATCCCTGTGGATTAGGGACGTCATTACGTGGTGGAGTCTTTTGGCTAGGACCTTTGCCATGATCTTTACATCCGTATTCAGCAGGAGATAGGGCGGTAGGATTGGCATCAGGAAGGGTTCTCTGCCTTCCTTCGGGATAACTACTATGAGGGCTGAAAGCATGGATCTCGGGAGGGAGCCCGATACCAGAGCATTATTTAACAGTTTGGTCAGGAAGGGGGCCAGAGTAGAGCGCAACGCTTTAAAGAATTTGATCGTGAATCCATCTTCCCTGGATGCCGTGCCTCCCCCCCCCCCCCCCCCCCTTCATTTTACCTATGGTATCAAGGACCACCTCCTCGGTGAAAGGGGATGCCAATGCTGCTACTTTATCTGAGGACCACCTCGGGATGGGGAGGGCATTAAGGAATTGGTAGATATGGGAAACCAGCTCGGTGAGCTCTGATGTGTAAAGGGTTTTCATCGGCTATTTGGGCATCATTTAGAGTTTTTCTCCATGTGCTGATTGTGCAATTCTTCTAGAGTTTCTTAGCTCCCTAAGCCTCCGGGCCAGAATTGTGTTGGCTCGTTCCCCCTTCATGTATTTTTGTTTGAGAAATGCAAATTTAAGCTCTATTTGGTGGATCAGTAGGGCCTTCAACCTCCGTCTCCCACCCCACCATCCTGCCCGCTGCAGTTGATCATGCCCCTTAATGACCACTCCTCCTCTGCTCTTTCTCTTTTCTTTTTGTTTGCTCCCATTCCCATCAGGATTCCTTGGATTGTTGCTTTAAATGCCTCCCTTACTACAGGAGCCTCCACCTCTCCATTGTCTTAGAAGTGGAAAAACTCTTTAATCGATTCCAGCAGTGTCTAGGCCAGCTCCTTGTCTTTTTAACAAGAGGTTGTTGAAGGACCATTTAGTGTTCTGTTTTTCTGAGGAGCAATCCCCCATTCTGAGTCTGACCATATCGTGGTCCGACCGCGGGATGGACTCTGTGGTTGACTCCAGAGGTAGTCTATCCTTGAGAATGTGTCCTGCACTTTAGCATAGTAGGTGTAGGGGGGGGTCACGCCCCTTAACCTGGGAAAGAGAGTCCAACCCTCCAGGTCTGTATTGGTTTGTTGGAAGCAGAGGGCCCTTTTATACTGCGCACTGGTGGTCGCCTGTATGGTCGCCCTTTTCCTATCCGTGTCTGGTTCTAGGACTATGTTAAAGTCGCCCCTATATTCAAGGACCCTTCAACGAATTATTGGATTTTGCCCTTCATGGAGATCCAGAACTGGTCTTGCTGTCCTTTGGACAGTATAGTGAGACATGGGTAATCGTGTTGCCTTTCACCTCTCCCTTGACCATTACAAATCGACGGTTGGGGTCCTTGGATTCTGCCTTCGGGACAAAAGTTAGCTTGCTTGCTAGCCACCACTATTGCAACACCCTCCCCCCTTTTTTTTTTTTTTTTTTTTTTTTTAGATTGCTTGCATGTGTGGAAATCTTTGTCTCGTCATGTCCAGTATTTTTGCCTTTTCCGAGTAATAATGGAATTTAGCCAGCACTGACCTCGATCCATGGGCCCACCTCCTTCTCTGTGTGCTCTGTCGATGGTGGGTTCGGTAATATTGTCATCATTGAAGACTTTCCTTATGACTTTATTGATGGCTTTAATTATGTCATCTTGTTTCTCCCTCCGTTTCTGGAAATACAAAGAACCTCCGGTTGCATCGTTCTCGTTTTTTTTATTTAAAAAAAAATGTATTTCCATTTTCAATGCACTCTGCTTCTCCCTCCTTTCCAGCTCTGAGATCTTCATGTCGAACTGGGTCTCCAGTATGTTGATGGAGGATTGCTTTGCCTCCAGGCCCTGGATTCATTGTCCATATTGTCTACCTTCTTGTCAAGCCCATCAAGCTTCTTTCCAATGTCTGATCTGAAGCCCCTTATTTTCTCGAGCAGGGCTACCATGTCCTTCCTCAGTATTGGGAGTCCTCCATGCTTGGTGATGGCGATGAGGGTGTTGGCGCTTGAGGTTTCCGGGATCCAGAATTGTAGTGGAATTTTTGAAGTGCTGATGACCAACTCATGGGTGGAGGGCTCCCCAGGGAAGATTACAGGGAAAGGTGGTCATCTGTGCCAGGGCCACTGGGCACCTGCACAAGACGAGGTCCCCGATTCCGGGTGCATCTGGGGTCAAGGGCTTCTTGTGGTCGGAGAGGGACACAGGTCTTCCCCCGGGGCCAGAGGCACCCAGGCCTCCCTGCGGCAGAACGTAGGTTGTCGCACTAGTGGCGGTGCATTGGGGGGGGGGGTGCTGAGGTGGTGACCCTCAGCTGGCTCTCCCCAGAGCTTTGGGTCCCACCCGTGCTCAGTGATATTTCAGGCTGAAGGCCGCAGCAGCAGGGCGGATGGCTCAGCTCCCCAGGACATCGGGTATTGCCCAGGACTCCTAATTACCCGCGGTGGGGGGTGGATTGAAGTGGTCCCTGGGCAGAGTCTGTGTGTCTTCCAGTGGACCTCCTGACAAGGCGGCCCTCTTCATCCTGAGTGGGTGAGGGTAGCAGGGGGGGCTTTGGGTCCTTTCCTGTCACTCCTTCCTTCTCTTCCCTCCTCTCTCCCTTCCCACTTTCTCTCTCCCTCTTCTCTTCCTTCTTTCCACTCTTAACCCTGGGGGCCTCTGGAGGGGGGGGGGGGGTCTTCTCTCCCCCACACCCCAAGGCTGGATCATCTGACTGCAAAAGTCCTCCAACTGAAGGCTCTCCCCCACTGGGGGCACAGCAAGGGGGGGGTCCTCCATTTCACCCTGGCGGGGGCCCGGGGTCACTCCAGCCACTACTCCTCTGGGTGCCCTCCCTCCTCGTGGACAGAGGACATTGTGTTCCTGGGCCAGGGTGGCGCTGGGGGGGTACAGCACCCCACGTCTGTCCCCCTGCTCCTCGCTTCTTTGCTGGCATTCTAGGCACGTCCCCCTCTGGCTCTCTCACACCGCGGGGTGGTGGGTTTTTTGTGCTGCTGTACGCCCGCCGCTGCTCCTTATCCAGATGCGCTCACTTAGAGGCCGGGGCTCTAGTATGCTGCTCGTGGAGCCCACGTCCAGATCGAGATTACTCAAGTCTTTTTCCGTTGGTCGAAACTCAGGGGGGTGGGGGGAGCTTGGTGTGGCACACATTGGGGGGGGGCTGGTCTGGTGGTGGGGGCTCTGGTGTGGCTCAAGATCCAGAACGGACCCTGTTGATGAGGAGCTACAGAGTTGCTAGCTCATCTCCACGCCCTCAGCCATTTTTTTAAATAACCATCGATGTATGCTCTAAAATACATGCTCGATCGATTAGGACAATAACATTTCAGACCGAACTTCCCTTTTGAGTCCCTGCATGGTCTTGCACCTAGCTATCTTGCATCCCTTGTTCAGTCCTGCTTATTGTCCATACCTCGTCCCCCCCCCCCTGTGCGCAGATGCACTTTTACTTTTTCTCTTTCTGCTCTTCATTGAAATACTTTTCCCCCTTTCTCTTTGATCTATCTATTCTTACTCTGCTGTTCCTGTCGCTGTAAAGGTTTTCCATTTCAACCTTAATTGTCTATTTGAACTAATTTTGCTACTGAAGTTGCTCATCTGCTGTGTGTTCTACTGCTACTTATCATAACTATTGTAATGTAAATTGGCATATGTACAGCGCCTTGGCATAAGGCACTATATAAATAATAGACATTTTACTCCTACCTCCCATCCCGTTTCCGCCATACTTATGGGACATTCCGTCCTGTGATGCTTTTTTACACTTTGTCCTTCTTTTTTTACGCAGGGTACCACACGTAGCCGTAACCCTGCCCTCCTTGGCTCGGCCCAGCGCATCGCCCATCAGTCCTTTTCTCCACACGGTCGGGGCTGGACACACTTGCATCTGTGGAAGATTTTTTTTTCCTTTCAGTGTCCTTCTCTCCTGCTCCGGTTTGGCAGTCGTGTAGTAGTCCGTCTATGCCGGTTCAATTAGAATTTCCTTCTTCTTGCGAGCGACGCTTTGCTAGGGTGGATCCCCATCCTCTTTGTGTAGAGTTTTTGGGTCCAGATCATCGGTGGACTTTACTGCGATTCCCTCTCGGTCCGGGCACTTCAACGTCATCTGGTGCGGTGGGAGGAGGTGTTTCTGCGCGCTCCTGCTCCGCATTTTCAGAGTTTCATTGACGAAAAGAATAAACGCCCCGTAAGTTATATAGTTTTTAGGGCACCCCGACCGGGGGACTCCTTCCTGGGGTCTTCCTGGTCAGGGAGGGGCTTCATAAGCTCTGGGTTCCCCCTGAGGTGCCTTCCAGACCTAAAAAAGATACCAGAGTTTTCTCCGAGGGCTTCAGTAAGGGGCCTGCCAACACTGGATTACAATCCGAGGCCCCTCCTGTGGGTGCTAATCGACGGTCCACTTCTACTGAGGCGGTGGGTACCGGACCTTGCTTCGAGGTCTCCTTGTCTGGAGCTTCCCATACAGACACCGGGGTTTGCCCTGAGGCCTCTGTAGAGGCTTTCTGTACCGAACCAAGGTTCGAGGCCCTTCTTGAGGGAGCGGTTACCGGACTCTGTTCCGAGGTTCCTCTTTCAGAGGCTAAGGTGACCGTTCGAACTGAGAGACCTGTCAAGGTCTTGTCTGTGAGGTGGATTCCTCAACTTTCCTGTCTTAGTCATGATACCGGTTCTGTTGAGGGGGCACAGATTGAGGTCACTGAACGTAATTCCTCTGTTACCGGCTCTCCCGAGGTTACTCTTCTAGAGGCTAATTTGGCTAATGGTATGTGTCAAACAGCCTAGGCCACACAGTACCGGCTCTGCCGAGGTTCCTTGTGTCAAGGCAAAAGTAAAGGCCCCTGACCCGTCGGTGGAGGCGCCTGCCTCACTCACACATGTGATGCAGTTCCTCTTCAGATGCTGACAAAATGGCGCCCGTTCCCGCGCGATCTACGGTGGCCATTTTGGATTCCTCCCTTACACCTATGCCATCGGCGTCGAGTACCGGGAGCGTGTTATCAGGTGACTTCCTGGGGTGACTCGGTTTCGTCCAGTTTATGACTGGAATGCTCGGATGCCATTACCGTACATGGTCTTGCTGCCTGCTACATCCGCCTCCTTGATCTATGTTGATCCGGCTGGAGGAGGTCCTTCTTGGCAGCCCTCTCCCTTACGGCCTTGGAGTTACCCCTCTCACGAGCGGCCTCGCCCCACTCCAATGCCTAAGCCTTCGGCCGGAGATGCATTTTTTGGGAAGTTTCAGAGGCTCATGCCCTCTGACCCCCATGAAGGAATATTTCAGAGATCTTTTTAGGGAAATCTGCCCTCCAGCACCTACTCCTGTACCGATGGTTCCAGCCGTGGCGCCGGTGGTTCCGGCAGCTGTTTCAACTGCAGCCCTTTTGCCCCTGCCCCTGCCCCCCCTTGTCTCCAATAAACAAGTCTTCGGCAGAGCCAGATGTGACACAGGTGGATCCGGTCGCGTCGGATGACACACAGGGGGGGGGGGGGGTCAGGATAGCGAGGACCAGCCCCGCTCTGTTAGAGCGTTCCATGACTGGGTTCCGGACATCTCTTCTGGATGTACCAGTGCCTGAGGCACCCGCTCCCCAAGAGGGGGTGCTTTCTGGGGGCATTCACCTTGTCTCCTCAGGAGTGTACCGGCTTGTTCCTCCAGAGGGACGTTTTGGCCGAAGTCTGCAAGTTCTGGCATAAACCACACTCTGGACTTCACTTTAACAAGCAGATTGACGCTCGTTATAGGCTTCACACTTCGGAAGAGGAAGCTTTAGCGTCTTGCCCGCTCCCTTCCTCCACAGTGGTGGCAGCTGCCACGCTACAATCCAGAACGGCTTCCACGTCTTTTACAGCGGCAGTTCAGGTTCTTGCCAAGGAGGACAAGTTGCTTGACTAATTGGGGAGAAAGATCTTCGCTAATTCGGCCCTGCAGTTGCGCCAAGTGAAAACAGAGCTCATCTTAGCAGCGGAAAATATGAAAATGTGGAAAGGTCGATCTGAATTTGAGGAGTTCATTCCTGCGGACAAGCTAGATGATTTTAAAGGTGGCTTGTCGGATGCCAGGATTCTGGCGCAGGATATGCTGGAGGCGCGGCTCAGCATGTTAACACCTCGGCTCGGGGCCTCATGCTTGGTGTGGACACCTCGTCAGGCTTGGCTTCATGCCACAAAGTTTTCTAAGGAGGTCCAGGATAAGGTTCTGACCCTGCCTTTTGACGGCAAGGAGCTGTTCCACTTGTCAACGGATGTGGAGCTGACTAAGACTAAAGACAGCACTCAAACAGCCAGTCCCTGTCCGTTTTGGTGAAGCCGCCGTTCAAAGCTCAAAGAACGTCCGCTCCGCTTCAGCCCTCCTCTGGTTTTCAAGGGTTTCTGGATCGGAGGACACGCAGAGTCGATCCTCCATCTGGGAACTCTCATCGGAAACAGGAGCAAGGCCGATTTTTTTTCTTTCGGTCCTCTGCCTCCTCTTCAGGATCAAGCAGTGTCTCAGCCGAGAAGTCCGCTAAATGATGAGAACCCGCTGGGAGTGCACATTGTGTCTCACTGAGAGGCGTGGTGGACCATAACCAAGGATCGGTGGGTCTTGTCCTTTGCTCAGGCAGGCTTCCGCTTGCCCCTTCTCCCTACCCCACCCTTCAATCCTCCCTTCCAGCAGTCTGGGACGCCCTCCCTCAGAGCCGAAGTCCAGAAGCTTCTGGATGTCAAGGCGGTGGAACCCGTTCCCCTAGGGGAGCGAGGGGAGGGCTTCTACTCCGGTCTGTTTACGGTGCCCAAACCCAACCAGGCTGGCCTGTGCACCATCCTAGACCTTTCCCAGTTCAACCTTTCTCTCCCCCAAGAGAAATTCAAGATGATCACGCCCGGTCAGATAAAGCCTTCTTTACAGAAGGGCGATTGGCTCAGTGTGGTGGACCTTCAGGATGCGTATATGCATATCGTCATTTGGAGTCCGCATCGGAAATAACTGCAGTTTTCCGTGTGGGAGGAGCATTTCCAGTTTTGTGTGCTCCCGTTTGGTCTCGGCTCGGCATTGCGTGTCTTTACGAAGATGTCAATCATCGCAGCTTTTCTTCGGCTACAGGGTACCCATGTGTATCCGTATTTGGACGACTGGCTGCTCTGCAGTTCTTGTCCATTGAAGGCCTTGAGCAATCTTCAGTCTCTCCTCCAGCTCCTGTTCCACCTTGGGCTGTCGGACTGGTGGAAATCATCCTCGACGGTCTCTCAGGACTTGATTTTCCTGGGTTTTCTTTGGAACACAATCAATTGCAGAGTGTACCTGACTGCGGACAGGATGGTGGATCTGTTGGCCACTTGTCCGGTGTCTATCTAGTCGGAGAGCATTTCGGCCTGGTGGTTCCAGAGGCTTCTGGGCCTCATGGCTTCGTGCATGCTGGCTCTTCCTCTTGCTCATCTCGGGATGAGGCGGATGCAGATGGACATTTGGAGCTCATGGCTTCAAGCATTGGATCCAGATTCCAAAATGATACCGGTTCCACTGTTCATGAGGACGGACCTCTTGAGGTGGTCGTCTCTCAGCAATCTGTCGGTGGCTGCTTCTTTCCAGGACCCTTGCCCACTATTGACTGTCACAACGGATTCTTCCCTTCTGAGTAGGGGTGCGACGTTGGATCATTTTCAGGTTTTCGATCTTTGGTCACCACAGGACAGACGGCTTCATATAAATTATCTGGAGCACCTGGTGATATTCCTGGTGCTGAAAGCGTTCAAACCAGGCATTGTCAACAAGGTGGTCCGTGTCCGCACGGACAATGCAGTGTCCATGTTCTATATCAACAAACAGGTGGTTACCAAGTCTCCTCCTCTTGTGGATCTTTCGGATTTGGGAATTCGCCATTCAGCATGGTATCTGGCTGGACCTTTGTGACATCGACAAACGGGAAGCTTCCTCTGTATGCCTCCAGGAACGGCCTTGGAGCCTCCTCTCTGGGAGATGCTCTCAATATTCCATGGCACAACATGAGGGCCTACGCTTTTCTGCCCCTTCCTCTGATCCATCGGGCGCTTTGAAAGCTAAGGAACACAGTGAATTGCTCCCTCCTGTTCATAGCCCCTTGGTGGCCGGCCAGGGTTTGGTTTTCGGAGCTTCAGCATCTATCGGTACTCCCGCCTCTCAAGCTTCCGCTGGTTCTCGAACTGCTTCACCAGAGCGATCAGCAGCTGTGGCACCCCTCCCCACAATCGTTCAGCTTGGCGGCCTGGTGCATGAGTTCAGATCTTTAGAGCGTTTCAATTTGTCCGCGGACAACATGCACATTATTCAGGGGGCCTGGAAACCTTTGATATGATCTCAGTATAGTAGTAAATGGCTACGGTTCTGCCACTGGTATTTAGCTAGGCAGCTGGACCCCAGGGAGGCTACTATTGACATGGTCCTGTCTTTTGTCTCACTTCTGGCAGAATCGGTCAGTCATGTCTAGTCTTGCAGGGCTTATTTTCAGCTGTCGCCGCTTACCTGTTGACTGGCCAGTGCTCTTTTTCACTGACTAATCCAGTCATTAAAAGACACTTTGCACGCCTATTACATCTTTATCCTCCTGTTCGCAGCCTGCATCCAAGGTGGGATCTGAATGTGGTCCTTACCGCCTTGTGTCATAAGCCTTTTGAGCCCATGTCGATTTTTAGGTACCTTTCGTGGAAAGTGTCCTTTTTGATTGCTGTGACTTCGACAAGGCGTGTAAGTGAGCTTCAGGCCTTGTCGTTGGAGCATCCTGACCTTTTCATAAGGATATGGTTGTCCTGCTGACAAATGCCTCATTTCTTCCGAAGGTGGTCTCTGATTTTCATTTGAATCGGTCAATTTCATTGCCTGGCTTTTTTCCAGACCCGACCCCAGAGGCCGAAAGGGTTCTGCACTGCCTGAACATTAGAAGAGCCCTTAAGTTTTATCTGGACAGAACATCTGAGCTTAGGAACTCTTCACAACTTTTTGTGACCTTCGGAAACGCGCAAGGAAAGCCGGCCTCGAAAGCAACCATCTTCCGGTGGATTGCTGCCTGTATTTCCGAGGCGTATACCATTTAGGGTCTTCGGGCCCCAAGGGGAATTCATGCTCCTCTTGTGCGGGGCAAGGAGGCTGTCGTTGCCTTTCAAAAATATGTTCCCTTGGAGACCATCGCGAAAGCGGCTACGTGGGCCTCCCCGTCAGCATCAGCCCTGGAGCTCAGGTCCAGACAGTAATGCTTACAAAAAGCTAAGTTCGGTCAAGCTGTGCTTAGGAACCTGTCTCAATAAGGAGTTTCCATCCACCCGTAATTCCCATGAGTAGTGCTTGGCAATCTCCCATAAGTAGGGAGGAAAGGGGACGGGACGTAGGAGTATAATAAAGTTACTCACCATAGTGACTACCTTACTCCTAGTCCATAGTCTCCTTTCTTCCATACGTCCGCCCGCCATCCCCTGTAATAAGTTTCCCCTGTTATTGCTTAAAGGTCTCAGACCTGGCGATGGAAAAGGACTGATGGGCGATGCGCTGGGCGGAGCTAAGGAGGGGCGGGGTTACTGCCAGATGCATTACCCCTTGTGAAAAGAGAAGGACACTTTTTTGAAAAATGTGATGCTTTTTTTACAAAAGTGCTCCGGTCCCGTCCCACAGGACGGAATGTCCCATGAGAATGGAGGGAGGGGGACTATGGACTAGGAGTAAAGTAGTCACTATGGTGAGTAACTTTATTAGGCTCCTTTCCGTTATGAAGATCTTTATAAGCCCCTATGTGCATGCACACTTTTCTTTCATTTTTGTTCTCCCCTACTTACTCACTTGGCTGCCTAAGCAAACACTCTTATCTGGGGAGAGTGGCTGTGTTTCCTCCCCAGGCTGCTTTGCAATGTGCTTAAAAGGATGCGTCCCCCACATGTGACCTTCCCAAAGAACGTCAAAGAGGGAGCTTGCATGGTTTTATCAGAGTCTGCAAGTAGTTTTCCTAAATGGTCTTCCACGTGGACTTTTTGATCATGCTTTTGATGCCGCCGGTAGGGACTACCTCAAGCATCATCAGATGGATCAGCACACCGTAGAACATTGTGAAAAAGGGAAATGCATTTAAAGTGTAGTGTGTATGATAGATTTGTGGGTCTCCACTTGCTGCACCACAGGGCTCGGTATTGGGCAGTACCCGAAGGGTAGTGCGGCTCACTTATTTTGGGGTGGATGCACTGTTTTCGGAGGATGCACTGAACCGAAATTAGTTTGTTCGCTGCTCAGCTGTCTTTTTCGACTATTGTTTTTGACCCAATGTACATTTAAAACAATTTGTAGCATAAAGTAAATGAGTGATTCGCAACATGGACCCATTGATTTATTGGATCCTGTACCCTTTTTTATTTTTGCTGTGCCATTTTGACCCTCTTATTTGCCTTTCTTTTTTCTTTAGTGGACCTAAATAAAGCCAAATGGGACACATTATGGATTTAATGTTTTCTTAATGATTCATTCTGAATGTTTGTTTTGTATATTTTGTATGAGACTACAGTAGATGTTTAATAGTTTTGGGTGGCTTTTTCTGAAACCCTGATCAATGTATATTGGGACAGCAGACTCACCTTTTGACATTCTTGGCTGTTCTTACTCTTCATCATAAAGAGCCATATTTGCTAGAGTTTGTATTCTGCACACATTTGTATGGCATCCAGACTAGCCCCATCTCTTCGTACTAAAAGCGCAACAAGTAGGTGTTTTCCCAAAAGGTAAATGGCAATGATTTCGAAAAGCCTTATAGAGCGCAACTAGGAGAACACACGGCTGTAAAGATGCAGCAACAGTTCAGAACGATTTGCTTACTTAACACAGAAAGATATACGTGTTTCAGAGTCGAGTAAAAATAGTATATTCATGCTTCGCTTTCCTCCAGCGATCTGCTGTGGATTCCAAACACAATCTAAATTAACCTGCTAGTTCTACTTCCTAATAACTAGAGAGAATAACATGGAAAGAAAAAAAAAAGTAAAGGCACATGGTGTCTTAATTGTTTCAAATACCGCTAAACGCCCCCCGCTGCCACCACCTGTTTTTTTCATTTTCTTTTTTAACTGTTCAAATCAACCAGCGATGCACTTAAAAATGTATTTAAAAAACCAATCTAAGTGTACCCTATTTTACTCCATTAAAGAAATTGTATTGCTTGCTTTGCGGTCGGTCTAGATCAGGGCTTTGCAATCTTTGCTTCATATTTTTTGGACTTTTTTCCTCTCCCTTAGCCAACATACTCAGTGGTGGGCAATTATGGGAGTTAATAGTCCAAAACCGCTGTAGAGACGCAGGTTGCAGACCCCTGATTTACATAATCAGTACTTGATAAGGGGGCAGAACACTTCATAAAAAGGATCACCTGTACTCTACCAACATGCAATGTCCTTAATATGGATAATGTAGCCCCCCTTCAGTCTCGTGTCTCGTTTGAGGTGAGCTATAGTGGAACACATTGCTTTTATGCCTGTCTTCTTTAGGTAACAGTGGTCCCAGTATTGATAGATGCCGGTTAATTAAATCCTCTGTGGTGCAGCTTGAGTCAGTAGCAGTCGAAAGGGCTGTGATTGGACGGGTGGAGTGAACGAATAGGTGGTGGAGAAATGACAGACGGGCTGGGAGACATGTTGGGGTGTGAGCATGAAGGGATGTGAGCATGAAGAGATGAGGTGAGCTGGGTGCAGGGTGGTCTGGGCGAGGGGGATGGCGGTCATGGCGCCATTACTTTGAATTCAAAGAGTTTGTAAAATGTGACGGACTTGTTGTGATGTTGCGCTTGTTTATCTCAACAGTTTTATGATGTGCAATCTCCTGATCACACCACTACAATGCAACACGTTCACGAAAAGGATGAAGACTTACTCGGCGTTAAAAAATGTTTTTTTTTTTTAAAGGCAATTCTATAACAGTTGCGTTTGGGTTAAACCCATTCTTTAGCAGCTTGACCTCCATTATGGACAGGTAATGACTCAATCCGCGATCTCCCTCTGAAAATGGCTGCCGTTGACTGGTAAGTACTAGATGATGGTAGAGTCCTCGGCAAACTAGGGTCTGGGCAGCGTTTCTATTTTGAGCAGTGGGCCTCAGGAGCAGGAGTCTGCCCGATGGATGGTGGGGGAGTGAAACAATACAGTGCTAGTGCAAAGAGTAATGCATCCTTTATTCTATGTTGGTGTAATAAGTAATCCTTTATTCTGTGTTGGTATATGTTTTTTGTGCTGTGCCGAATCCCCACTAGTGTTTCCTGCGTGAGGGCGGGGGCTAACTGTTCCGAGGGCTTGGGATCTGTGAGTTCTTGTAGATGTCACACAGGCACACAGTATGTAGAAGTAACTCTACCTTGAAACGCACAGTTGGCACTGGATGGCTAATTTTTTTTTTTAACATGTGTTAATTGGTTTTACATAACAACATTTTAACAGATTAATCAACTAGCCCCCCCCCCCCCGGGGCGTTAATGACCAGTTTTCCAGGGACTTATTCAAGCATTGAAGATGTCCGATACTTTAACGTTCTGGGGACACCACTGTTCCATGAAATCCGACTGTAAGTAGTCCAGGGCCCCTTCCCATTCCTTTGTGAGCTTGTCCTTCGTGCCTTGAAGTGTGTGGGTGATCTTTTCCATAGTTATTTGGGCCCACACTTTTTGAAGCCATGTGAAGGTAGGTGGGGTGTCCTTGTTTTTCCAATTCTGGGCGATGGTTGCCCATGCTGCTATGAGAAGCCCCATGAATCCTTTCCACTGCGTTTTTTTTTTTTTTTTTTTGCTGTTTGGTCTCTCAATCCGAACAGCCAAACTCCTTCTCCTAGTTCCCTCACTTCTGGAAACATCTTTCCCATCTCTCCTTTTAATTTCTTCCCAAAATGGCTTTATCCCTATACACTCCCACCATATATGCCTCCACGTTCCTACTTCTTCACAACCTCTCCAGCATTTGTTTGGAGTGTTGGGAAACATGGCGTGTAGTCTCTCTGGGGTGAAGTGCCATTGAGTCACTACTTTGGTCCACATTTCTCCGGTCTGTGCGGAGCGTGTCATTTTAGGGATTAATTTCCATAAGTCTTCCCATTGGGCTTTCGAAGGTTCTTCCCCCAGTGTTTTGCCCCTCTTGATCATGTATGACCATTTGATTTCCTCGTCTTTTGTGTTTATGAATGAGTACAGCGTCGACACCCATTTCTTTGACCCAGTGTTGGAGATGACATAGTTTTCAAATGGGGTAAGGTACCTTGTAGCCGCTTTAGTAATTTCCGGTGTTCTCAGCCAGTGTTTGAGTTGTTCATATTTGTATTTATCTTGATTGGAGCTTGTTGTTAAAAGGCATGAGTCAAGTGACTTGATTTGATTGTCAAACATTTCCCCCATCTTCGTTATTCCCGCATCTTCCCATTTTTCATATGCCCCTTGTTCCATGCCTGGTGGGAATTGGGGATTTCGGCAAATAGGTGTAAAAGGGCCCAACGCTGTGGACATTTTGCCTTTCCGTATTTGGGTGTCCCATGCTTCTAATGTGGTTTTCATTATTTCGCTTATCCCTAGATTAGGGTGTCTGTTGTTTTTGCTTCCAAAGTAATTCCACTAAGGGGGTCCTTGCTACTGCCCTGTCTTGTTGTGCCTATCGGTTGTGGGTTTTCCCCCATCCATTCCCTCAGTACCTTTAATTGCGCAGCTTGGTAATACTTCTTAAAATGGGGAAGCGCCATCCCCCCTTCCTTGATTGGTGCTGTGAGGGTGGCCCTAGCTATTCTCGGGGCCTTTCCTTTCCATATAAAGGTGGAGGTAGCCTTGGAGAGCGATTTGAAGAAGGTGTGTGGGACGCCCACCAGGAGAGCCTGAAAGAAGTATAATATCTTTGGGAGAGTGGTCATCTTGACCGATTGTATTCTGCCCCACCATGATATATGTAGGGTGTTCCATCTTTCTAGATCCCTGCGTATATATGCCAGGAGTTGCGGGTAATTTTCCCCATGTATGTGCTCTATCTTTTGTGTTATTCTGATTCCCAGGTATTTTATGCTTTTCCCGCACACTTTTAGATCTAATAGGTTAGCTGCCCTTACTATCTTCTCCTCGTCTCCCGCCATGATTAGAATTTCCGACTTTTTCCTGTGAATTTTCAGTCCTGAGATACTCCCAAATGCTTCTAATTCCTTCACCACTGCCTGTAAAGTAGCCTCTGGATCTTTCATGGCTATCAGCATGTCATCTGCATATGCTATCACTTTATGCTGTGTTCCTGCCATTGCTATCCCTTTAATGTGTGCGGTCTCCCTTTTTTTCTATTAAGAATGGTTCCAGGAATATAGCCTACAACAGTGGGGATAGTGGGCAGCCCTGTTTCGTGCCCCTAGATATTAGAATCCTATCCGTAACCTCTCCATTGATAGCTACCCTACTGGATGGGGAGTTGTAGTTCGCCCTTATCATAGCTATATATTGTTCCCCAAATCCCATGTGGGTTAGAACTCTGAATAGCATTGACCATTCTACCCGGTCAAACGCCTTCTCGGCATCTACAGCAAGTAATAACGCTGGGGTATGTGTTATGCCTGTTTTTTCCACTAGGTGGATTAGTCTCCTGAGGTTATCATGAGTTTGTCTTCCCAGGATGAAGCCTGATTGATCTGGATTAATTAGCTTCGGGAGGAGGGGGGGATAGTCTTGCTGCTAGGATCTTTGTGTATATTTTTGCGTCTGTTTATCAGGGCGATCGGCCTATAGGACTCAGGGAGTGTCGGATCTTTCCCTGGTTTATGGAAGACTAGCACCTTCGCCTCATTCATTGTGGGGGTCACATTGGCGCTATCTTTCAATGTATTGAGGAGCTTAGTGAGAATTGGGGATATCTGTTCCACAAACTTTTTATAAAAAGGGGCCGAGAATCCGTCTGGACCCGGTGCTTTATTTACTGGGAGATCTGCTATTGCTTTTATTACTTCCTCTTCCCTGATTGGACTCTCCAGGGATAGTCTATCCTCTTCTG
Source organism: Ambystoma mexicanum (assembly GCF_040938575.1). NCBI lineage: Eukaryota > Metazoa > Chordata > Amphibia > Caudata > Ambystomatidae > Ambystoma > Ambystoma mexicanum. Next base: position 247,278,046 of record NC_090925.1, on the reverse strand, counting down.
TGATTCGCTGGATGGGTAAGTCTTTCAAATATGTGTCTTGTGCCTCTGCATCTGGGAAGTCTGAGGAGTATAATTTCTGTTATTCTCTAAACGCCCCTCCTATATCTTGCGTTCTAGTCTGTAGTTCCCCTTTGGAATTTTGCATGGCTTTAATCGTTATTTCTTTCTGCTTTGTGCGGAGTTGTCTCGCCAAGAGTCTATCTGCTTTATTAGCTTTTATATAGTATCTCTGTCTCAGGTACAATAGGTTCTTTTCTGCTCCTTTTGAGCGCAGTTGTTCCAATTGACCCTGTATGTGTTTCAGTGCTTTCTTGTTGGCCTTAGTGGGGTGGGTCAGGATTTCCTCTTGCAGCTCTGCAATGGACTTTTGCAGTTCCTTTTCCCACATATATCTTTGCTTGTCTTTCGTACTTTTCAGGGCTATGATCCTCCCTCTCAGTACTGCTTTAAACGCATCCCAGATTTTGGCCATAGAGACCTCCCCTGTGACATTTTGTGCAAAGTATTCTTCGATCATTTCTTTTATTGATTCCCCTGTTATCGGATCTTGGATTATGTCTAGGGGTAGTCTCCACCTCCACAGGCCATTCGATTTCCCTGGTAGGTTTATGTCTAGCCACAGCGGGCATGATCCGAAAGTGCTATCGCTCCGAGTTCTATCCCTTGTATCATTCCCAGTAAGCCCGTCGAGACCCAGAAATAATCGATTCTTGACATGGAATTGTGAACATGCGAAAAGTATGTGTACCCCTTTCGTTCCCCCTTCAGTTCCCTCCACACATCGTTTAGGGCCAAGTGGTCCGTCTGCTGTTTGAGGCGTTTTGATGGTGCTCCCTGGCCTTGGGCATTGCCTGGACTTCTATCTATTGAGGGATTTCATGCCATGTTGAGATCACCTCCCAAGATCACCTCTCCCCTTGCAAAGCCTTCTAGTTTTCCAAGTACTTCTCTAAGGAAGCCATCTTGCCCCTGGTTTGGAGCGTATAAAGATACTAGGGTAATGCGAAAACCATTTATATCCACATTAGCCAGAATATATCTCCCTCCTTTATCTACGAGAGAATCTACCAGAGTAGCCCCTATCCCTTCCCTTATCGCAATTAGCACCCCCACTTTTTTCTCTGTTGTTGCCTGCGCCCATATTTTATACACTCTGATGCGAGTTTTCTGCTTATCCCTTGTCCTGACATGGGTCTCCTGGAGTAGTAAAACATCTGCCTTCTCCCTTTTTAGCTGTTTCTCCAGCTTCACCCTTTTCGTTGGATGGTTTATGCCTCTCACATTATAGCTTAAAATGCATAGTTTCCCCATTATCTACGTGTTCATGCCAGTTTTTCTAGTCCCCTTGCGTGGCCAGAGTGGTTTATGCCCGCCCCATTCCCCCCCCAAACCCCCCTCCCTCCCTCCCTCCCTCCCCATTAACTGTCCCCCCCCCAACAATAAACAAAGAACCAAACTTTTTGCCCCCGAGTTGGGCGAGGGATCCTAATGACACTAGGGCGTTGCGCCCATCGCTCCCTGCCCATCTTATCCTCAGGGGTCCAATTTGTGGGGAATTCTAAACCCCACAATTCCATCATCACCAGTACGATTCCAAGCCCGTGGGTCCTTCCGGACCGCCAACCCATACTGAAAGTGGCTATTCATATCATATCTCCTCGCTCACCCCCTGCGTGAGCCCAGATTTAGCTATTCCCCTTATTCTAGGTCTCAGTGTTCAGTGTCATCTCTTTCACGTCCGTTATTTCCTACGATTCTCTCTTCCAGGGTTCGTTCCTCTCTGCTTGACCGTTTCCCAGCCTCTCGGCTTTCTTGAGTTTCTTCCCCCTGACGTGGCTTCCTCCGAGTCTGCCTCCTCTTCCTGCAGACCCATCATGCTAAGGCCTTCTTCCCATGTGATAGCTCGCCTTTGCTTCCCTTCCCAGGTGAATAGCAAGCCAAAAGGGAAAGTCCACTTGTAGCAGATTTGTTTTGCTACCAATGCCGTGACAAGGGGGCCCATAGCTCTCCTCTTTTGTAGTGTCACCAGGGCGAGGTCCTGATATAATTGTATTTCCTGCCCATTCATTCTGATGTGTTCCATTTCTCTCGCCCTCCTCAATATCTGTTCCTTCTGTGGGTATGATGAGAGAGCCGCCAGGGCGTCCCTTGTTCTTTCTCTGGGAGCCCCCAACCTCTTTGGCCCTACCCTGTGGACCCTGTCGATTCCAATTTCGTCCGTATCTTGAGCACCCAGGACATCTCTGAAAACTTCCATCACTGCGAGCTTCAGGTCCTTATCTAAAACGGTCTCCGCCATATTTTTGATGTGAATATTAGATCGACGAGATCGATTTTCTAAATCTTCGCACTGGATTTCCAAGTTGTGGGTAAGTCTTACTAGGTGTTTGTGAGTTTCGCTGAGTTGTCGTTTCTTCCTCCACCTGTTGGATTGATCTTTCCATTATGTCCGTTCTCTCCTCTAGTTTGGCCATGTCTATTTTCAGGTCTTGCACCGCCTGCTTCATGTCCTCCTTCATCGTGCTAAATTGTTCCTGCACTGTGGACATACATTTTTCTTGCAAGTCCTGGAACCATGTTCTCATGTCTTCTCTCGTGGGTGCCCCCCCCCCCTTTCTGGAGGTCCTCTTGTGGGTGATTTCTGTTTTGTGTCATCCCTTCGGTCGACCACATTTGTAAAATGTTTGCGTCTTGCTTGGAGGGTTGCAGTGTTTGTTGTGAGGTGTTTCCTTTCCCCTTGGCTCTTGACATAGTACCCTGCTTTTCTGGGCTTATCTGCTCTTCCCACGAGCCTGGGGAACTTGTTTACCTGTTTCACCTTCCTTTGGTCCCACTGGATTGTAACTCTTTCCTATCCCCTAAGAAGCAGGGGCAATCTTGTCTGGTCTTGCTGGAGCAGCCGTCTTGCGCATATGGTGAATTGGGTGCTCCTGATCTGTTCCTTAGTAGGATGCGTCTGCGTTCTCCGTGGGGGTTGGGAGGGGGGGGAAGGGAGCCCCTCTTTATCTCCTCCACTCGGGTGTCAGATTCCCCCCTCTCCCAGTGATGGTTCTGGCCCCTTTAATGAGCCTCTCACAGGTATCCGACATGCTTTTGGTGAGCTTTTGTTGTTGTGTTGCACCCACCGCCAGCCTTGTTTACCGTCTGGTAATGGAAGTCCTTATAAGGGACTCACCCTCCCAGGGTGTCCCCGCAGAGTGTGGGAATGCGGAGTCTCTCCTGGGGGTTCACCTCCACCCCCTCCGTTCACCCTCCTCCTCTCATCATGGGGTCAGCACCAGAGTCCCTCCCATCCGGACTCACCTTGTGGGCCTGCGGAGCCTTTGTATTTGCAGGGCGGCCCCCGCTCTGGGATCTTAGCGGTCCGCCCCGCGTGTCGGCTTCTGGAGTCTCCCTCCTGTGCTCCCCACCTTCCGCCTACGTGGGCCCTCCGAGGGCGCCGTCCCCCACTCCTGTGTATTCGCGCCCACCCCGCCCGCCGGCTTCGTCCAGCAGCGGCGATCCGGGGGGGGGGGGGGGTCCTGTCCTTCGTGTTGGTGTAAGTGACTACTTTGAAGGTCATTCAGAGTTCTAGGATCGCTCTGGAAAAGCAGAGTGAGTGGTCTAGCTTCGCATGAGATGTCATTTGCTCAAAAGAATACAGCAAGACGGCAATGGTGTTCTAAAGGAGTTCAGCATGGAGACAGTGAGAGGAGGAACTGTGGGTGCCATGCAACGGGCGGGCAGAGAAAAGCCACAAGGGGAGCCGCAAACCGAGAGAAACGAAAGTGTGAACGTGGTCCAAGCTGAATGGATAAATAGAACAAGTGGTGGTTTTAGTATAATAGCATGTGTAACCTTTATTTCCTATTAAGCTATGCTACACTATACTATACACCATCAGTCTCCATGCACACAGCAAGCCCCCACCTGTTACTCACATTTAGAGCGGAGTGTGCTTCAAATACAGCTCCTTCTTGGGCTGACTAGTTCTGCTTAGCTGGGCCTGGCTGTCTCGCTCCTATGCTGCTGCTGCTCTGCTCTGCACGCCTCCTCAGCCCCTCCAGCTTGAATGGACTGGCAGGTCTCCTGGGCTTCCTCCCTTCCCTTTTTGTGCTGGGCTGGTATATGTGTCAAGTAACATGGTGGTCCTGCACGTGTGCGTTTGTCATATCCACTGTTTGGAACAATGAGGGGTAGAGCTAGTGTGTCACTGTGTTCGTTCTAGGTAGGCCTCCTATGTAAAACTACATTAGGTGGGTTTTTGCACCTCAAAGTGAGATCTCTGCACCCGTTTAGTAAATGCCTTCAATGTACTCTATGGCATTTGTAAAGCTTTGCAGCATTGCGCGTGGTATGCTTCTACGGGCTACTATATTAGTCAGCTATCTGTTATCAAGAGACATTTCTCTCACTTGTTGCCTATTTTTCTCTGTGGTACTCCATTGGCCTTAACTGTGTGAATGTGCACAATGTTTCTGGTTGTGGCTATCAATTTCCTGTACTTGAATCCTTATCAGATATAACACTTCCCTGTGTGGGGGTCAAATGGCTGCTCTCTGATAACACCTAATGTTGTGCATTTAAAACAGGCTGTTAGCTGTCATTTAGTGGTTGGCTCATTGCCAGAACAGGAAAGTCATAATTCCTGGATATCGGCTGATCTTGCAGAGCCTATGAATATTTGTTCAACAAGCGTCGCACACTAACATTCTGTGTTGAAGTGTGCTGTATGTTTGAAGACCCTCTTTCATTGCTTCAATGGCTGTAGGCTGCATGAAATATGAAAATCTATCTTAAATTAGGGAGAGTTAATGTCACCCTCCCCCCCCCCCAAGACAGTTGTCATAGATAAAGATTTGTAGCACTGTGAAGCCATCATTAAAACCTCTAGGAGCTATATTTGCAAAATAGGCCGCCTATGTTGGTTGCAAAAATTAAGCATACACATCCTAGCAATGGTGAGTAATGATTAGTGCATGCAAAAGTAAATGAGTTGCTTCAATACATGACCGCCTAGAAACATATTGTAGGTGCTACAAAAAATCCAATAATACATGCATCACACTTTGAAACAGTTAGCAGTTATGGCAAACACGAGCACAAATTAATAAATGTATTTAACAGTGAGGTATTCAAGATTAGTCCAATATACTGTTACTGGAAATAGCTAAAAATACACGAAAGCATGTATTTAATGTGAGGTATTTGGGTTAATTCAAACCCCTTAATGGCAATAGTTTTAAGCTAAGACCAGGGATTATTTGAGAATCCATTAGAAATGAACAACCAGCATAGCTAGGCTTCTGCCTTGCTGACCCAATGCACTTTTGAATGTGTGATCTTGAGCATATGACCACATGTGTAAACCGTCCACAGTTTAAATTGGTGCTCCTTGAGATGGACCAAAATGTGAGCACCTCCGTTACCCACAGTGATTTGCAAGTGGAGGTCATTTAATACGTACATATGCTTTTTGCACAAACTTGTACCTTGAGGTATCCTGCAGTATATTTTCAGTTCAGTGTACTATGATTGTAATGCCAGCAATGGCGGATTTCGCAAAAAAAGTTCAGGCTTTCTGAGCTCGGGGTTTGCTGCTAATCTTCTTTTGATGTCCGTTAGGAAGCAAAGTGGTGAAGGAAGCAAAATGTGCCTGTCCGATATCTGCAAGAACATGGGCATTGGCTCATTCTGCCATTCTGCCATGCACTCCTGCAACCAGCGGTATCCATCACTTGACTCGACTGTGGAAGGTCCCTGAGGCTCAGGGTTTGAGTAGGCATGTTTCATCTTGTCTGGTTTGTATCGGGCTTTGCGACTGGATGCTCAGCTGTTTCACTTGCTGGTGTGTTGGTCTCACGGGAGACATCTGGACATAGTTGTCGCTTTCGTCGTTCTCTGAGGGGTTTCATTTATCTTGACACGTTCCCATGGTGAACCGTGACTTTTGCAGCGTAAAAGAGAAAGTCCAAGTATTAGCAGCAGTCCACACCACAAAGCACTTGGTGAATAATGTGTCCATCGTGGTCAGCCCTTTTTCAAAGAGCTTTTGTGGCATCCATCGTAACCACAGAAAAACAGTTTCGTGCCAGTTAACTGTGGGCTGTCTGAGTGCATGGCCTCTTCCATTGTAACTTCGGAGGCTAGTAGAGAGGCAATCTGTTTGACCACTGCTGAGTGTGCTTCAAAATAAAACTGTTTACTGATGCACACTCTTTAGACGCATGTTTTGCAGGCGTGCCGTATGCAAGCTTAATTTTGGAAATTCTAATGGTCGTAACGTCAGACTAGGCCAGTACAGGAATTTGAATTGTGTTGGCCTTGCTGGATTCAGAATAAACCCACAGCACTTAACCTGTGTACTCAGTGACCAGGTTTGAAACCCAATTGCAACATGACAACAGGACCCATTGAATTGCACCAGATATAAGCCATTAGAAAAGCTGTGTACTTGACTGTGAAAAAATGCAATTGGTGCAACGTGAAGTGTGCATTTAGTGTCACTGTCACAGGAATTCACTGGTGCAGCATGTGCGCAAACTATGCGAGTGGAGCCTTTGCAGTCGCGTAATTAGTACTGTGTTATTTCAGGACTTGAAAGTGACACACATGCATGTGAATAAGGCACAACATAGTCTTCCCTGATGCAAGTGCACTTTACCCCAGGAATGCAGTTCCTGACATACCATGGAAGGTTTCGTCTGAAGGGGAATACTTAACACACCATTGAAAATCCAATTAGTCAAGCCTGGTAACCAGGCAGATGAGGCTGCAAAAACTTTTGTATGTACACTAAGCAACAAGAACGTAGAACCTGACATTGCCTGGCGTATGGCAACCTTGGAGAAGTTAAGTGCATCTATTTGTTCTGGCCATGGAATTACATTCCAGTCTGGGACTCCTCTGCTAAGAGTTTTCAGAAAATGTGTTGCCACAGAAAGACTTACTGCGGCTTCTTGGTCGCTTCTAATCATAGACGGGTCATTTTTAACCAATCTTGCTACACCAGTAATGACATCTCTTAGCTCATAAAAGCCCTGCTCTAGAGCTTGATCATTAGAATCTGATGCATGAAATTCTAGTCTCACTGCTTCGCTTTCAGTCTGCAGGATTTGCATTTTTGCTTGTGACCAAGTGTTCCTATTATGGACGCTTGTCCCGCCTCACAAGGTACTCTACGGTCAGAGGTGGTGTAGGTAGCTGATCTCCTGACACTCCCACTTGTGTCAGGGAAGTGTTATGGGAATTCTAAACCCTATATGGGCCCACACTGGTTCCTGCTTTTCTTTTATTGCATTAATTTGCATGAACCACCCATGTTACAGGCCTCCCAGATGCATAGGTAATATGCTTGGTGCCATTTCGTTCTTTTTCTTCCCGATGGGACGCACTCCAGAACTCACCTTTTCCCTCTTCCAGTCAGGGTAGAAGCTCAAGTTCCTATTACTGCAAGTGGGCTGGAACTCCGTATAATTTCAAAAATACTTAAAATGTGGGAATCTACATGCCATGTCTAACGTGTGAAAACCTTTTATTTGCCATCTGTAGACCACAGAGGGACAGTTTCCCTCCATGTTTGTTCAGTCATGTTTGAAAAGTATTTCTCTGTCAAAAACGACTGAATCTGCAACATACATGTGCTGTTCATGTGGCTCTGGAGGGAAAATCCCTTGCTTGGTATGGTCTCAGTGAAATATATGGGAACTGTGCTTGGAATTCAGGACTATCGGTTTGGAAAGTTTAAGGAACTCATGGTGGCAACAGTAAAGACAGACACAAGTGATCACAGTTCAGGGGTGTTTATTGAACTTTATAATGGGTGAGATAAACGCCTAATCTAAATCTAAGATGGGAGCAAACTAAGACCATCAAATAATAAGGCATTCCTAGTTGCGTCTTGCCAAATGAAAAGGGCCTATACTGAAAAAATAAACTATTGCCAATCCTTCCCACTAAATTACAAAGAGTGTGGGGTAATGTTCACCAGAAAAGAAGGCAGTTTTCTCAAAAATAAGTCATGATGGGATGTCTTGGTTTCCCTTCCCTGCGTTTGAAGAATGGGACAATGCGGGATTCCCGAGCCCAGCACTCTCCTGGGCCCCAAGAGCAAGAGGTTCACAGTTCCGTTCAATGATCTCAAATCCCTTTCAGAGGCCAAGTCTCTTTCTGCAAAAGTCTCTGGCTCTAGAAGGTTTTCTGATTTTAAAATAACAAACAAAAGTTAATTGGACAATTGCTCTTCACCCCTGCGATCTCACTCTGCTGGGCTTGGATCCTTCTTGCAACTTGGGTCTCCCTCTGTCAGGTTCACTACGGCCTTTTTTCAACACGGTTCATATATTCATAACACAGTTCATGTATTGCTCAGTTTCATCAGAAAGCAGGGTTTCTTTCTCCTTGCATTCTTTCGGCATCCCTCTTTCAGGTTCAAATTTGCCAATTATCACAGTTCACAATCGTAGTGGAAAACGGTGTTCCCTTGCCCTAGCTTTCCTCTGACAACGGGTCAGACGTTTCAATTGTACAAAGGATTTGATGTGACCCTTGTAGGACTACTCTGATGCCTCACTCTACCCTTTCCTAGGGCTTTCTAGTTCTTGTTGTTTCAAAAACAGGTCCTGGTCAGAGCCTTTCGAATGAGCGCCCACGTCACGCCGGACCCCTCTGCACCTGGACCTCAACTGGGCTTTATTTAAAGATCAAACATACACACAAGTTCTTCTTGTGAATTCCTCGTGTTAAAAAAAAAGAATGTTCTACTTGAATCTTTGGGCTCAACACAGTACAGTTTCTATCAGTTTTCTCCGACTCACCGGCTGTGCTGAATCAGTTGGCTGCTTTGTTTTCTGGAGTCAAGGATAGTACCACGGTAGTCAGCTTGCCTCTCCGCCTGTGTTATCAATGCAGGAGGCCCCCGTGTACCATTGACATCAGCTGTAACGCCCGGTTTTATGATTTCCCTTTTGGAGGCTTTGCGGGTCTGAGTTGAAAAGGGCAAGGGCAATTTCCCCCTTCCAGGTCTCACCGCTTTTCTCCTCCCTTTGTGCTGCCGGTTTGGTGTAGCTGTCTCCTTGTGCGTTCGACCTTGCTCGAAGTGTGCATTCGTGCTCTGCCTTTTATCCCTGTGGGGAAGGTAAAGGGCCGTCGGGTGTGCGTGGTTCCCAATTGTCTGACTCTGCCTGACCCGAGTGTTGGGACATGTCCGGCTCTGGTGTTAAGTCTGTTGTCTGTTGACATGTAAGAAAGTGTTTGTGTGGCAAACAAGGAGTGGGGGGCTGGGGGGAGGACGGGGTCTATTACAGAGAAGATGATACTGCATCTCCACCCTTCCACTTCCACTCCCCAAAGACCCCTCGCCCAGGTGATCCTCTCCCACTGGTCCACCCCCAGGAACTGGATCCAATAGCGATGGCCTTGTCCTGGCCACCTGGATGACAGATCTCTGGGGACCAGCGGGTGAGACACCTTCAGGTTTCTCACAAAAGGCACTGCAGTGTTACTAGAAAGTGTATTTGGGCCACAGGCTGGGCTCACGTTTGACAAGTAAAAAGGCATTGTAATATTGTACATAACTCATTTTGCGCAAATGTCTGGAGCCTAGTTCTTAACAGTTCTCTATATGTTCTGGACACAGAATTACTGGGTAGAAACAGTCTGGATTCATCAATCACCGAAAAAGTGAACTTGGAACTGCTTGGCTGGGCCATGAAACGTCTTAAATGATGGCATCCACACATGACCCATGGCTAGAGTAAACATTTGTATTGAGGATTTTCTCTAACATGTGTGAAGAACTTAGTCTTTAGAACAACTTTGCTTGCAAGTGGAGTGGAAACCTTGCTCAAAAAATGCCCCAAAGTCAGTGAGATAAGAACACAGTGAAGCTCAGCCACAGTAGAAGGAAATATACTGCCAGCAGTATATAACACTGTATCAAAGTCTGTCCAAAAAAATCTTTCATCACTTTAGCAACCAGAAGGGCTTTCTGCTTCCAAAATGGCAGACCTGCAATACTTCCCTGAATTGTCGAGTTTAAAGTTGTAGTCCAGCGTGGCGCATTCTTCCTCATCTTGAACGCCAATCATCATTTGTCAGATCGCCATCTCTTCTGCCAGCTCGTCAACTGGAAGAGGATGATTGCATGGAAACATTGCAGCAACCATCTGGTTGCTGCAATGCTTTAAAAGTGAATGCAGTGGATTTCTGGCTTTCTACACTCAAATGTTGGGTGAAATACCCATTGCATAGATCAAGGTTTGTTTTATATTTGCATCTATGTAAACGGGCTAGAAGTCCAGAACTAGGTTGGTTTTGTACTGCCTCTGTCTTACAATGTGCATTCAAAATTCTAAAATCTACAATAAAACAGTAAGTACCATCAGGTTTTAACACAGGAAGCACTGGACTATTATGTGGGCTTGCTTGCTTTATAATTAACTGTGGTCCACTATGGTTTGCTTGTGAGCAATTGCTGTTGGGTGGCTTGACTGGATACTGCCTCTGTGGTGGGGGTGGTTTCAGCACAGGAATCAAATGCGCTGGACATTCCAGGTTATGCCCTACATGGTTTTTAAACAGCTGCACTGCTGCCAGCGCTGCCCAGTCTTGTACAGATGTGTGTACTAGTTCCCCACTCATTTCTTTTGAAAAGGCAGGCATCACTAACTCTTCACCTCTTGGTGCTTGTCTCACATACAATGGTGGCCAATCTTGAAATGCCAAAAGTCCTTTATATTGGATATGTAACTGTGGCCAAAACAGTGCTTCAATCTCTTTGGGATGTTCACCTTCCGCTGAATGGTTACACAATACACGTAATTCTTTGCTAATGTCTGCCCAGTGGGTGTAGTTATTTGTGCATTTCTGTGTACCTTTTGTATGTTCCAACAGTGCCTTGTGGCTGCATTTAAATATGGAAATATCAGACCCAGAGTCTAACAGGACCTCTATCCAGTCAGTGTGTCCCTTAGTCTTGGGAATTATTTGATGAATGTGTGGACTTGTGAAACTTGTGGGGCAGCCGTTTGTTTTTTCTCAACTTTCACTTCCTTCCCCTCAGTTTTAGAATGGTATGGCGTCTTTGTCTGTGAGGAATAATCTCATCAGTGCCATCAATTTGTGGACTTCTTGTGTTTTGTCTCTGAAATCCTAGTCTGTTGGTCTAAAATGAGACTGTCCCCTAGGTTTACCCCAAGATAGTCTACCCCCGTGAGTGCCCCCTACCTCCTGTATTTTTCTCATTCTTTGGTTCATGCTCTGGGTATTTTTCTTCCTCTATTGATGTAAGCTGTTGTCTGTGTTCTACCACCCTTTTTACCTTGAAAACGATCCCCTTCCTTTTGAGGGTCTTCCTTCCTGGTGTGTCTCCTTATCTGGATTACTATCCTTGTTAGTTTTTTCTGTGCCTCTGCAGGTCTCCTACCTAGGTGATCTCTGCCTAGTGATTGATATGTGGATGTCACTATGTCCCCAAATTGCTCCCTTTTTTCTTGCTTATTTAACTGGGACAGTTTTCTATGAACTTCTAACATTGCAGGCTCTCCTTTCAATAAGGGTAGACTTAGGCTCTCAACTATTTGATAATTGTTGGATGCTACGGACAAGCCTAAGTTCATGGCGGCAGCAGCACCCTGTGTTCCCATAATGTTTGCCAATATTGATGTTAAAGACGTGATAGACGGAGTGCCTACTAGCTGTAAAAAAAAAAAGCCAGCTGTAAATTGAGATCCAGCTGTCGCAGCTTGCTAAAGGCAGTGTACAGCCAAAGGAAAGGAACATGGCTAGTGCCCTATGCCTATGCTGCGGTGTAACCTGGGGATAGGTGGCTTGCAGCTGTCCTAGCTTTTATGAATACCACTTGGGTGTGTCCTCCTTTCTGGAAGGGCATGACACTAATATAAATCTCAATGTCTGTAACTGCAGTCCTCCTGCGCCTATCTGTGCTTGTGGCTGCTGGGCAGACACTATGCCATGATGCACAGCATATTGCAATGCAAGGCTACGTACAGTGTCAAAATGTGCATTTAGTTGATAGTCTGTAAGAAGGGGCCTCTGCGGTTTGGATGAAACTGGGATACACACTTTTGTGACTGGTTGGGTGTGGCTAACAGTCCATGTCTAGCATTTGTTTGTGGATAAACTAGATTACCTCCAAACAAGTTGACATGATTTGTATGTGTTAAAGCCAATTCAGGAAACTGGTATGGGCGATATTGGATGGTGTTCAAGTCTCCCCTCATCAGGAGAGTTGCATATACGTTATTTACCTTGTTTGCTGGGGTTTTCACCTAAGTGAAGAGCAATTCAGCAGCCAGCCCCCCCAGTTGCCTGATCGCCACTCTAACATTTATATTAACTTCCGGACAGTGTGATAACCTAAGCCAATCGAACACTGCCGTCCTGCAATGCGACCGGAGCATTTTGTAAAAAGCATCCAAAAATGTTTTTCAAAAATGCGTCCTTCTCTTTCTTGCGCGGAGCCTGGCACGCGGCCGTAACCCCGCCCACCTTGGCTCTGCCCCGCGCATCGCCCACCAGTCCTTTTCTCCGCTCGTTCGGGACTGGACGCACTTGCATCCGCGGAAGATTTTCTTCACATTTTCCTCTCTGGCTCTTGCTAGCGTTTGTGTACTAGTCTGCCTTTCAAACTAGACTTTCCAGATTGTTCATCGTGTCACCGTCGTTTCGCGAGGGCGGATCCCCATCCTCTTTGTTTAGAGTGTTTGGTCCGGATCACCGTTGGGACTCTTGTTTTTACTGTGACTCCCTTTCGGTCCGGGCACTTCAATGTTGTTTGGAGTGGTGGGAGGAGGTGTTCCGACGAACTCCTCCTTCGCATTATCAGGCGTTCATTGACGAAAAGAAGAAACGCTCGGTAAGTTCTTTACTTTTCAGAGCATCCCGGCCAGGAGATGCCTTTCCGGGTTCCTCCCGGGCCGGGAGGGGCGTTGATCGCTTTGTCACTGGGGATTGCCCTGAGGTGCTCGTTGGGCCTAATAATTGTACCAGAGTTTTCTCTGAGGGTGTCCGTAAGGGGCCTGTAGATACCGGAACACGGCCAAGGCCCCTCCTGTGGGGGCTGCTTGTAGACCCAGTTCTACTGAGTCGTGGGTTACCGGAGCTCGCTCTGAGGCCTTTTTATCGGTTTCCCTCAAAAATAAGACCAGGGTTCACCTCGAGGCCTTGGTCGGGCTTGGTGTTACCAAACGAATGTTTGAGGCCCGCGCTAATAAGGCTGTTACCGGACCTGTGTCTGAGGTCCCTCGTACAGAGGCTAAGGCTACCAACATTTCTGAGAGGCCTGGCAAGGCCTTATCGGTGAAGGCTGTTTCTCACCGTTCCCACTCTTGTGGCAACGCCAGATCTGTTGAGGGGACAAAGAAGGAAACTTCTTCTTTTACTGGCGGTGCTGAGGTCCTTCCTGTGAAGGCTAATTTGGCGGTTGGTATGTTGCAGAAACATTCCAGGCCTCATAGTACCGGCTCTGCCGAGGTTCCTTACGTTAAGGCTAAACTTAAGACCCCTGATCCATCAATGGGGACCCCTGCCTCACTTCCTCACGTGCCGCAGTTCCCCTCAGATGATGACAAAATGGCGCCCGTTCCCGCCACGACCGCTGCGGCCATTTCGGGCGTTACTCCTACAACTACGCCATCTGCCTCAGGTGTAGGAGTAACCTACTGTGGGTGGCTCTGTGGGTGAACCTAGAGTTCCTTGTGCGCATCCTTTTTGGCCAGTCTATGACTGGAATGCTTGGATGCCTCTTCCGCACAATGTTTCGTTGCCTGTGGGGTCGGCACCCTTGATTTTTGTGGATACTTCGGGAGATGGGCTGGTGTGGCAACCCTCCCCGTTACATCCCTGGAATTATCCTCCTCATGAGGCCTCCTCCGGTACCAAAATAGTCCGCGGAGGACACCCTTTTCGGCAAATTTCAGACGCTTGTGTACCGACCCCATGAGGCAATATTTCAAAGGGCTTTTTAGAGGAATATGCCCACCTGCGCCTCCTGCTCCACCCGTTCCTACGGTGGTCCCTGACACTTCCGCCAGGACCTGCCCCGCTCTATTAAAGCTTTTCATGACGGGGTACTGGATATGATGTGCTTCTTGGATGTTCCGGTGCCCAAGGCACCCGCTCCGCAGGAGGGCGTGCTTTCTGGGGCATTCACCCTGTCTCCTCTGGAGCATACCGGCCTGTTCTTACAGAAGGACGTTCTGGCCAAGGTCCGCAGTGTCTGGGAAAAGGCACACTCTGGACTTTTTGTCAATATGAAAAGTGACGCGCGATACAGGCTGCATTCTTCGTAAGAGGTGGCCCTGTCATCTTGTCCGCCCCCTTCCTCCACGGAGGTGGCTGCGGCCACTTTACAATCCAGGCCTGCAGCATCCTCTTCTACAACGGCTACTCAGGTTCTGGCAAAGGAGGACACGCTCCTTGACTCCCTTGGGAGGAAGATTTTTGCCAACTCGGCCTTGCAACTTCAGCAGGCCAATGCCGAACTTGTGTTAGCGGGGGCTAATATGCGCATGTGGAAAGGTCTGTCGGAGTTTGAGGAGTTCATCTCAGTCGAAGACTTTAAAGCGGGATTGTCCGACGCCAGGGTCTTGGCCCAGGATCTCCTGGAGGCTGCGGCTCACCACGTAGACACCTCGGCTCGGGGCCTGATGCTGGGGGTTGATACCTCACGACAGGCGTGGCTGCATGCCACCAAGTTTTCAAAGGAATTGCAGGACAAGGTGCTGGACCTTCCATTTGATGGTAAGGAGCTCTTTCACTCTACAACAGATGTAGAGCTGACCAAGACGAAGGATAGCACACAGACAGCCAAGTCGTTGTCACTCCTGGTAACGACCCCCTTTAAAACCCAGAGACCGCTTTCGCAGAGTTGGCCCTCCTCTGATTTTAGAGGCTTCCTTGACCGGAAATCTCATAGGGTCGATACCCCTTTGGGGAATAACCGCTGGAGGCAACAACGGACTCTGTTTTTCTCCTGCTCCTCAGCCTCTGCCTCAGGTTCAGGTGGCAGCGCCACTGAAAAACCTGCAAAATGAGGGTTTTCCGCGCTCGCATGAGACCCTGGTGGGAGGACGCATTGCGTGTCATTGGGAGGTGTGGTAGACTATCACAGAAGACAGATGGGTCTTGTCAGTTGCTCGGGCGGGCTTCCGCTTACCTTTACCCACTACCCCACCCTTCAACCCTCCTTTCCAGCTGTCGGGCTCGCCCTCCCTGAAAGCCGAGGTTCAGAAACTTCTGGACCTCAGCTGTAGAACCCGTTCCGCGAGAGGAGGGCTTCTATTCCCGGCTGTTTACGGTGCCCAAACCCAACCAGGCTGGCCTGCGCACCATCCTAGACCTTTCCCAGTTCAATCTTTCCCTACCCCAAGAGAAATTCAAGATGATCACGCCCAGCCAGATACGGTCTTCCTTGCAGATGGTCGATTGGCTCAGCGTGGTGGATCTACAGGATGCGTACATGCATATCCTGATATGGAATCCACACAGGAGATATCTCTGTTTCTCTTTGGGAGAGGAGCACTTCCAGTTTCGAGTGCTTCCTTTTGGCCTCAGCTCTGCGCCGCGTGTCTTCACCAAGATGATGTCGGTGATTGCGGTCTATCTTCGTCTGCAGAGTATCCATGTCTATCCGTATTTGGACGACTGGCTCTTACGCAGTCCTTGCCCGTTGAAAGCTGTGTGCAATCTTCAGCCTCTCCTTCAGCTCCTGTTCCATCTTGGGCTGTCGGTGAACTGGCAGAAATCTTCCATGACGGTCTCACGGGACTTGATTTTCCTGGGTTTTTGCTGGAACACGATCGACTGCAGGATGTACCTGACCGGGGACAGAATGCCTTATCTGTTGGCCACGTGTCAGATGTTTGCGCAGTCGGAGAGCATGTCGGCCTGGTGGCTCCAGAGGCTCCAGAGGCTTCTGGGCTTCATGGCCTCGTGCGTTGTGGCTCGTCTTCTTGCTCGTCTCAAGATGAGGCGGACTCAGACGACTCTTCGGAGTTCTTGGCGTCAGGCTGTGGATCCGGATTCCAAGTTGATAACGATTCCAGCTTCCATGAGAGTGGACCTGGAGTGGTGATCATCTCCCAGCAACCTGTTGTTTGGTGCAGGGTTTCAGGACCCAGCCCCTACGGTGACGATCACAACGGACTCCTCGCTTCTGAGGTGGGGTGCGACGTTGGATCATCTTCAGGTCTCGGATCTCTGGTCGCCTCAGGACAAGCTCCTCCACATAAATCATCTAGAGCTTCTGGCGATCTTCCTAGCTCTCGGGGCGTTCAGACCAATCGGTGCCAACAAAGTGGTCTGCATACGCATGGACAATGTGGTGTCGATGTATTACATCAACAAACAAGAGGGAACCAGGTCTCCCCCTCTCGTGGACCTGTCCATCCAGATTTGGGAGTGGGCTGTACTTCATGGTGTCTGGCTGCTTGCAGTGCACATCCCGGGCCAGCTGAATGTTGCAGCGGATGCCCTCAGCCGGAGGACAGTGGTAAGCTACAAGTGGGAGTTGAAGGCGGAGGTCCTCTCATGGATTTTCCTGCGTTGGGGCACATCGGAAGTGGACCTCTTCGCTACGGTGGTAAACAAGAAACTTCCTCAGTATGCCTCCAGAGGGGGGCTGGGAGCCTCCTCTCGATGCTCTTGAGATTCCATGGCACAACATGAGAGCTTACGCCTTCCCGCCTCTAGTTCACCGAGCAATTTGCAAGTTGAAGAACTCGGTGAACTGTTCCCTTCTGCTCATAGCTCCGTGGTGGCCGGCCAGGTTTTGGTTCTCAGAACTTCAACACCTTTCGGTGTACCCGCCGATCAGGTTACCAGTGACCCCTGATCTTCTTCACCAGAGGTTCAGATTCATTCTAAACCTTCCAGTCATCACCTTTTTTTGTTCTGACTAGGAAATAACCCAGATTCTGCTGCTCAATGCAACTGGAAATGCCAAACATTTCTTTGCACGTAATGTGACTGTAGCGATGGATATGTTAGATGGAACTTTATTTTTCAGCCACACAGAGATCCTGTCTTAAATTAGAACAGTTTGCAAAAAATATGCCCCTCCCGTGAAGAATGATAAAGATGGCATTCGATAAATACAGGCTTCCAGCACACTGTGAGTTGGCCGATAAGGTCCCTGTGGCGTCTTACAGTGTGGAAGATGTCACATGCTAATTGAGTGAGTCATGAATCCAAAGTCCTGACTTGGGTCCAAAGGTACTGTTACTCAAACTTTAACTCGTCCCTTTTCCGTGTACTTGCCTATCTGTATTGTTCAAATTGCTTCTGTTAACCTGTGCCTTGCAATTGTCTGTGAAATAGTCGTGGCGTGCAGCCCTCCCCGTTACAGGGCTCGTATCAGTGCTGTGCTGGAATGTGTTTCTATTTTCAGTTCTGATTTTTCATTCGGAAACCGAGCCTCTGCGCTTAAAAGTAGTGGCTTTCTTCGTCTGCGCTACACATGCTGACCTTTGAACCCTCACTTTTACCACAGCATGCACTTAACACCACTGCCTATGTCCCCTTGCTCGATTCTTAGGTTTGGCAATTTTGAACTTAGAGATACAGATGGAAGAACTTATCAAATTAAATCTCAATCAAATTATTTTATTTATTTTATTTGTGATTTTAATAATGCATTAATTTTCGGAACAAATATATTTTGCCACATAGGAACGTGGCAGGTGAGGGCGAGGTGGCGCATGCGATAACTGACGAGGGATGTTGTAGGTGGTGTAGGTTGTGGGTAGGTCAGAGGTACAGATGACGCAATTCGTTGTGCTTTTAACAATAAATTCCAACAGTGGTAAAAATGTCAGTCACTCACTCCTTCAGTTCTCCACATGCACGGTAACACACACTTTTTAAATCACCAGCAGACAATTGTCATTCGCCAGTAGCTAGTGCAAAATGTGATGCCAGGTTCCAGGATGTTTAAGGGACCATTATGGGACAATACATTCTACATAAATGGTAGATAATGCCAAAACAAAGTACTAGTATAGAGTTAACTGGAGAATGTTTCCCCTACATCGAGCTGAGGTGCAGTCCATGCCTCGTGTATCGACAGCCCTGACTTTGGTTTATGGTGGGATTGAGTTTTAGATGTTTGTGGTACCTCGGAATACCGTAGCATGTTTTTTGGTAGATCCGAAGGTTCCAGCTTACTCTTGGAAAATGCGGTTTTCTGCTCAATTACAGAAGAGGGAAGTGTATTTTATCATGTCCGTTCCTATGACCACATTCGGTGATTACAGATGACACTGTATGACTCGCACAGCTGTCTGTGATGGGAAGTAGATTTTAATTGTTGGTGAATTAGTCAAAATATGGTCTATGCAGAAGTGTACTGAGGCATTGTTTTAAATTTCTTTTTTTCTTATATACAACCGAAATAACCATGCATGGGCAGCAGAGTGATAGATGCAGTAAGGGGGGAGGCCAGTGGACAAAACAATTGAATATAGGATCAGCCATGATGCGGCACATTGCTCAAAAGTGAATGATTAGATTGAAGTTGCAACATTATGTTGGGAGCAGGTGAAGATTTGCTAGGCAAAGGCTTTCATTCAAGAAGTGGGTCAGCAAAAGCCTGCAGTTTGTTCCGGGCTTATTTGGGTTACGAAAGTAATGTCTGAGGAAGAGATTTAGTTGCTTCTGGAGATCAAGGATTGTAGCCGATTCAGCTGGAATCAAAGTACCTGCGAACGCCAAGTGGGAGCCTGAGTGTTCATCTGAAGGGGCTGTAAATATGTGACGTGAGGCGTCTTGGAGATCCTGTTTATTAGTGAGAGTGGTTTTCTGGAGCTTTGTCATTATGTGGCCAATATTCATGATGCAGAGTAACACAGATTGTGAGCAATCTGGATGTCACTGGTGGGTGGGTGGAGGTCATTTATCCTTGCAGAAAAGGTGCTGTTGGTAGGAGCTTTGGAGACCGACCCAAAGGACCGTTATCTGTAACTGCTCATTTGTGTTAGTCATGCTTAAGCATTTTAGTGAGGCACCCTGGGGTAAGTAGAGGTGCTGCATGAGCAAGTGCGGGAAGTCAGTGTTATATGTTGAGAACGTCAATTTGTTTTTTTTTGTTAAAGGTAGGGTTTACTTGCTGAACATTCCGAGATAGTGCTTGGTAGTGAATCTTTTCTTTTTATACTGGTAGGTGGCAATGCAATGTTTAAATACTAGAATTCATAACCATACTTAAAAAAGGTGTAAACGGAGACAGCTAGGGGCGCAGATAGTAATGGCCGTCTAAACTTCGGCTCCCGCTTTACCAGGGAGAAAGATGATTGAGAGCAGATTTCAGTCCAAAGTTGAGCTGGCAAGCAATTGAGAGTTGTGTAACTAGAGAAAAGCAGCCAGTGTTGTCCCGAATGCATGCTTTGGGGGAGAAGTAATAGCAAAATCCGAGGGACATGCCCAACCCCCCAACCCTGGAGGGTAATGGCTCGCTGACTCTCTACGCTACAAAAGGAAAGATCCAGACGTGTGGCAGCGCTGGCCCCTAGCCGGCGAAAACCTAAGAAAGAGGGACTTTGTCACGGAGCTACTGGCCCCCAGCAGAGCAGCTATAACAGGAGTGGCCGACCGTGATCGCCCGCGGGATTCGAGTGGGGCTGTGGTACGCAGGGAGCTGCGTTAAGAGCTCGATTTTGGGGGGAGGGGGCAAAGCTCTGGAGTGCCCAATCCAGAAAGGGCTTACCCAGGCAGCTCCCCTCAACGCCCGGCAAGCGTCAGGAGAGCCCACTGACGCAGATAAAGCAAGACCGGGCCAGCGGGCCCTCAGAAAAATGATTGCCTGTGCGAGAGCGGTTAAAGAGGCTATATTTAACCAAACAGATGAGGTGCTGGGCCAACGGCACCAAGATACTGAAGCAGCCTCCCGCAGACATCCTAAAAACCGCCCTACTGCTCGCTGCACAGCTCGCAGAAGAGGACCTAAGCCGACCTCGCCCCGGTGTGCCACGGGGACAGAGAAGAAAAGGCGAGTGCACCCCAGACCCTAAATAGGTGCGGCCAACCAATTGAGAGGCCCCGCATCCCTGACTGGGGGGAGCTACACGTGTAGCACGCAGAAGACTGGCAAGACCAATGGTCCATACCCAGGAACCCTGCTCAGGGGCAAAGTAAAGCCCCTGCTGACTCCAGACAACCGGGCTGGGAACCTTCGACACACAGGGAGACGAGATCTGCACCAGGACAAGACAGCGCTGAGAGGAAGCAAAGGAAGGACAACCTACAAAGGAGTAATAGATGAGGTGCGAGAGACCCCCCCCCATGCTGCAGCCCCTCCCACTCCACCCAGCCCTACAAACAGGACAGCGATGCACCACGGAGGGGAATGATAGTCCCTGGAACCAAGAGTTTGCCCTAGCTCCAAGCCTGTGCAGTGCAGGGAGCCCAGAGGACCAAGGGGGCAGTCCCAAGCGAGTAAAGTAGGGCACTTCCTCTCTCCGCCCGCTCCCTAAATCCTGGGACAGGAGGATGATCTGAATGCCAGCGCAGGGGAAAAGGGCCCCAGGGGAGTGTCGAAGAGGACTATAAGCTACAAGGGTGACCAGAGGGAGACCAAATAGTCCGCAGACCCTGGGGGACATGGGCCCTACATATTCACCACAGGAGATACCAAGAATTGACTAAGGGGGGAGATTGAATTGGCCATAGCAAAGCGTAGCATAAACAAACCTGGAAGTTGCAAAAGAGACATTAGTGGGACCCCCCCCCCCCCCGAACCACCGCGGCTCGCCTGCAGAAAGGCGGAAAGAGAAGAGCGGGGCACCGCACGGCCAAAAGCCTAGAAGGACTGCAGCAATCTAGGCGTGAAGAGACTCAGGACGCAGGTTGTCAAAATGAGCACAGTGGCACAAAAGATGACATTGCAGGGATCATGGCAGAAATACGAGCCCTGCTAACAGATATACAAACATCCAGCTCAGAAATTGAGGGAAAGGTTGAGAATCTGGATCATAATCAGATCAACATGGATCTAGTAGAAATGAAGCTAAATGTTCGGATGACGGACCTAGAGCTGAAAGAAGAACAACTACTAACGCTTAAAATGGATGACATTGAAAATGGGGAACAGGGGTCCAACTTAAGATTTCTAGGCCTAGAGGAGATAGATGGTGAAACGCCTGCCCAAGTTGAGAGAAAGATCCAGGAAATGATTAATCATCTATTTGAGGCCAAAGGTGGAAAAGTGTGCACATTGAGAGAGCCCACAGGGGAGGACCAGTGTTCGCAGGGGGCCCACGTTCAATAGTGGTTAAATTCCTTAGTTATAAAGAAAAATCGGAGATCCTCTTGAAAGCAAAACGGATGCAGAACTTTGAATTCCTTGGCTCCAAGATAAAGATCTTCCAAGACCTCTCAAACTTCATGCTGGGGAGAAGGAGAGCATGTAGCCCCTGACGACATGGCTAACGGAGAAATCAATACGATACAGGTGGGGGTAGCCTTTTGACTTAACTTTCAAATACAAAGGAGAGGACTACATATTGGTCACCGGGTTAAGCAAATCAGGTTCTCAGGCACTTAACAAGGGTGAGTGACGATAGATCCCCGACCGGAATATTTAAGGTTGTTCTATTCCCATGCAACATTTGATACCATAGTTGTTCAGGGCAAATAAGAATTTGTTCCAATGTTTCACCAGTACCCTCAATTTTACAGAATCTACACCAGTTCCTTACTTCAAAAGACTTGCTTCTGATATTGATTATCTGATTTAGTATGCATCACATTCATCCTAAATCGCATATATTCATTGTGAATTCTTCTGCTCGGGTACTTCATCAGATATCCCTCCATTACAGGCAAATATTTTCAAATGGAATAAGCCTGATAATATTATTTTGATTCACGTATTGTAATCATGTTATATTGCTAATCATTACCTCTCCGTATTTTTTTTATCTTAACAGGATTATTCAACAATGCGATAGCAGACACCCCCAATTTTTGCAGTAAATCCTCAGCCTCAATTTTCAATTTATTCATAAAATTACATGACATTTCAGCTCCAGCAGTAGCATATATCCTTATCTCTGCATTTCCTCCATAATAACCATCTTTTCCACAATACAAGAGATTTTAAAGATTGGAGGCCAAATTCATATCGACTAAATTCAATTGGCACACATTTAGGAAGGAAAAACAAAATGCCTCTCCATATCGTGCCCTCCAACACCTTTAGATAATCCATAAAATCAGAAGCAAAAAATTGCAAGCCATATAATAACCTTGGCAGGACTTTCATTATATAGAATCCTCAACAGCGTCATAAAACATTTTCTGTATTTTTTCTCTATTATGCGCATTTGCCATAATGCTGTTTCAGCTTTTGACTTCAATTGATTTTTAATCGAAGGTATCGCGCCTGTTCCTGAGAAATAACCCAGATATTTTGAGGCACTTTGACATTTAATATCTTTTCTTGCACAATACCATGTATAAGACAATTGACTCCTATTTGGTTTGCCCATACGTAGAATGATCGTTTTCATAAGATTGATTTTTAGATGTAACTCACTAACGAATGTCTCGGATACCTTAATCGGGCGTTGTAATCCAACCTTGGTGTTAGCTAGAAGCAAAAAGTCGTCCGCGTAGGGAATCCAGCCAATGCAGATATCGCTCAATTTTGGTGAAGCTAAACCTTTGTTTGCCTCCGCTTACATAGAGATTAAATAAAGTAGGGGCTAACCTACAGCCTTGTTTTAGGCCATTAGTAATAACTATCTCAGTTGACAGCAGTCCCTCTGAATTTAAGCAAACTTTTAGTCTCGTGTTGGAGTATATGGCTATAACTATCTCCAACAGATGTTTCAGCATGGCCAAATAACGCAACTTTCTCCATAAAGTCGGTCGATCCACCAGCTTGAATGCCATGCTAAGATCCATTGAGGCAACAAAAATCGGTCCTGCACCCTTTTGCATTGCTTTGTTTTGCAGAAAACGCAAAATCAAGTCCCCACAGTCTGTGCCAGTATTTTTCTTGAAGCCAATTTAAGGTTCAGTATTTGATTTGTAGTAATCCAGTTCTGGATATCGGCTAAGACCAGTGACGCAAACGTTTTTGAATCTGGGTCCGCAATTGCAGTAGGTCTATAGCTGTTGGGGCTTGAATGTGGGCCTTTTTTAAAGATTGGGAGGACAATAGACACTCTCCAGATTGCGGTTTAATCCTGGTTTTCAAAACATCATTAAAGAGAATGCAAAGAACTCTGGCCCAGTGTAAAGGATTGAACTTCAAAACGTTGTTAGGCAAATTGTTCGGGCCAGGAGCACCTGAATTTTTCGATCTCATAATTAGTCTAGACACGTTGTCAATTGAGTTGTCCAATGACCATTCCAGTTTGTCCTCAAAAACAATCTTCGAGATCTTAGCACTGCATCCGTATATACTGGAAAAATGTCCCAACCATACCCCTTCTGGAATTGGATTTAAACTCAAGTCTTTCTGGGTATGTTCCAAACTGTTAATAAGGTTCCAAAAATGTGAAGAGTTTTAGCCCTTCAATGAGTTCAACATAACTTCTCCGTCCAGTTGACTTTCTTCCTCTGTGACTAATCATCCAGTTCTTATGTTTTTTTTTTGTTTTGTTTTTTTACTCAAACTCGGTGTATGAGGGTCATGATTCCCCATTTTCTGAGGTAGCCGCAACTCTTTCCGCATAACTACTTTCTTTTCATGTACCTCAATATCGTTGTCTGAAAGCTTACTTTCAGCCAAATTTCCTTCAATTTCCTGAAATAGTCTTACTAATATATGAAGCAAAATTCATAACCGAATATCGACGCATACGTTGTGCTAGAGGAGACATGTCATATTCATGAATCATGGTGGATGTAAACTTAACAGTTTTATTGTGCGTCCATTTCATTCTATTACCTATGCGTTTTATCAAAACTCCTTCCTTGTAATAAATAGGCCTAACACTTGAGGTGTTTACTGCTAAATCAATTGATAACATACTATGATCACTAAAGGAAGAGTCGATTACCGCAAAGTTCGACAAGCATTTGCTCAGTTCTCCAGAGAGAACAATATAATCAATTACAGATGCAGTACCCCTAGCTTTCCAAGTATGTTGCTTATTGTTAACCAATTCAAGCCCCAAGAACCTCAAAATGTAACCATAATGCACCTCTGAGTTTGGAGTTCCCACCCTTTAGAGTGCTAGTAGCAATGTTGGTTCTTAAAACATCGCCCACAACCCGGTCAACCGAGCAGTCCGCATTCAGATCCCCGCTATAATTTGCCCCCCTTCGTTGGCATAAAGCCATGAGTCAATATTCATCCCCAGGTAATTCAATTTCAAGCTGGAGGTCAGAGGGCTCCATTGGGTTCCAATATACATTGACAATTACTAAGGAGAAACTTCCACCGAGAGCCCTAACTCTAAAGATGATTATTAGCATAGATTGCAAAATGCACCATTTTTCCTTTTTTCAGTTGGTGTTGATTCATTATAAGCCAGCAATAAACCTCCCTTAGGTCGACCCTTTGCACCACTGGATGCAAATTTCAGCCGTATGGAAGCCTTCCCAGCACAACTTGCTTCGAGCCTACATCTCCTGTAATGGTACAAACTCAAAGGTGGAGAGCTAATTCATCATTTTCTCACTGTTCATTAAATGGTAACACCCACGACAATTCCAGCATATCAGCCTTAAATTGTTTGATATGCTAGAGAGGTTTCCCCAGCTGTTTTAGAGTATTAATTGAGTCCCTTAGGGAGAGAGCTAACCACCTCCAATCCTGTTTATCCATATTCCCTACACAGCTAGCGTTTGATGGCTCATCTTTTGCTGCCGGAGCCGTCCCTTCACCTTTCCTTAAACCACCTTCGTGGACCTCCCACAAGTATTTTGATGTTTTATATGGAAAAAGGTCAAAACCCCTACACTGCAATGCTTCCACTTCTTCCAGCAACAGAGCCCTCACCAAAGGAGATGGAATAACCAGCCGGACAAAGTCATGTCTACGTTTGTGAATGAAGTCCACCAATAATATGTCGGCTGACGATATTAAACTCCATTCAGGGATAGTTGCAAACAGGGATAAAATATAGGGCCTATTCAAAAATACAGAACCACCCTCCATAAATAAAGATCTCAAAATTATGCCTGGTTGTTCGGATAAAACCGGTTTTCTTAAATCGTAATCCATGTTCACATTCCCAATATACTTCGCTATAGCCACATCTTCCTTGGTGTAACCCTGTAGATCTTGATTTATGTCACTGGGTATTCATTGCACCTTCTCCTTTATATGTTGACCTTCCGCCAGTACCTTTTGTACAATACGTGTCACTGCTTCTTCACATAATTGTGTGTAGACTTGACCCTTGTCACTTATCTCTTTCATATTAATAGTCAAAATTGTTTTGCCTGGTAAGATCAATAGGGGGTTTCAGTTCAGAGGCACAACTAACATTTGTAAAGAGATTACTATTACCTTTACTCAAGTACTTATGGCCTAAACCCGTATTAACTGATTGAGTCATAACTCTTCTTTCAAAATAATTAGATTTAGAGTAGTAGTTATTAATTGAGCTTTCTTATCCACCACTTCCAAATCTGTGCAGGTGGTTTTTAAAAAAAAAAATATTTATAAGATCCCCCCACTGCTATCATTCACACATAACAGGGTTCCAATCCTAGGAATAGCTGCCAGATTTTTTTAAAAATCTCAAATGTGTCATTCAATCCATGTTCTAAAGTTTTCAGTTGCATTTCAATCTTGCAGGGATCTTTTTTTTCTTTTTCATTGCATCTGACAAGGTCTCATCCCCTTCCATATATTCGCTTTGGGTAGCCTGATCATTTTTATGTATTCAGTTGGGGGACACGCCACCCTCTCGCTTACCTTTTTAGATTTTTATGTGAGAGCGTTTAAAGTCTTGATTTCTCTACTGTCCTCCTCAATTGTATGTTTAAAGTCCTTATCCCGGAGAAATTTCCTAGAGGATTTATTCACTTTTTTAAGTTCAGACCATTTTTTTTCTGCTTGGAATTCATATTAGATTCATCCGGCAGCACCGTCTGGTATGTACCCAGCGAAATCTTTCAAAGCCCTTCCCATATGGGCCTCATCATTCATTGTCTCACCAGTCCTACAATCCCCTGGTGTAGGGTCGGTGATCACAGTTGCTTCACCCAACACTAGAGACGGGATTGTAGACTTTGTTATTACTTCCTCTAGCTTCTCATCAACATTAAAAGCTTGCTTACCCAGATCGCTGTTAACCAACACCGCCTGAAGTGCTTCACCTATTTTGGTGGGCAACAGGCCGAAATCAATTGAAACTCTGTTGAGCAAATTGGTCTGTTTGCGCAATTCAAACAGGATTCATCTATTGAATATGCCCAGCATAGTTGTCAAATCCGACCCCTTTTCACTACTGTTAACGTCATCAGCAAGAATATCGGTATTCACCTCTGAATACAGGTCTTCAGTAAGGAAAATTTGTGGTGTCAATAAGAGTCACCTGGGCTGTGCTGCTTCCAGGTCTCACTCCCAGTAGCGGTAGACTACATTCAGATTTATCATTCAATATAGCAATTGGTAAGTCATCCATGAACAAAGGTTGCGAATTATCCACGCTGCCTGTTATATTACATTCGGTACTTTGTATAATGTTTGAGCAATCCTGAGCGCATTGTGAGTGGTTGAGGATTGAGCATGCGATACTACCTGCACAGGTTGAGGCTAGGAGGTTTTTGAGTATTGAGGGCGGGCAGGACTCCTCAGGGGAGCCTGAAGGGTGGCTTTCCGCTTTGAGCGAGTGGAATTCATGGTGTGAAATGGGAAAGAAAGAGTCAAAGTTTTGTATCGAGGGGGGAGGTGAGTTGTCTGTGGTTGGCATGTGGGTGGGTAGAGTGCGGGGGCATGTGTTACAATTTAGAGATGATGGCGGAGTGTCTGTCAATAGCGACATTGTGGAAGCGTAATAAGTGTTGCATAGGGCTTGGGAGACGGGTTTGCAGTGGCGCGAGCAGGCCGGGGACTTGCATTCTGATATGATTCTATGCAGTTCCTTGCTCGGGTTTTCGAGCATTTAGGATTCTGTTCCCATAGAATGTTTTCTTGTTTTTTTCTGATTTCCAGTCTGTATGCTAGGGTGGTTTTGTTCTGGGCCGTAGGGTTAGTTCTCCAGGTCTGTTTCAGATGGTACTTGAGGGTTTTTAGTGATTTGAGGTTGGTGGTGAACCACCTAGGTGTGGGTCCTGATGTCTGAGAGGTCAGTTATGCTGGAGAGAGGGTTATAAGGGTGTTTGAAAGCAAGAGGTCAAAGATTTTGATCGCTGGAGGTCCTTCCTGGGGGGAAAATGTAGGGAGAGAGTTTGCTAGATCTGGGGGGATTACGACTTTATTCCATAGTGGAATGAGCAGTGGTTGGTGGAGGTTGCACGTGGCCATGGCTGGTGGCCGCTGTGCTCAGTGGTATGGAGAAGTAAATTACTGAGTGATCAGTCCATGATAGTGGGTGGGGGGGCTGGTTAGATATGTTTGTAGTGCTGAAGATCGCATCAAGGGTGTGACCTCCTGTGTGGGTGGGTGTGGCGATGTATTGTCAGGTTGAGTGATTCTAGACTGTCTGTGTGATCGGGTCATAGGGTTTGAGGGTGAGTCGAACCAGTTGTTGCAATTCCCTAAGATGTTGGTTGTAGATTGTGGTTGGTGGCCAGCATTTAGCAAAGTGTATCTGCAAAGTTGTTGTAGCCAGGGTGTCTGTAGATGAGTAGGAAGCTGTGCGAGGTGGAGGGACAGAGTTGCAGTGTACCATGAGGGATTCATAATCTGTGGTATGGTTGATGCGTCCTTAATTATTAATGGGAATTGGTGTTTGTGTAGTATAGCAAGTCGTCTACCCCTTTGCGATCTTTTCCGGACATTAAGGTTGTAGCCGGGTGGGAAACTGTTGTGCGCGATGGGCTCGTAATAGTCAGCAAACTAGGTCTAAGTGATGAAAAGGATGTTTTAGTTTTCTTCTGTGATGAGGTCAGAGATGTGGAATTTATTTTTGGAGACTGACCTTGTAGGTGCTGAGCGAGTAGGGTTGTGAGAGGAAGGGGTGGGCTGGAGCAGGGGGGGGGCAAAGAGCTGGGAAAAGAGGTGGGCAGAGCAGGGTGAGGGGAGAGGTACAATGTGGAGAAAGTGGACCAGCGAGAATGGGAGATTAAGGGATTAGGGTTGGGTGTGGGTGGGGAGGTTTGGGTCCTATATTGGGGTGGCAGTGTTTGCAATCTGGGCTGGAGAATGGGTGATGCATAAGTTGCCATTTGTCTGTGCCTTTCCTTTGCATTCGGACACCCCGAGGCGTGTGTCTGAGAGTGGGAGAGGCTGTGGAGCTTGGGGTTTTGGCCAGAGCTGGTCTTGCTGCGCTGAGACTGGGGAAGCGCGAGTTGGAGGTTCTATGTTTCGAAAAGGTGTGAGCAGCTGGTGCAGGTGAGTCGTTGGTGGCAGGGGTGGTGTGTGGTGGTGGTTTTATAGGGGTGGCAGGGCGGTCTGGTATTTCTGCTCCCGCTCTACATCTTGCTGCTCTTAATGAGCGGCATCTACGTGGGGGGGGCATAGCAGGTCGGGGTGAGGGGGTTGGTCTGGCGAGAAGGCGGAATTGGTGAGTTGTAAGGGTTGCAGGGTGATGGGCTGTGTTGGTTGAGTTTGACTGTGGTGGGTCTCATCAGGCCTACTGCGCGCCTAACAAAGGGTACTACAGTAGGAAGTAAGGCGCTTCAGATTCTGGGTTTTGGGATTGGGGCGGCGGTGACAATTGAATGCAGTGGCACCTGGATTTGGGACACAGCAGTAGACAGACTGGCACCTAGATTTGTAGGCAGTGAAGTACAGTGGTATCTGATTTTTGTGACACCTGTATAATGGGATAAACGCCTAATGAGTCGTTTAACATGTGACAAATCTGACACCCTCTTCACTGATTCTCTGGAAGGAAGCCTCCTACGTGGCAAGGGAAGGCAGAAGCTTTTTGCGGGAGTACCATGTGGGAGAGGACAAGCTCCAGGGGGCAGACAGAAAGAGACCAAGTCAAGATAACCCTTCAGTTCTACCTTTCAGTGATCACGAGGTACCTTTGCAACATTCATAAATTATCTATTGTATTATAGATAATGATTTCCCTGGTTTTTCTAACCCAACACCTCACTCATTCCTCCACCCCCTTTTGGGTACTCAGATGAGGAAGAGAGATGGAGTAATGAAGATGACTGGACGTGGTAAACCCACACCGCGTTCTAGTCATTGAAAACTGCAGCGAACGACAGGGACATTTAAAAGCAACACAGGTGAACCGAATTCACGAGAACGGGAGAGCCAGACACTGGAGTGGCACCGAACTTGTGCTGACACTGTGGAAGACGCCAAAGGCAAGCAGGCCGCAGAGTATATTGCAGAGGCTGATGGGCATGGTTTGCAGACGAGCCAGACAGGGACTAGTTCACCGCTTTCCAACATGCAGTTGGAACTGCCACACCTGAGGAAGATGAAGCGGGAAGCGAACAACTCGCTGGATGCAAAACTAGTCAATGGACCGGGAGTGCAGATACTGGAGAAACACGAGGAATGCTGAAGACGCCATCCACGATCGGTAAGCCCACAGAGTGAATGGGTTACCGGGGAGCATCTAAGTGAATGACGTGTACCACGTACTATGCTAGAGAGCCTGAGAGCGAATACTACCGGTACGAACATTGTTGAAGGAACAAGCCTAAGTAAAGGCAGTGCAAGTATTTCTGACATGAATATTTTTGAGAGAACCTGAGCCAAGACAGTGAAATAATTGCAGGTACGAACAGTGTTCAAGGCAGAGGCCTAGACCAAGGCGATCGCAGTAAGAAAGGGTCACTGGCCCGTTATTGGAACATTGCTTCACTTTTTTTCATCCAGTTTACAACAAAGAGCGGAGAAGCCCTGGCAGGCTAGTGAACCAGGCAACCAGTGAGTCTGGGACTCACACTCGAGCAAGAAAGGGATGACACCCCGGCAGGCGAGTAAACCAGGGCTAACAAGGAATTAACAATAAAAAGGGAAGGTTCACCCCCTTTTTACAGAAACAAGGAACAGTACCTTGGCAGGAGAGTATACTAGGGAAAGGGAGAAGGATGGAGCAAGCTCAGGGGTCAAAACCCCTGTTTGTGAAAGCGTGGAATAGACAAGGGAAGATTCATGCACCTTTTTAAGGAATTCCGGAGATGAATCCAAAGAAACTTAACTAGAAAGGGAAGAGCCATATCCCTCTAAAGAACCAAAGTCTCAAGAGACGAAACAAAACTGTGGAACCCTGGCAAGGAAGTAAACCAGGGGTAGAAAGTTAAATGAAGAAAGCTAAAGTTTTGGAATATCAACACTGGTGAAGCCATTCCCCTTGAAAGAGGAGAGAGAGAGAAACAGTTTGAAGAACCATGCAGTTTTTCAATGCAGTGAAGAGTAAAGGGGTTCAAGGGTTAAGTCCCCCTTGACCCCCCCCCCCCCCCCCAGCTGCCCCCTAACCCGTTGTTAAAACTGTGAAATAACGTGAATGGGAAGGAATATTCGAGGAGAGCGATCTCCTTGGAAAATATTGGAACATGGTTGGCTGCATCTGGAGTACCGGAGTGATTGAATGATACCAGGAGAAACCCCTGTTTCCTGGTTGGATAGCATTTCATTTTCCCTCTGTGCACCTTTTAAAACTTTCTTTCAAACTTCAAGAACACACTATACTTTCATAGCTCAAAGAAAACGTAATTTGCAACTTGTATTCAGTTTAGAATGTAAGGGCCAGTTTAGGGTTTTGACACAGCACTTAAGACTTTGTTTAACATCCTGACATATGTTCCTTAGTTTTGTTGAGGTAGGGAAACCCCTCATAAAGTTAGGGAGAGCTAGGATTTCCCCAACCCTTCTTAATTTGATAGTGAAGGTTTCTAACCAAAACTTAAGATGCCACGGTGTCCGAGTCTTACTACTGAGCCCTCACAAGTAGTAGAAGGGTGAGCAGTAGTGAAAACCACTTACTCAACCCCGACTCAAGCCAACAGTGATCCCACTCATAAAGGTGAAATGGGTGCAGCAATGAGCTATACCTTTGCCTTTTATGGTAATGTGCGCAGTGGGAAGGCTATACTTTCAAGACGGCTGTGAATGTGATTCACTAGCAACAGCAAAGTATTTCATTCCAAAATAAAGGGAATGTCCAATCACCATGGAGATATATATATATCTCTCTCGCTCTCTCTCTCTCTCGGAGGCTTGTGGAATCTGCTTAGATCACATGTTATGCATAGGCCGACATCTAGTGAAAGCTGCAGAGTATTACAGTTGTTTTCAAAATTCACAGGGACGTCGATAGGGCATGCCAGTAATGCTATTCCCAGTGTGATGTCTACTTTACCCATGGTGCTTCACGCGTCAAGGTCCCTCAAATTGTGTTGTTTTCCGCCATCATAGTCTGTCGCATAGTTCCTTTTGGCTATCGCCTTTTGTTTAGAAAAATTAAATCTAGTCTATTCTTTCTGTGCTCTGTTAGCCGTTTTCCCACAAGATCTTCAGCGACGGCATAGAGGACGAACTACTATCGTCGACTACACCGACCCGTCTCAACCAACTTGTCATACGGCCTTGGAAGGCCTCAACGGGCCTCTGCCCTCACAATAGTGATAGTGGGAGGTGGTTCATTCTTTAGTCTATCTAAGAGAATGCAAATTCCTTTCTCCACCCACTCATTCCACCAGGCTCCCTTCCCCCCATCCAATGGAGGATACACCTTTTTAAGTTTTGCCTCCTGTAATTGTAAATTCCCTTGGAAAGACTTGCAATGGGTGTGCAATCTGTCTCCCAAGGGATCATGCTGAGAGACAGTGCCAGTCATGCAAACTGTTCAAGCCAAAAATACTTAAGGACCACAAAACAAAATGCTGGGTCCACCACGCCATTCAGGCCAAGGCCGCCATGGATGTCAAGGGAGCCTCCAGCGATGGCAGCATTGGCAGCATTGGCGTCTACAGTGATGCTGAGGGCGATCGGGATCCGTTGGATACCCGCATGCAAAGGCCCTGACCCCAACAGGCAGGCTGGTGGTTCTGCTACAAGAACGACACCCGGTGGCACGAGCACGACCAAAGCACACCACGCACCTCCCACGGCCGAAAGTCGACCTACACGCCGACCGGAAAGCCACACATGCCGTCAAGGTGGAGTTTAGTTTACGATTTGTAGAGCGCACCTAACCCTGGGGTATCTGGGCGCTTATGCTTGAGTGGTAGTTACAGATATCAGTTAGTCGTTGACTAGTGTTACATGTTATGTTATGTTACTTGGCATTTATATAGCGCTCTATATATCATTGGTAGCCTGGGTTCAGTCCTTAGCAAATAGAACTATCAGTGTTTTCTTTGTATCTGCTGACCCAATTCAAATTTCCTGTGGTGTCCCACCGGGGTCGTGCGTCTCGCCTACTGTGTATAACATTCACCAATCCCCTATTTGATGAATTGGACATACTGGGTATCACCTAAACTAACTGTGCAGATGATGCCTAGAGCCTCATTCCCTTTTTGGGCAATTTTGATAAGGACGCGGCCTTCGTGAATTAAATATACCCCCTCATTCAAGCATGGATGGCCTGAATGACGACAAAACCAAAATCTTGATCCTTGGCTCTGCAGACAACCTAAAAAAACTTAGCATCGTTTAATATAGATGGCAATACCATTAAAAAAAGTAAAAATTCTAGGTTTTTACCTCAACTCTACCCTATCACTAAGTAAATAGATCAACTCCCTAGCTTCCTCGACAGCCTACACAAGTAAACTACTTAAAGCTTCTAGACCATACCTATCTGAAGCTAGCTGCACTACCCTTGCTAATGCCTTAATTGTATCAAAGTTAGATTACTGTAATGCATTGTACTTGGGGAGCTAATAAATATATCACTAACAAACTACAAATACTGCAAAATAATGCCCTGAGAACTGCCCTTAGCCTAACAGAGAACATATCTCCAACCTCAGAAGAGACCACCATTGGCTAAAAATAACTCACAGGATTCTACTTAAAACTATTTCCCCTCACCTCCAACTATCTAAACAACTCTGCTCCCCCCGCCATCTCTCAGAAAGAATAATCGGAAAAACCTTGTCCTGTCCTCTTAGATCAGTTGCCTCTTACCGCCTTGAGATACCTAGATTTAAGTTAACCAAGGCAGGAGGAGGAAGCTTTCCCGTGAAAGCGGCACAACATTGGAATGCACTACCACTAAACCTCAGGACTGATCAACCTTATCTGAGTTTAAGACATAGCACCATAAACTGGATACGATCCAAGGATATTTGATTTAAAATGCAAGACTCCCACATGCCTGTTTTTAAATGTACTTATGCACCTGATTGTACTCCCTCCTTTAACCCTCTCAAGCTTATATCCCTGCCTGCACTATTTTGACTTCTGTATGTTGTAACCAAGCTTTAAGTATTCTTAACTGCGGTAACCAGTTACCTACGGGTTCGGTGCGCTTTACCAAATAAACAAACAAACTTTAATGATGTTCCCATCAATGTTGAATGATTTGTAAAGTGTCTCTCTCTTGTTCAGTCGAGATTGAGAGTCTATTATAAGTAACTCTGTCTTATCGTTTAGACACAGGCTATGGGCGGCCATCCATGCCTGGATATGAAGATAGATTTTGTTTAGCATTTTGGTATCTTTGTCATAAGCAGCCAGTGAGAGTGATGGGGACTTGGGTTTCATCTGCATAGTTAGTGTAGCTGACACCCAAGCTGGCAAGGTGGTCGAACAGGAGCTTTGTAAATATATTGTATAGAGTGGGAGAGACATACGAGCCCTGAGGGACTCCGCAGGAGGTAGGTACTGGATGATAGGCAGACGCTGTAGGTGCAAAGATACTCATTGTCCTGTTGGCTAAAAAAGATTGAATCCAGCTTGCGGCATTAGGGGGAAAAAGAGGCAGCTGTAGTCAAATGTTTAGTATCTGGTGGGCAACTAGATCAAACACTGCTGAGAGGTTCAACAGCAAGAGGGTGGCAAGGTTTCCTTTATCTTTGGCCTCGTCAATTTGAATTTTTAGATCTAGGAGGGCTGTTTCAGTGCCATGCCTTCGTCTGAATCCAGATTGACGCAAGCCTAGGAGGTTGTCTTCTAAGTGCTTTTGTATTTGTAGATATGTTGCTCTATCAAGGAATTTTAGGAGGAATGGAACTGTCTTTATAGGTCTGTAATTGGTGGGTATGTTTGGATCGAAGCTTGTTATTTGAGGAGAGGAATGACCCATGCCTCTTTAAGATTGTTTGGGGCTGAGCAGGTTTCAAAGGATGTATTAATTAAGGATGTGATGAACCGCGCAAGTTCCTTTGCACCTTCCTTAATAGGTGTAGTTGGGCAGATGTCCTCCTGACATCTAGAAGGTTTTAGGCCAACTATGATGTCTTCTACCTCTTTAGTGGTGACCTCAGAGAAATGGAATGAGTGACGGTGTCGGCTGAGGGTCAAGAGGTTTAAGAATGGTGCTCAGACAGGCTTTGCTTTTTATTCTCTATTTTGGATTGCAGCAGAGCTATTTTGTCTAATAGGTCTTTTTGGATATTGGCGCAGCAAGAAGCATCTTTGATGCAGGCTTCTGTGGGAGGGGCCGGCGCCTCCAATTCCCTGAATATGGTGAATAGCTCATTTTGTTCCCGATTTAGCATTTTGATTGACGTTTATAGGTCTCTTTTTTTTTTGGTATTAGAAATGGCTAATTTGTAGGCAGTAGCAGCAGTTGTGAATGTTTTCTTGTTTAGGGCAGAGGGTCTGCTTTTCCAGGTGGCTATGGTAGTTCTTTTAGTGCTGCAGAGTACTTTTAGGTCTGCAGTGAACCAGTTAGGTGGGCTACTAGTTCAGCCTTTCTAGTTTTTAATGGGGCGATTTCATTTAGTGCCTGAACTATGGTTCGGTTGTACAAGTCCAAGAGTAGTGACGGGTCCTTGTCAAAGCTTTTGGATGGATCGGTAATGGGCTGTAATAATGGTAATAGGTTGTCTATGGTGATGTTACGATTGTTTCTATACAGGACCTGTGGGGCAGCAGTGGCATTTGAGATAGCGCAAGCGCTATCCTGTATTGTAAAGGTGATGCAGTGGTGGTCTGACTAAGCGCACAGCAAATTGACAAGGATCGTGGTAGTGCAATTTAGGTTTGCCAGCCATTGCGAGTAGGGACTTTGATGCAGTGTTTGAAGCCAAGCTGTGAGATGGAGTTCACTCCGGCTGTAGCATTAATGTTGTTCACGTAATGTAGGCCTAGGTTGAGGTCTCCCAGCAGTACAATTTGGGAGCTCAGTTTGGTGTTTCGTGTAAGGAGAAAGTGATGTCTTCCTCGAAGATGTAGCAGGAGGGTGCAGGAGGCTGGCAAAGGGAGTTTAACTGAGAGAAGTTCACCTGAGGGAAACCATTCTTCTGTAAATTCTCCAAGGCCCAGATTGAGTTTTAGCTACTCCACCACCTTTGCTGGTAGCTCCATCTTCTCTAATGATGGTGTAGTTCTCGGGGAGAGCTAGGGACAGAGCTGGTCCTGTAGCACGGTGTAACCAAGTTTCAGTTATTGCCAAGAAGTCGAGATTGTTGGCTGAGATGAGATCAGATATGTGAAGAGCAGAGCCATCAGAGATCTTGCATTAATAAGTGCATCTTTGATGATGCTTCTTTGATGATTGGTATGTCAGAGTTGGGTACTTTAAACATTGAAGTTCTGGTTATAGGTAGAATCGTGTTTTTGTTAGTGGTTAGGCTCACTGTGGTGGCTAGTGGTGGTAATGCTGATAGGTTTGTTCTTTATGAGGGATACAGGTAGGGTGGGGGGGGAGTTATTCATCGTTGTACGATGGAAGCATGATCTTAGTCTAGTATTCCTGATGCGAAGTAGGCACTGTAGATTAGGTGTAGGCGGGGTATGCGTAGAGATGGATCCATTGAGCTGGTGAGATGGGGCAGTGGGTGCCGTTAGCTGTTACTGAATTCGAGCTGAGCAGTGATAAGTGAGGCTTGAAGGAGGGCAGGTATTTGGTGGGTGCTATAGTTTTGTATAAA
This sequence comes from Ambystoma mexicanum, assembly GCF_040938575.1. Classification (NCBI taxonomy): domain Eukaryota; kingdom Metazoa; phylum Chordata; class Amphibia; order Caudata; family Ambystomatidae; genus Ambystoma; species Ambystoma mexicanum. The sequence goes on along the minus strand of NC_090925.1, from coordinate 247,241,962 downwards.
GGTAGGAGAGTAACCATAGTTAAGGTTAATTTCGATGGGATTGGTTCCTCCGACGTATTCCAAATCTATGACCGGTAATCACCACAGCTGTGCTGCTTTTGAAAATTTTCGGCGTCCTGCGTCAATGACGTCGATAGGCTGTCCTCGAGGGCCTTTGTCGAGCCGACGTCACCGGATGTTATAAGTAGGACGCCCGTAGCCTCAGTTCTGGTTTTTCCATAAACGTGTTCGCTTCGGAGATCTCGGCACGCCTCGGTTCTTCCGAGTTATTCTATCTGTTCTTACGAACGTGTTTGTTGAGAAGATATCATGTCTTCGTCGTCTTCCACCCCGCGGTCGGGATTCAAGAAGTGTTGGGACTGCGGTTCCAAGATATCACTTACGGACCTGCATGACGCTTGCCTCTGGTACCTCGGTGTGGACCACGCTACGGATGACTGTGACGATTGCCAGTCGTTAACATCAAAGGCCTTGCGGGAACGGAGAAAGAAGCTTTCTGTCGGTAAGGTTTCCAAGCCCCGAAAGTCGAAATCCGCTGGGCTTTCGACCGACTATTCGAGAGGTGACTTTCGAGGCCTGTGTCAATTCCTTTTGAGGAGGCTTTATCGGAGTTACCCCTGGGGAAGGCCCTGGCCAAGTCGAGAAAATGTGCCTTTTTCTGTGCCCCCAGCCTCTGGATTATATTTCTGAGGTGGATGATGGGTCTGATGAAGGTTTGGTTCCTGACGAACTCTTGTCTGGTCCTAACCAGTTGGAAGACCTGCATGGCGCCAGTGGTCTTCATACCTCCCCGGAGGTAGAATTTGGCAGGCCTGAGCCTGGTACGCATGCTGAATCTTCGTACAGGTGCCTCATGTCGAGGGCGACGGAGTACTTGGGGTGGTCTGCGCCACCAGTGGATTTTCTGCAGGATGACCTGACAGATCTCATTGACCAAGGTCCACCCACTGACCCGGTGTTGCCATTCCATATGGCTTTACGGAGAAGGGTGGCGGCGGCTTGGACTGCTCCGGAGAGTCTCCCGGCAGTGAGCAAGTCATTGCCTAAAAAATACCAGACAGCCAGTAGTGACCCCTGCTATTTGACTACGCACTCCACTCCGGAGAGTTTGGTGGTGCAGGCGGCTATGGCCCCAGCAAAGGAGGCGTCATACCCTACCATCCCTCCTGATAGGGACGACAAACGTTTTGATGGCTGGGCAAAAAGTGTTTTCTTCAGGGGGTATGGCTTTACAGGCAGCTAACTCTGTGTGTGCCTTAGCACGTTTCACTCACACTCTGTGGAATTGTGTCGTTGGCGGCTGAACATATTCTCGAAGGGGAGGAACGGGATGGTTTTCTTGCCCTCATTCAGGATGGCAAGGATGCCATGTGTGAATCTGTTCAGTCGGGTCTGGACATGGCAGACTGTGTCAGCTGGTCCATGGCGGCGAGCACCGTGATGCGCAGATTTGCATGGTTGCGAAAGTCGGGGTTTGCTCCTGACGTACAAGCCAGGCTTCTCAACATGCCCTTTGATGGTGTACATCTTTTTGGCAGCAAGGCTGACGAGAGCCTTGAGAGGTTGCAGACCTCAAAGGCTGCAGCAAAGACGTTGAGCGCTGCGGTCCGCCAAAACCTCCGCCTTTTCGTCCTGGGGACAGCAATGGAGGGGAGGTTCCTTTCGATACTACTCATCTTTTGGTAGATCGAGAGGAGCGGCCAGTCACAGGGGCCAACATAGGAGTACCAGCGGTGGAAAATAAGGTACTCTAAGTGCCAGAGCCGCTCGGGCAGTTGCCTCTTTGCCCTCAGGCACTGCCGCAGCTGCTTCAGCTCAGTCATGAGGCCTTGTCCCATGGTTCGCCGGTTGGGGGAAGGCTGGCGCAGCATCTTGTTGAATGGCGTGCTATTACTTCAGATGTGTGGGTTCTAGAGATCCTAGCCCACGGCTACTGTCTTCCTTTCCGGCAGAGTCCTCACGACAGTCCACCAGGGAATCTCTCTTTGAAGTGTCTGGATCCGCTCCTTGCGCAGGAAATCAAATCCCTGCTGGAGAAAGGCGCCATTGAACTGGTGCCTGTAGCGGAGAGGAACAAGGGATGGTATTCCCCTTATTTTTTGATTTCGAAGAAAGACGGGGGATTGAGACCCCTCATGGACTTGCGTGGTTTGAACAAGCTCCTCAGGAAGGACAAGTTCAAGATGGTTACTCTCTCTCAAATCCTCCAGGCCCTTCAACTTCAGGACTGGTTGGCGTCTCTCGACCTCAAGGACGCTTATTTCATGTGCCGATCCATCCAAAGCACAAGAAGTACCTGAGGTTCGCAGTTGGCGACTCGCACTTTCAGTTTCGGGTCCTGCCGTTCGGAATGACCTCCGCCCGAGAGTCTTCACCAAGCTCAAGGTGGTGGTGGCAGCGTATCTCAGGAAGGGGGGGATTCACGTCTACCCCTACCTGGACGATTGGTTGATCAGGGTGCGCTCTCCCAAACAAGTCCTGGATCATGTCAGTTACCCACCACTCCCTTCACAGGCTGGGCTTCTCCCTCAACTTAAAGAAGTCCCACTTGACACCTACCCAGTGTCATACGAGGCGTCACGAGAGCTTGAGTTACCTTTCTTTCCTGGAGAGCGCTGAGTTGAGGCTGCCAGTATGTCAATGTATCGCAGCCGAGGAAAGTGCAACGCTAGGAACCGACCCAACCCCCTCCTGACAATAAACGACAGGATGGGACTGAATCAGCTCCCAACGCCACGAGGAGCTCTTCTCTGTATTAGCGTGACGTTGGGACAGTGTGACCACTGACAGAGAAGGCCAAGCTGAGTCCAGTATGATGTTCCAGAAACAGGTCTTCAGTGCTCCCACGGAGATTATTGGCACTGGTACCGGCAGGGCACAACACAAGCAGGAGGAGGCAGGGTACCGGCAGGGCACAACACAAGAGAAGAGAGTAGGAGGGAGGAGCAGCCCACCCAGGGAAGGATCACTCCAAGAATTAAGAGCAGGGTAAGATAATAGCCCAGGCTGGCCAGCAAAACCCCAGCAACAGAATCAGGGGGCAGGCGAGGGCTAAGGAGCAGGGCAAAGGGCAGGAAGGACTGGGACTGGGACCCAAAGGAGGAGGCAAGTAAGCAGGCGAGGACTGGCAAGCAGAAACAGGAAGAGGACTGGAGGCAGAGACAAGCAGGGCTCCAGCAGCGCACACACGGAAAAAACCACGTTGAGACGGATGTTTCCGTGTGTGCAGAGCCTCTTTATAGTCCGGGGCCAAGGCGAGGCCTGGAACGCAAGCTCCCGCTACTGCGCATGCGCAGAACGTCAGATACTGACGATCCGCGCATGCACAGAACATTCAAGATGGCCGCGCCCATGGAGCCGGCCCGGACCACGGGACGTCGCGAGGAAAGACGCCATGAGGGAGACCTCCGCGGCCGAAGAACCGGGACCCCAGAACAGGTAAGTGGTGTGCGTGCGCGCAGCGTGACACCCAGGGGCTCCAGTACATCGGAGCAGTGCTCGACACATCCCTGGGGCTGTTTTTTTCCTCCTTTCCTCCCCAGGTGAGGGCTCAGCACATTCTGCAGATGGTGAACATGCCCAGAGTCTCCCGGCGTTTGAGTTCTTGAGGTTGCTAGGCCTCATGGCATCCTGCATTCTCCTGGTGCCAGAGGCCAGGCTGCGGATGAGATCTCTGCAGTGGGCTCTCAAGATGCAGTGGTCCCAGTCCTCCGGCAGGTGCCGCCCTAGGTCGCCCAGGATCTTTTGTGACGGGCCGTCGAAGGCAATCTGATGAAGGGGGCTCCATTTTGGCTACCCTGGCCGGAGGTGACTATTGTGACGGAGGCATCCCTCACGGGATGGGGAGCTCATGCCAACGAGTTGAGTCAACGGTCGTTGGTCTCCGTCGGCGTCCAGACTCCATATCAATCTGTTGGAGCTGAGGGCCGTCAGGCTAGCCCTGAAGGCTTTTCTGCTGTCTGTGCGGGGGAAGAATGATTCTGACGGACAATACAGTGGCCATGCACTACCTCAACAAAAAGGGGGGGGGGCAGGGTCTCTCCCTCTGTGCAGAGAGGCGATGCAGCTCTGGTTCTGGGCCATCCAGTAGGTAAATTTCGATCTCGGCAGTTCATTTGGCTAGAGACGAAAACGCAGCGGCGGACGCTCTGAGCAGGCAGAGCACGGTCTCTCACGAGGGAGAGCTGGCTCGGGAGATTTTCCTGGAGATCTTCACCCTTTGGGGGGCCCCTCAAGTGGATCTCTTCGCCACCATTGTCAACCGGAAGTGCGTAAGATGTTGCTTGTGGGAATTTCCTCCGAGGAGCCTTAGGGGACGCGTTCGTAGTGGAGTGGTCCTTCCCTCTGCTGTACGCGTTTCCTCCAGTTCCCGTCATTCCACAAGTGCTGCAGAGGTTATGGAGGTTCGGTTCTCGAATGATCCTCATTGCTCCGGCATGGGCCAGGAGACCGTGGTTCCCGGACCTTCTCCACATGTCCATCTGCCCTCCACGCTGTCTTCCCTACCGAGACGATCTGCTGTCACGGGAGGGGGGGGGTCTGGTTCTCCATCCAGAGGGCAAGTCCCTCCACCTTCATGCTTGGCTTCTGAAAGGTTGAGGTATAAGGATTTGGACCTCCATGAAGACGCGATGGAGGTGTTGCTTTCGGCCAGAAGGCCTGAAACGAAGTCCCTGTACTGTTGCCGTTGGAGGAAGTTCTGCGACTGGTCTAGGGTTAAGAATGTGGATCCGTTTTCATGTGCCATTCCTGTAGTTCTGTCTTTTTTGCTTTCGTTAGCCCACAAGGGCCTGCAAGTGGGTACCATTAAAGGTTACTTGCCGGCGCTGTCCATATTTAAGCACTTGTCTGAGGAGTGTTCTTAATTTAAAATCCCTTTTGATTATGCAGTTTCTGAAAGGGCTCACTGCGTTTCCACCGTCACCTTTCCAGGTGCCTGGTTGGGATTTGAACCTGGTTCTAAAATTCCTAATGGGAGCTCCGTTTGAGCCTTTACATTCTTGTCCTTTGAGACTGCTGATCTTGAAAACTGTATTTTTAGTTGTCACTTCCGCTCGCAGAGTGAGTGAGTTGCAGGCCCTTTCCGTTAAGCCACCCTTCACAGTGTTCCAGAAGGACAGGGTTGTCCCTAGGGTTTGTCCTTCTTTTTTTCTGAAAGTTGTGTCGGAATTTCATTTAAGCCAGAAGGTCATTCTTCCGGCGTTCTATCCTCCTCCGCATCCGGGTAAGGAAGAGGAGAGGCTCCCTAGGTTGGATCCTAGGAGAACTTTAAGTTTCTACATCTCACGCATGTCCCGGGTCAGAGTGGACGACCAGCTCTTTGTAGGGTACGCTGGAAGGTGTTTGGGACAAGCTGTTACTAAACAGACTTTCTCTAGATGGATTATCTTGACAATTTCTGAATGCTACCACTTGGCGGGTAAGGACCCTCCGGTAGGCTTACAGGCCCATTCTTCTAAGGGTATGGCTGCCTCTACTGCCCTGCAGAGGGGTGTTCCCATTCATAACATTTGTGAAGCAGCCACATGGGCTTCTGTCCATACTTTTGTAAAACACTACTCCCTGGATTCTATCCATGGGTAAGATTTGGCCTTTGGCAAGGCGGTCCTCTATTCTGCAATTTAATTGGGCATTCTAAAATTATAAATTCTTTTCCCACCTCTTTATGTTGGTACTACCTTGGGAGTCTGTCATAGATGTGGAATACGTTGGAGGAACCAATCCCTTCGAAGAACAAGTTACTTTCTTACCTGTTAACGTTCTTTCTTTGGGATGTTCCGACGACGTATTCCACATCGCTCCCTCCCTACCTGCCCCTCTACAGAATTTCTTATGCGATTGCAGCTTTCGTTTCTGCAAGGCTTTCTGTAGTCATACTGGCAGAAGATTGGCGCCACATGTTCTGGGAAAAAACTATAACTGAGGCTACGGGCGTCGTGCATCCTACTTATAACATGCGGTGATGTCAGCTCGACGGAGCCCTCGAGGACAGCGTATCGACGTCATTGACTCAGGACGCAGACGCCGAAAAATTTCCAAAGCAGCACAGCTGTGGTGATTACCTGTCATAGATGTGGAATACGTTGTCGGAACATCCCATCAAAAGAACGTTACCAGGTAAGAAAATAACTTGTTCTTTGGTAGGGTTGCCATATGTGCCTGAAGATGAGTAGCGCAGAACTATGGCCCTGAAAGGGCAGTTGAGTATTAGGAGAGCACAGTGGGGTGCAGGAAATCAGTGCTTTCTAGCATACGTGCTGCAAAGGCTCAGGCAGTTGCTATATAAACACTGCTCAATTAGACCAAATAGGCTGATCACGAGTAGTAGACCCTGTGTGGAATAACTCTGGCTAAACCGGGCATAATGACTCGGGCATCACAGCACTAGTTGGGTGCATCAGTGAGGGGTGCATCACAGCACTAGTTGGGTGCATCAACTAGATGTAGCAGCAGGCAGTATAATGAAGTAAGCAGTGCACAGGCTGAATCACTAGGCTAATCTCGATAGTAGTTCTAGAGTGGGGCAGTACCAGTTGAACAGGGAGCAGAGACTCCTGCAACGCAACAGTTGCAAGTGCGTCAGATAAAGGCGATAGGACAGATGGCTATGTACTCAGTAGGCAAGCGAACATCGGCATAGTAAGCAGATGGAAAGCCCAATGAGCTGCGTAGTGGCAAAACAGCTTTGCAGCAGTGTTAAGGTTATATAGGTAAGTGGAAACATCCAGCAGTGCAGAGCCGCAGAGTTAACATAAGATAATGAGTATACAAAGCGGCAAGTATACCCCGTAAGAAGGAGGCACATCAAATATACTCATATGGTTATGGGGAAGTGAGAGCATAGAGCTGGTGGGTCAGAGCTAATCATTAACAGATCAGTGAGAACGGTGGCACGACCTCAGACCAGCAAGTTGAATTTAGTAATGTCATGTGAGGCTTACCATAGAAGCGCGGGTAGGATCGATGAAACGGGTGAGAAAGTTGGAGCAAACGGCGAGTGCAGGCTGGTCCTTGGGAGGGCTGAAAGTTTCCTGTCTTCTGGGCCATCATGCCTGCGGTCCATACACGACAGGCCCCTGAAACTGACAGGCAGGTCAGTTTCTGACACCATGTATAAAGTCACAAAGTCCTCAAACACTAACGAGCGAACGTCGAAGACGCTTTGACGGGCCCCTTAGTGAGCTCATTTAGAAACACATCCCAGGCACGCTATTGAAATGTCGGTTGTCAAAGAATCATCAGTCTTCTAAAACACAGGGAGAGGGCTCTAGTTTGCAGACTATGACCCAGGGGGAGGGCACCATTTTTGGGGGTATGCGCCATTAAAATGAAACCTGTACCAGAACCTACACACACCCCACCTGTCTCCGTTCCCCCCTTTAAACCCAACTTCATCACAATAGACAGCAGAAATGATGGCTAGAGTCATGAGACCGATGTCTTTCCTAGCCAATTTATTTGATGACCACCCCAAGGTCTTAGTAAATCTGAGTGCCCCACACAGCGGGCCAGCTACTACTCGAAGCGTGGCAGCAGTTACCCAGACCCACACCAAGAGAGCCTGCATAGACCCCACCTCGAAAACAGGACTTGGGGCAGCTTGCTTATTGTGACATCATGCAAGACTTCCAGGACACTGGAACTTACACTGACCCAGAAGACCAAAGGGACATGGGTGATGATCAATTTTATGATGACGACAATGAGGATGTCTACATCATACAGTCTCCAGATCACTCAGACCCACAGGTGGCAGACTCACTAGTGGATGATCAAAATACAGTATAATGCTCCTAAAAGCAGCAGAACATTTTAAAATTGATGCATAAGACGCTAAGGTGGACAAGGACTTTGTTGAGGGAAACGGGGTGATTAAAAAGTCTGCTACCCAATTAATTCCCCTGCTTCAAACAGTACAGAGGTGCATCCAACCCTCTCTGATTACTCCAAATTTAACACAGGCAGTTATCCCACGCATTGAGAAAGTTTTCCGGCCAGCTCCCTCAGACCCCCTTTACATCAGGGGACAACCCGACTAACAACTACTAGAAATAGACCAGGAACTCCTCTGGCCTCTTCCGAAACCCCTCCTGATAAGGAGAGTTAAAGGACTTGCACTTTTGGAAGAAAGGTGGCCTCTTCGGCAGCTTACCAGGCTAGAATCGCTAATAACGCCACTTTATTAGCTAGTCACAACTGTCACAAGTGGGATGAGATGGCTGAGCAAATAGATTTAGTCCCAGAACCCCTGAAAACACAATGGTCACTCTCTGCAGAGGATCAACGAATAACAAACTGCATCCTTAACAACAACTTGGATGGAGCAGACAATGCAGGAAGAATAATAGCAGAGGGCACGTTGATGAAACGCCACGCCAGTCTGGCTTCGAGCTCGAGACTTGCGCTACCCTCCTTAATAAGCGGTGGAAGACGCTCTAAAGAGTCTGAAAGAAGAATATGAAACCCTAAAACCATTAGGGCAACTCGCAAATAAACATTCCGGACAAAAGAGGGGGCTACAATGTTTGCTGTTTGAGGGCAAAACTCAACATGCATCAGGTTATAACCAGCTCGTTCTGGGGGTTATCATAGGGACAGTTCACGCAACAAGGGTTTCTAAGAGGCCAAAAAAGGTCTTGCAGTAGGGGTATATCCTCCTCCAGAGGCGGCTCAACAACCCCCAAGCAATGACCACCTGCTATAGGTTTGTTCCCATGCTACTCCAGTAGGAGGCTACATTTCATACTTTACCCACGTATGTGAGGGAATCGCCTCGGACAAGTGGGTACTTTCAACTGTGGAGGGCGGTTATTGTATAGAACACCACCAACCAAGACAAAGGTACACCTCCAAGGAAGAACAGCGTATTCTGTTGGAAAAGGTGACCACGCTGGTCCGAAAGGACGCCGTAGAAATCATTCCGGTGAACCAGGTAAACAAGGGTATTTATTCAATGCACTTCCTTGTGCCAAAAAAAGACCTCACAATGTGCCCGGTCTTAGACCTGCACCGTGCAAAACCTATGTCAATGCACAGAAATACTGCATGACAACGCTACAGGAAGTAATCCCACCGCTAAAGCGGGGGGGGGGGCTTCATGGCAACCTTGCATATGAAAGATGCCTACTTTCATATTTCAATGTTTCCAGCGCACAGAAGATTCTTGAGTTTCAAAATGGCGAACCAGCACTACCAATTCAAGGTGCTGCCCTTCGGCATATCATCTGCTCCAAGGGTATCCCCAAGTTACTGGCGGTGGTGGTGGTGCATCTACGCAGGGAGTCCATCCCGGTGTACCCTTACCTGGACGACTGGCTGATCACAGGGGAAAATCCCCGAATTTGCAAGCAAAATACCCAAAGAACAATCCTCTACTTTTTCAATTGGGTTTCTCAATCAACGAGAAAAAGTCAAGCCTTGTACCAAACAAGACCAAACAGTTTCTAGGAGCTGTCATAAAAACGGGTGTCTAGTCTTTCCGTTGAAAGAATACAAAACACAGTGCTGCTAGCCGGTCGCCAGATAACCGTACGCAAATCAATCCGCCTGCTCGGGATGACATCATGCATTTACCTGGTCCCACATGCACCCAATGCAAGAGTGGTTGACGAAACAGTGGTCTCAGGTAAGCGGTCAGTGGGAAGATCTAGTGGTCGTTTTGCCGATCCTAGTACAAGCTCTACGCTGGTGGACAAAGGTAAACCTGTAAAAGGGAAAACGCTTCCGCGACCCGGCAGGGAAAGCAGTTTTCACAACAGACGCTTCACTCATCGGGTGGGGGGCCCATTACCTTTATCTCACAGCGCGTGGGCTGTTGACTGAAATCACAGCCCAGAATCACATTAACCTTCTGGAACTTCTAGCAGTGCTCAAGGCATTACAAACCTTTCAAGCACACCTGACAAATGAAATAGTACAAATACTCACATACAGCACCACTGCAATGTTTTGCATAAACAAGCAGGGGGGCACACATTATCCAGGTCTGTCCAAGCTAGCACAAAAAAAATGGAAGTGGGCACTGAAGCTGGGCGTGTTCGTAACATCGCAACATGTTCTAGGGGAACTAAATTCTCTAGTGGACTTACTAAGCAGAGGTCCTCTACCAGAAGAGCATGAGTGGCAACTGAACAGATACATGTTCACACAATGGGGTTACCCCTGTTAAACTTGTTCACAACAAGAGAAAACAAACCATGCCCAGTCTTCGCATCCCGGTTTCCCCAACACGATTCAAGCTGTGCACATTCCAGGTCACATCAATGTGGCTGCAGACTCCCTCAGCCGCCCATCTGCGGCGAGTTAGTGTGGGAGATGAACACCAATGTTCTCACCAAGATCTTCCAGCAATGAGGTTCTCCAGCGGTAGACCTCTTGCAACCTCATCGAACCAGAATCTTCCTCTTTATACTTCCAGGGACGGGCTCGGAGTGTCTTCCTTGGGGGACGCTCTCAAGATCCAGTGGGACAACATGAAGGCTTATGCTTTTCCTCCTTTCCCGCTGATTCATCGGTCGCTCTGGAAACTCAGGAGTGCCTCCAACTGCACTCTCCTCTTCATAGCTCCTTGGTGGCCAGCCAGGTTCTGGTTTTTGGAACTGCAGCTCCTGTCTGTGTTCCCTGATCAGGTTGCTGTAGATTCCTGACCTTCACCAGAGCAATAGCCAGTTGTGGCACCCCTCCCCACAATCCTTCAGCTTGGCTGGCTGGTGCCAGAGTTCCGATAGTTAGCGCAGTTCAACATCTCTGAGGATAACGTGTATAATTCTAGCGGCACATAAGCCCTCTACGAAAGCTCAATACAGTAGCAAGTGGCTCAGATTTTGTCATTGGTGTCTAGCCAAAGAGCTTGATCACAGACAGGATTCTATTGACTGTCTTGTCTTCTGTATCTGACCTTGCAGCCTCTGAATCCATGTCTTACCATGAAGGACCTACTTATCCACCATTGCGGCTAACCTGTCTACAGACAGTTGATCTTTTTTGCTGGCGAACCCAGTCATCAAGAAGAATTTTCAGGTCTTCTCCTTTTTCCGCATGTTGGGCCTCTCATCCAAGAGGGATCTGAATGTGGTCCTCATAGCTTTGTCATACGCCTTTTTAACATATGTCCACTGCCGAGCTCGTGTACCTTTTTTGGAAGGTGGCTTTTTTGATTGCGGTAACATCTGCAAGACGAATAAGTGAGCTTCAGGCTCTCTGTCGAACATCTGTTCCTAACTTTCCTCAAGGATAAGGTTGTACTTCACACTCATCCTTCTTTCCTTCCAAAAGTGGTTTCTGAATTCCACTTAAACCAGTCAATACTTTTGCCGGTCTTCTTCCCAAACCCAGTCTCCGATGCCGAGAGGGTTTTACACAGTCCAGAGCACGTCTGACGTCTAAAGTTTTACCTCGACAGAACAAGCTAACTTAGAAGTTCTTCACAACTCCTTGTTATGTTTGGTGACCCAAAAGGTAAACCAGCCTCGAAAGAGTCAATCTCACGTTGGATAGCTTAATGTATTTCCGAGGCCTATAAAATTCAAGGCCTTCAGCCCCAAAGCGCATTCGTGCACATCTGGTCCCTGGCGAGGCTCAGGAAGGGCGGGGCTAAGGTCACGTGCGGTGGCCCTGCGTACAAATAGAAGGACAAAATAAAATAATGTTGTGATGCTTTAAAAGTGCTTTGGTCCCGTCCCAAAGGATGCAATGTCCCACAAGTATGGAGGAAAGGGGACTATGGACTAGGTGTAAGGTAGTCACTATGGTGAGTAACTTTGTCATCTCTCTCGACCCATAATTGGAGTCAGGCAGGGATGCATTCTGGCCTCCAGCTTGCCTAGCCTCTATCTTGCAGACCATAACCAGGCTCTAACACCATGTGCACTCGGCTCGCCGAAGATGGGGAATCTATCTATAATATGTTGGCTCGCCTACGCCTCCTGGCCACTCTTACCATGGCTATTATCGGCCACCTGGTCAGATCACCTCCTTCCTCTGAGTGGGCAAACCTCTCCTCCTCTCTCCTGGCCTTGACCACTCAACTCCTCCATCTTGGAGACTTTAACATCCACCTGGATGCTTCCTGTTCCTCCTCTGCACTCTTTTGCAACCTCTGCGACTCTTTCTATTCTCCCCTCTGGCCCGATTCACTCAGCAGGGCACACTCTGGATGTTCTGATCTCTTCAGACCTCCCCCTCTATATCCCCCCTCACCACTCTTCTCTCCAGGAGTTATAACTTTCTCCTTTCTTCCCATCTCTCCCTCTCTACTCCTCAGGCTAAGCCAACTTTAGCACTGTCGAGCCAACTCGAGCACTGCCACCTACCTTCTCGGTCATCCGACCCATGAAGCGTGTGTCAGTTGAGGCTTTTGCCGCCACTTTCTCTCCTCCCCCGCCCTCCTCCTCCTGGCTGACTCACATCCTGACACGGCCCTTTCCATGCTCCACTCTTCTATCTCTGATACTCTTGATGTTCTTGTCCCTGTCATGAGGATCCGCTTGAAGCCCAAAGCCAAGTGCAACTCCTGGTATGGCTCTGACCTTGTCACCCTTAAACGTAAGTGCAGGGTGGCTGAGAGGAAATGGCTAGCTTCTCGCGCATCCTCTGACAAACTCGCCTGCCGCCTGCTCCAAGGGCAATACCGGCTCTGTCCGCACTAAGAAGAGAGCCCACATACATGCCTGCGTCTCTGCAGCATCTTACAACTTGGCTGAACTCTTTAAAGAGCTGGCCAATTCTGCTGCAGTCTACACCTCTCCTGCCCCCTCCCAGGCCCTCTGCACGACCCCGGCTTCTCATTTAAGCTCTAAAACCCAGGACATCCTGTCCTCGCTCTCATACTCTCATCCTCCTCCTCCCTCTACTCTCTCCTATACCTCTGGCCCCCCTGTGGCCACCTCTCCTCCCTTTTCTCTTTCTTTCCTCTGTTCTCTCCTGACAAGGTTTCTCGACGAGGCTGATCTATGAAAGTCTTGTCAAGAGGTTCTTCCCAAACCATCAAGTACCAATCTAACTCCCTCACTCCTGCCCTGGCTGACATCTGCAACCACTCCTTTGCCACTGGAGCCTTCCCATTGCCCCTGAAGCACTCTTGTGCACCCTCTTCTCAACAAAACCTCAGCTGACCCCTCCTTCCCAGCTAACCATAACCCGATCTCCATCCCTCCTTCCCTGGGCAAACTTCTGGAAAAGCTGGCCATCTCCCAGCTTAATCTTCACACTGAATTTGTTGGTTGTCTCCATTACCATCAGCCTGGGTTCAGAGCAGCAGAAGCATGGAATTGCTCTCCTGAACATCTGTGAAGACCTGCTCTCTAACCTTGATTCTAATCTCCCTCTGTCCTCATTTTACTCAATCTCTCTTCTGCCTTTGAGATGGTCAACCATGCCATCCTGTTCAGTTGTCTCTGTGATACCCAGGTTATCACAGATCAGGCCCTCCTGGCCTGGCTGACTCATTTCTCCCTGCTCGACCCTCCCAGGTCCAACTTGGGTCTTTCCTACTACCTGTAGTGTTCCCCCGGCGTCTAACCTATCTCCCTGGCTGTTAAAACAATACATGGCACCTCTCTCCCACCGCATTGCTGCTCTCTGCTCCTACTTTCAGTGCTATGCGCATGACTCGGCCGTTTTCAGGCTTCCCTCTGCCACCTTTTCTCCTTATCTTATCTCATCTCTGACTGTCTGCTATCCAAGAGTGGTGTGCCTCCAGTGCTCCAGATAAGATTTTGAGGTGGGAATATTTTACTCCCTATTTTTAAACTTTGAGAGTAAATGTGATTTTAAGAGAGTAAAAATGACTTTTCTCCTTTGTAAGAGAGTAAAATGTATGCGACATCCAGCCGACGTGTGCAGAAACTGTATGGAAATCATTACTATGCGGCAGCTTTCTACATTGTGACAGAATACACCTTTCATTATTTCTCTAAGGTCTAGCCATTTGATCTCTCCTGTATATATTTAAATGTTGAAAACACAAAATCCTAGCCAATTACATAGTAAAGCAAACATGAAGTGTAATGTGTGTTTTGAGGTTCGATAGCACAATTTTCTTTTGATGTTGATCGGAAGTTCTCATTTCCTGGAGCTATTACTACCTAATGGTATGCCAATGTCATGATACAACAGTGCAGAGAGGCAAGGATTCCATGCTAAATTTTATATCTAATCTAATGGTCAAATGGTTATTTATATAGCGCTTTTGGCAAAGCGCTGTACGCAGAACATATTTATTGTAATTATCACCAAACCAAAGCCGGAACTCCTTTATCGACCCCAAAAGGATTAAAGGGTGAGTTGGCATTGCTCGGATTCGAACCTGCGACCTACAGATCACGCACAGATTGCAGCAACAAGTACTCAACCCGCTGAGCTATCTTATTGGCTGACATCCTTCAGAGGTCGGTTAACTGAGTATCGACTGAGGTATAATAATCACAGTACCATATATGAAGCGCTACATAAAGTTAAATACCTATCTGGATTATCACAGGGACAGGTTTTGCTGAGCTTCTATTTCAATTGCCAATGTAACCCATTTGTTTTTGAACAGCGCTTGCACTTCCTGGAGAGTCAGGTTTTTGAATGTTTTAATTGTAGTCCTAAAGATCTGCGAGACTAGAACACCTGTGATTGGTGTAATGACAATCACTCACACTTGAGCAAAGACTCTGCTGCCACTGGCCATTTATAGTAATGTACCCCATTGACTGAAAGGTTGAATGGGTGTAAACTAGACTGTGCATAGTCATCATTTTACACACTGTTTTTATAATTAGAATGTAAATTAAAGTATAAGTGTACAAATGATCCACCTCTGCATGATTATGCACGCAGCACAGGAACTCTGAAAAATGCAATTGTGCAGTACTGGTTTGCTTTCACTGGACAAAAACAATTTGTTAAAAAATATTAATTCTCAATTGCAACTTAGTTTTCCATTTTATTAATTATACAATCCTAAAATTCTAGGAAAATAAATATCCACAGTGATTGTTTGCTTCATGAGAATCAACACAGCAGCAGCTGAATGGAAAGAAACCATTTCTTTTATCAGTGTGCAGTTTCTTTTTTTGAAAGGCTTCAGAGAAATGCATTCTGTTTCAGCGGTCGCTTGCAATTACATCCACGTAGATACAAATCAAAAGAAGCCTTCTGGTTTCTGTCAAGTAACCTGACCTTTGCACTGCCCTCTGATCTAAACCTTTGTGTAAATGTACACAAGAAAATAATAAAGCTGTCATATTTACAAGATTTTCATGCGTGAAAAGGCCTAGTACGCAGATTATCTGGAGGCCTGTGTGCCGCCAATGAGCTCTACCTTAATGCCAGTAAGACAGAGATTCTCCTCATTGGCACACCTGCACCCTCCTTTCCTGTCACTCTCTGGCTAGCCTCCCTTGGCCCTCTTCCTGCTCCCACCTGTGAGGCTAAGAATCTCAGGGTCATCTTCGACTCCACACTCCTTTTCTCCACACATCGCTGACGTCTCTAAAAAGTCAAACTACCAACTGCCCCTCCGCTGAGGTATTCTTCCTTTCCTCTCCTTCCCCCAGAAGCTCACTGTCTCCAGAGCTGTGGTTCTCTCTGGGTTGGACTACTGCTTCGGCCTGCTTCTACTCTTGGCCCTCTGCAACTCATCCAGAACAGGACTGCGAGACTTGCCCATGGCCTCAAGCCCAGGGATCGTATATCTCCAGTGCTGAAATCTCTGCATTGGCTCCCAGTGGCTGCAAGGATTAAGTTCAGGACCCTCTGCATTTTCCACAAGGCCTTCTGTGGCCTGGGTTCTCAATACCTCCAACTCTCTCTTCGCAAATACCTTCCTACTCGAGCTTTTCACTCTTCCATGTCCATCTACCTCAGGGTCAGTCGCTTCTCCAAGCAACAAGTTGGTGGTAGATCTTCCTTCATCTGCGGTCTCTCTCTGGATCAGCTTCCCTGCCTCTCTGAAACTTGAGGAGAACCATCTACGGTTCCGGAGGCACCTCAAGACCTTCCTCTTTGCTTCTGCTTTCTCTCTTCCGCTCCCCTGCTGATTTCCTGTCTGATACTGCACTGGTCAACTAGCTACCCTTTGATTTCCGGCCCAGCACCCTTTCCGCCCAGTTGCACACCTGCACAGCTTTCCGGAAAACCTTGCACTTGGGTCTGTATCTGTAACCCTACATTCCCCCTACCTGCACTTTTGGGCAACTGCTGTCTGCACTTACCCTTGCACCTGCCACCTGCTGGCTGCACTTCTTGTTATTGTTTTGATCCCATGAACAGCACTGCCCCTCCCCCCTTACTCCTGCACTTGCACAATCTCAACATTACTTGGCCTAGTAAGATTGTCTGTCCTCCCTATGTTCCCCCTTCCTTGCCTCGTCGCACCTTGGCACACCTGTGTATAGGCGCGTTGCAAATGCCATATCATATCATGATATTGTCCTTATACTCCAGTTGGACACCAGCGCTTGTTCAGAGGGTTCGAGAAACATGCAGTGAGTAATGATTCAGTGATTAATGCTGCGAAGACCAATATTGTACGCTTTGTTAATGCTAGGTCCCGTCCACCAAGTTATAATTGGTTTCTGAATGGTTCCCTTGTTCGTGTCAAGACTGAGATTAAATATTTAAGTCTTATATTGTATTAATCCCCATCCCTAAAGGAAGTGACAAGACACTTGGAAGGGATCATAGACCAATTTAGCTGCCAAACGATAAAACTCAAGATAAAAAAACTGCAAATTCTCGGTCGTGCCATTAATTTGCTTCTATAAGGGTAAGGTGATACCGAATTTTTTTAATGGCCTAGATTCAGACTTTCAGGCATGGTTTGTAAACTGATCAAGGATTGAGGGGAGACTATGGAGGAAAGTTTTAAATCTCCCTCAGACCCTCCCGATGTCCAATTTGCAGTATGAATTGGGCTCGAGTTCTATGAAGGCTTTATTAGAATTTGGACTAGTTTCCCTTTATCGGTTGATACTGGTTCCTAAAAAGGGCTCTCTGTATGAAGATGTCGCCTAGAAGAGACATTCTGGATTGGGTACACACTATTGACGCTATGCATTCATTGAAATTAGCCAGATCACGTTCTGGCTTTTTTTGGATAAACCTAGGGGGTCGCTACCGAAGTACTTGCTTCAATTTCCAGATCCACGTGAGAGGAATTAATTCCTTAGGTTTTGCCTTAATATAATTCTTAGAGGTGAAATCAGGTCCTCTCGTGGTGATAAAATGATTGATGGCATTTGCTCGTTTTGTGGAAGTGGAGGAACTACAGAATCATTAGTACACTTTGTGACATTACAGCCCTCCAGAATTAAGTATTTTCCCTGCTTTGTTGATGAAGAATGGTTATGCAAAGATGCATTTTGGGAGAGAGCATCATACAGATTTGAATCCAATCTAACCTTGGGTGTTTTGAATGTATTGAAATGTGTGGCGCTGATAGAGTTCTTCTCAGATGTTGTGCCTTTTTTTTCTTTCGTGTTAAAGGAAAGGAGGGAAAAGGAAAGAAAAAAATCAATTTTTCTTTTCCTTTATTTCTTTTGTATTATTGCGATGGATCTTATTTGTGTTGTAGATTTGATGTAATCCTGTCTAAATGTATTAATTGTTTTTAGTATGCTGTAATCTTATCCCATAAAGCCATACATTTTATGAGATTATTTTTAGTAATTTGGACTAACCACAATATATAAAACTATTGAAATGCAAGCTACCAAAATGTCAACAAGCCTGTTTTGTAGGTCGGCCCTAGACTACTATTGTTGCTGCTGTGGGCAATAGCCTGAATGCTCTGCTGTGAGTTTAGGGGTCCATCCTTTCCGACCGCATCCAAAAATACACTTAAGATGCATACTACTTGGTAATAATTAGATTGATGTTGCCAAAAACAGGCACTTGTTCTACAACACCCTGCCGGGTCTCTGGCATCTACACCTGTACACAAGATTCATGCATAGCTGCTGTGCCCTGTAAATTGGAAGTACTCTACAAGGCAGTAGCAACTCTTTATGGAAAACCCTCAGTCCCTGGCCTCAAGATCAGAATTTGAGATTCTATGTTGGAAGTTGGCAGTAAAAGGATTTTTAACGAGGAAAAGTTGTTTTTTTAGATTGGCGTACTTTCAGGTACATTAAAACAATTTTCTAATTTACAAAATTGACAGTTTTCTTGCAATCCAAACATTGTGTTGTGCAATGAATCAGATGTGATTATCCCACAGACGCTGGCCTGGGACCCTTCTCATGTGGCCAGGGAGAGGCAGACGCTTCCCGATCCTGACCATGGGGGTGGTGGGTGGTCTGCAGGAGGATCACATGGGAGGGGACTTTGGATAGGAGAATTGGGACAACTCTCTAACCAACTTCTCTGATGACCCCACAGTTTTTATGGCCTATAGTAAAACTTAGGCCTTTGATATAAAAAGAAACCCAAATATTAGGGACTTCAAGTCCCATAATGCCCTAGGTAATGAGACAAGAAAGAGGTGCTCAGAAGCACAGAACTGCAGTATGCAGTCTAGTGTTTCTAATAGCCCACACCTGAGCAGAGCTGTTGATTATTTAAAGCCCATTTAGGTGCAGGCTGTTAGAAGCAGTGGAAGTAGTTAGCAGACGTGTATGCAGCAAAGACAGAGACTAAGACGGCGGGACCACTGCCGTATTTGCAGCAGATTATGGTGCTGAGGGAGTCACAGGAGTTGGAAGCCTGAACTGCAGAGGTCTTGCAGCGGGAAGCAGTGCTGTGAGAGGCTGCCCTGTGGGAGAGAAGCTCTGTTTCCTATGCCCTACTTCTGTGGCTGGTGAGCGCCACAGAACAAGAGGAGCAACGCATTCAGTTCTTTCTATTTTATTTATTATTTGGGTAGGTCGCCTAACAAAAATCCTTTTTTTTGTTTTTTTTCGGATGATTTTAGGCCGCCTACAAAAAGCGAAAAAACATTGTTTTGCCCCCACTATCTCTTGTGGGATGTGCAGTCACAGAGTGGCGTTTCTAAATCAGTCTTTTGAAAGGTGCGGGAAACCGACCAGAGCTGTTAGAAGCTCCAGCCCCGGAGACTGAAGAAGCTGCAGCAGGTTAAGCAGATGCGCATGGAGAGACCGGTGAGTTGGCCTTTGATAGGTGACCAAGGGGAGCTCTGTAATAAACAGCTCGCTGCTTATAAACGTTTTGAGTACCAAACTAATTCAAAGTATTTTTGCCACAATACTCGCATTGAAATGAAACATGAGGAGAACGTTTGCAACCATCATTGCACATGTAAAGAGGGGGCAATATTTAAGCCAGATAAATGCAAGCACTGCCTAGGCCAAAGAAAGGCGATTACAAATAGAAAGTGAAACTGCTTTCTTAAAGAGCGAAACTTGAATCGAGACATTAACAGAAACTACCTGGTGTGACGGTAGAAACCCGAAGTTGGCAGGAGAGAAGCCCTCCTTGTATCAAGGGGTAGAGGAGCATAACCTGCATTGCATGTGGCAAACATATCAGTGGAACAAACCGCATCGATGGGTGTTGTATCCTTATGGAAGAAGTTGTGAATCTCAAGGTTGTTGAAAGTCAAAAACTTTGCTAATATTTGAAGTACGTCTCATCACAGAGTACTTGTAGTATTGGTAGGAGTTTTATCCTGGCAGGTGAGAATAACAAGAAAGAGATTGTTGGTGGTAGTCCTGGCAGGTTAGTGGACCAGGAAGAAGATACTGAAGTACTACATTGTGGTGGAAAGAAAGTGGCAAGGCCACGAATATATTTGAATTGTGGAAACCATCCTGATGAAAACATTGTTGTTTATAAAGAAGAAATGTAAAGTAGTTGTCTTTTCCAAAGAGAAATCTATTAAGAGATTCATTGGAAGGGTGAAGACAAAGACGTTTTGGTTTGAAAAACAAAAGAGCTTGTGGAAAATTCTATTCTGAAGAGTGATGAACCTTGTTTAAGAATGAGATAATCCAAGTGCCAAGTGAAAACTTCAAGCAGGGAAGACCTTTTGTGTTGAAAGCAGAACTTGGCTATTGAAAGAACCTTTGTGTTGCCCTTGAAGCAAAACTTGACTATTGAAAATAACTTTACTTATTTTGGAAAAACCTGCATTAATCCTGAGGAAGGGAGAGCCGACCCTGGTCTCAAGAATCTTTGGTTATAAAGCATGTGTTTAAGTATAACTGTTATTGAGTTTCCACTGCCTTATAAATACCTATATGATTTTGTTGTATGTATACATGTGAGGGACACATGCCTTTTAATTTTAGAGTGTTTTCCTTTAGTTTTACAGGCAGGGAAATCCTCGTTGGGTTAGGGAAACGTAGAAGCATTTTTTATAAATTGTCTTCATAGCAGGCAGCACTACAGCAAATATCTAGCTTTTGGAAGGTACTGCTTTTCAGTCCCACTGCATCAAGTGAGCACTGTAGGTGGCATTAAGGATCAGACACGTGTACCTGTTAATCCCCAGTTTTCATTCTTTGGGGGTCTTGGCTTGGTTTTGGCAGTAAAATGGGCAGATGTGCTGTTTATATGCAGGCATGGTTGAAATAGCTGAAGTGTCTGCGACTAAACTTTGACTGCAGATCCTGTGATGTAGGAATTACATTCCTGCACAGCATTACCTATCCATGGGATGTTTTTCCCACTGTGAGGAAGACTCTGTGGTCTCTGAGCAAACAAACCTAGTCGTTTTTAAGGACCTAAAAGGGTGCCTTTAAATTAGGACCCAAATCCTGTATTTCATGTGCCTTTTGTCCAAGCGCATTGGCCAATAGGACCGACATTGTTGCCGCTTAGAGCAATTATGAGGCCACACAGGGTTAGCAAGAATTGGGACTAAGGGACATCAAGCAGAATTGGCATTGTTGACCAGCATGCACAATATCGTCCATAATGAAAGCAGGCAAAGGCTTAGCCAAATTGCTGTTTGGCGGTTCCACCAGTAATGACCATCAGGCAGGGTTAGAAATTCTGATGAGCAGAAGGATTTGCTAATCAATTTGCTGAGGATTGACAGTATGAATCTTATTCTGTAAAACAGCCAGACTTTATTATGCATAATGATCTCATTCAGAATTGGGAATGCTTTCAAACTAAACAGCACAGACATTGCAATGTTCAAGTATTCAATTCATGCCTATCCCCTCAAACACCAGAGATATAGCCCTACCCACCACAGTATAGCAACACCATACTTCAACGATCCCCCATGCACATTCCCCATTCTATTCAGCTAAGCAACCTCAGACACATCCTTGCACTACGACTCCATGATGCCAGACATCGCTCCATCCTCCAAGTCCTCATTCTCTCCTTGACACATCCCCAAACTCCAACCACTTGTACACCCCCCCCTCACTCTAGCCAACTTCCCATACAAACACATTCTCGCCAGCCACTCTTACTGGTAGTTCTGACTCTGTCCTCCCCAAACCTGTACAGGCACTGCCACGGACTAGCCATGCAAAGGGCACGTTGCCAATGTACTACCCACATGCTTCCACATGCAGGCAAATCTACAGCCCTCAATTTCCATAGACAACACACCACCCTTCATTCATACTCCCACAGGCACATACCCACTGTTCTGCTGCACTGCCATACCAATCGGACAGAGATGAGATGAAGTCAGACAGGAGTAGAGGGAGAAAGGATGGGAAAGGTGTCTAGTGGCTAAATCATAAGCTTTGCAACCAGATCTTCTGAATTGTGATCATGTGCATCGTTTAGCTGTAACTATTGGTACTCATTTGTTGCTGCTTGCCAATATTATGAACTACTTGGCTCACACCCAATCCTGCATGATTGAGCAATCTGATTACTTAACTGGTCAAAGCAGTACTCCTTTAGTGTTTTGGAAGTTGTGATAGCTGGCTTTGGTTGTCCATCATCGATCTCTGTTTTATTATATATATTTGTGTTATGGTTACATTATAGAAACCTTACATAACATACAAGATTTGTTGTTCAAAACATTAATTGCATAAAAGAAGCTAGAAAAAAGTCTCAATTTGATTTCATGTAGATGAAACAAACTGTATTTCAATCATAAATATCTACATAAAATCTTCAACTAAACTCAAAAGGCATCTTGCCAGTTTTGTACGTTTACCTAAAAGGTGGTGCATTTCTTCTAAAAATGCTACAAGCACAAGGGAAATGGGAAATAAAAACAGTACTCATCAGGGTGTCACAAGTCTCTCCCTGCCTCACCTGTTTTTGTTGAGTACTTGCGACCTTCTGGGATTTCTTCTTCTTTACGGTCCGGGATTTGTATAGACCCGAACGCTGATCTTCGGTGTCCAGCGTGTGGATAGCGGTTCAGTTTCCAAGAGCGTTCAGAAAGTCCAGGGTAACACCGGGAAGCAAACAAGTTACGCTTGGAGGCACAGAGGACCGTGACTTGAGCGCAGAAGGTTTTCCAGGAGTTTGGAGAGGGTAGGAATGGGACGGGGAATCAAGGAACTGGGAACAAGGAATCGAGCGAGAGCCCTGATCGAACTCTCGCAAAGCACGTCCGACTACAGGTAGCAGTAGCGTTGAGACGTGCAGAGCCGCGGGGGCGTGTCTCTTGTAGGATGAGCAGCGTGGAACGCATAGACTGATCCGGAGCGTTCCGTTCACGAGCGGCCATGTTGGAAGGAATACTGCATGCAATCCTCTGCGAGTCGGGGACCAGGAGGACCAGAAAGGACGTAGACGACGGTTCATGACACAGGGTTGACCATACATTTTCAGCACACAGTTGAGGTTGAACCTACACATGTGTAAACGTGAAACAATATCCTGGGCAATAAAGCCTCACAATCTGTTTATTAATCCCTGTAGTTTGACGTTAAATAGATATTCTTGGAACAATTGTAGAATTGTCATATCCCTTCCTGTGAGAATCCTCCAGCAGTCAAGGTTTTGTGATGTCAATTTTGCAACCCTGAATTATTGCTGTAGAATCTTATCAAAATGTCCCCACTTGTCCAAAATGTTACTCTTGTTGGCATGTATCTTTTCCCATCTACTTCAGCTTTCTTATTTGACAAATATGGGATTTCGTAGGAATAGACGGGCACCTGTAGGAAGTGCGGTATGAAATAAAGACTGGTGAGAGGACATTGATGAGATGTACTGAAGTGTTAAGTTGGGACCAAGCGACCTTGATCCCAGTCTTCCTTACTAAACCAAGTAGTTTGATCATGGTCTTCTTCTGCTTTCATGTTTCTCATGTAAAAGTCAAATAGCTATAGCATACAATAACATGCAACTGTAATCTTTGTTTTATATTTGTTTGGTGAAGCCAGTCTGCCATTCACATCCATCACTGCCTAAGAGTAGGGTTGAATGTATTCCAAATATGTATTGTCATTTAAACCAGTGCTAGCTAAACTACATTTAATTTACTAATTTTAAGTGTGCTTTTCCTCAGCTCCGATAATGTCCTTGCAAGCATGTAATCGGAGGGTTGAGAATCATGAATACTCCTACATCCCGTCCCCTTTTCTCCATACATTTGGGACATTCCGTCCTACGGAATAGGAGCACTTTTTGAAGCATAAAAAAATATTGCACGCCTTTTATGTTTACACAGGGCCACCATGTGTGGCTGTAGCCCCGGCTTCCTGAGCCCCACCCAGCACATCACCCTTCAGTCCTTTTCCCAAGGTTCTCCGTTCCGGGGCTAATTCTTCCGGGGTAACTCCATAGGATCCCCAGTCGGGGACTAAACGTACTGGGATTTTTCTCAAGGTTCCCTGTAAAGGGGCTAAAAGTACTGGAGTCGCTCCAGAGGATACCCAAATAGGGGCTAAAAAGAAAACCAGCAGAACTGAGGGTTCCCATTCTCTGGGGGTCTTGACACTAGGCGTCAGCCTGCGGTTCCTCTCAAAGGGGCTAAATTCCATACCGGTCCTAATGAGGGAGCAAAAAATATGGGCAAAAGTCCAAAGTCTTCCAGTACCGGCTCTGCTGAGGTTCCCTCACAGAGGGCTAAAATTGCTTCCAAATCTCCTATAAATCCTGTGACAGTGGCTTCACCTAGGCCTGTGACGCAGATCTCTTCAAGTGTGACGCAATGGTTGCTCAACCTACGTGATCGGATGCATCCAGTTTGTCAGGTCCATCTAAATCAACGGTTTTAACAACTTTGTCAGGAGGAGCTGGGATGGGGGTTGAGCCGCTTTTTTAATTTAATTGACCAGCCTGGATAACAGAAATTCATTTTGGCCGGCTATCGACTGTTGATCGGCAGGGGCGGACCATCGTGGCAGCCTACCTCAATGGAGTAATGGGTATACGGTCCATTGGATCGGATATTGCCCACTCTTCAGCTGAGGCCTTCCCTGGTGGATGCTTTCTTTGCCAAATTCCAGGCCCTCATGCACTCTAATCCGATGAAGGCGTATTTTAGGGATCTCTTCAAGGATATGTATCATAAGCCTCTCGAGCCTCAGCCCGCTCCTCCTCCACTGCTGCAGCAGACACTGGAATTGACTTCTCCCAGCAGGTCCTCCTCCACTTTCTCCAGTGCTGCCAACTCCTGTTGTGTACCCCCCTGAGCTAAAGGGGCCTGATACACCACGTATTTTGGAACAGCCTTCAGTTCCCGCCAAATAGGATGAGGGGCAGATTGACGAAGATAATGAGGACCGGCCCCATTCTATCAGAGCGTTTCACGACAGGGTTTTGTATTTGAGGACGTTGCTAGAAATGCCAACTCCGTATCCCCCAGCCCTGCAGGAGGGAGCTGTCTCGGGGGCCCTGACCTAAATCACAAGAGCGCTCGGATGTTCTTCAATATTTGGAAGTAACCCCATACCGGCATCACATTAACAAAAGAATTGACGGTCGTTACAAGCACCAGTCATCAGAAGACATTCCTTTTAGCTTTCTGTCCACTTCCTTCCTCTACAGTAGTGGTGGTGGCTACGCTTCAATCTAAGCCCAGCCGCCTTCCTCCTCCACAGCCGCTTCACAGGTATTGTCTAAAGAAAAGATCCTCTATGGTATCGGGGAATTATGTTTTTGCCAATGTAGGGCTTCAGCTACGTCAGGCAAACACGGAGGTCATACTTGCGGCAGCCAACCTCAAGTTATGGAACGAATTGTCTGAATTTCAGGACTGTATTTCTCAAGACAAGCTGGAGGACTACATGCCCATCATGTGGACACTTCAACCCGGGGCCTTATGAGCGGGGTAGATGTTTCCTGCCACGCGTAGCTCCATGCTACCAAGTTTTCAAGGGAGGTGCAAGAAAAGGTGCTGGACCTGGCCTTTGAGTGAAATGAGCATTTCCACTCCTCCACTGATGAGGCACTAAATGTTGTTTATAGTGCATTTGTATAGCGCCTTATTTACCATTGGTATGATCTCAAAGTGCTGTGGGTTGAACGTCCTTGGGGACCGTGATCCCTATCATTTGAGAGAGTAACCTAGCGTATAGTGCTTAAGTGCACATGTTATGTGTGCAGCCGGTGTGGATTGCGCATGTTGGTTGTGTTCTAGAGCGAAGTGTAGTGCAGTGGATTTAAGAGGTCAGTGTTAAGTGTGCAGCATGGGGGGTGGCCTACGATTCTGCATTCTGGCTGCCGTGGGGCATGTGCAATAAAATGTGTGCTGCTAGGCCGATTGTTTTTTTAAAAACAATATATTTTGTATTTGTCTTCCCGTGGGTATAGCTGCGTTCTATCAGGTTGTTGAGGTGTTATGTGAGCTATGTAGGTATGTGTACAGCTAGGCCGAATTGATTGAGGGTTGTAGCTGCGTTCTATTGTTTGTTGGTGTAAAGTGGTGGGTGAGCATAATGGTAGGAATGAGTGTATGCGGTTACTGGTGGGTGGCATTATATGGGGTGGTTACGGAGCTCAGCGCATCTGGGAGTCTGCGCTGGGGGTTTGTGGTAATGGATGTCACTCAGGAGTTGGCTTCGGGGGCCTATTTCCAGGTCCTTTATAGAATTTTAGGCTGGGTTGGTGGGTGCTTCGTGGGTTATATATGATTTCTTGAGAGCGATTGGCCAAGCGTAGTTGCTTCCGTCATGCTGGTTCAGGATTGATTAGTTAATGTTCCAGGGTAGAGGTTGTCTCCATTGATACTTTAGCAACAGCAATACTTTGGAGGCTGAGTTTGGAGCGTGTACTTTAGCTGCAAAAGGTAGGAAGTGTATCAGTCTCTGGGCCGATTTCCGTGTCATGACTGCCCTGCTTTGCGGGGTGAGAGAGTTAATTTATTAGTTAGCGGTATTCCATGGCTCACATGTTATGTTTCAGGTTAGTGCTTGTTCTTGTTCTCAATGGATTTTGGTCATTGGGGGTTGGTTTATGGCCTTTCAGTGGATGATTCAAGGATTTGGAAAGAGCCAGGTTTTTACTGTTTTACGGAAGGCCATGTAATCCTGAGTGTGACGAATACGGGGAGGTAGCAAATTCCATGCGATTGGTGGAAAGGTTGAGAAGGCTGTCCCTCCCAGTATAGCTGAGTTGGAGGTTGGGATCATTAGTTTGAGGGTCGTGCTTGACCTCAGCAAGTAAATAAAACCAAGCGAGTAAATAAAACAAAAGCGAGTACGGTAACAGCCAAGTCTTTGTTTTAGTCTTTCTAAACTGTCCTATAATCAAAAATCAGAATCCTGATCAAGATCTTTTTTGGGTTTCAGAGGTCAGGGTCTCCCTATCTACGGGCCGAGGTGCAGAAGCTCCTAGACCTCAAGTGGTGGAGTGTGCCTCTTTATCTCAACAGGGTGAGGGATTATATTCCTGTCTGTTCAGTGCCCAAACCCAACAAGGCTGGCCCGCACATTATCTAGACCGGTCCAACTTCAACCTTTCCCTTCCCCAAGAGAAATTCAAGATTATCACGCCCAACCAGATTAGATCCTCCCTTCTGAAGGGCGATTGGCTCAGCATGGTAGATCTCCAGAATGCTTACATACATATCTAATATGGCCTCAACACCGCTAATTCCTTTGCTTCTCGGTAGGGATGGAACATTTCCAATATCGAGTCCTCCCCTTTGGTCTCTGTTCAGCACCACAGGTCTTTATGAAAATGATGGCAGTCATTGCCGCATTCCTCAAGCTCCAAAGAATCCAAGTCTATCCATATTTGGACGACTAGCTACTTTGGAGTCACTGTCCGCAGACTGCAGCAAACAATCTTCAGGTCCTTCTCCAACTACTGTTTTGACTTGGGCTGTCGGTAAACTGGTAAACTGTTAGTGGCCTGTATCCCGCCTACTTTGGATATTTCAAGTCCCCTTATCACTATTTTAAACAGCTCCCATACTGTACCAGCTGATGACATCTGCCAGTGTTGTGTGAGAAGTAGTCTACTGTACCCACACAAAGATGTTCTTTGAATGCACTGCATGTCTATGGGCCTCTCCCCACATTCTCCACATTAGAATACTGGCTCTTGGGACCACCTGCCATGTGATCAGCAGCGGCGCATGATCCGATAATACTTTTGCTTTGTAATCTGCTTGCGTGATTTTTCCCGTTGTTTCTGTGCCTGTAAAGATATAATCTAAGCTAGTGTGTAAATCCTGGGGGCTGCACAATGAGAATATCCCCTGACATGCGGGTGGACGCTACACCACACATCCACCAGACCAAAGGCTGCTACCAATGAATTGAGTGATTTAGCTGGTGGGGCCAGGTGCATATATTGGAGTCTGATCTGTCAAGTCTAAGATTGTGTGTACAATAGATATCCCCTCCCCAAATCTTTTTAGATTGTCTATAAGGGCCCATCTTGGAGTACAAGGAACAGAAGAACTCCCCTACGTCATGATTTTGGGTGTAGGTGTTGAAGCACATCTCCCGCTTCTCTAAGAAGCTGTGAACCAAGACCATCCTACCTTCTTTGTCTGTTCAGGACGCAAAAGGGCACTGACGGGCGATCCATATGAGTACCCCTATAGCATATGCCGAGTAGGGCGAACCTGTCGTGCTACAGCTCCATTTACAAGTAAGAACTTTGTGTTTTTCTGATGTTAGGTGTGTCTTCTGCAGGAGGGCTACATCCACCTTGTGATGGTGTAAATGAGTCATTATACAGCTTCTCTTAATGTAATTATTCAAGCCCCTGACATTCCAAGTAATCACTCTAAGATCCCCTGCAATTGATCTGATTCCTTCTAAGCAACCTGCATCTGTCTCTTGTATCTCCAACCACTCTTGTGACTGTTGGCTGACCTCGGACATTTTCCCAAATCCCCAACTTCCCCCTCCATCGAACTACCCCCCCCCCCCCCCAACTTCCCATAACTTCCCAGCAGTTGCCCAGCTATGTTCCCCATGCTTTGGCATATCCGCTTCTCACTTCCGCACCGACCAAACTTGTTCTCCGGTGCCGGTTGTGCAGCAAGCGGATACGTTAATTAGTAGTATCCAAACTAACCGTGATCGCGGGTAGAGGGCTCTTTCCCACCACATCCTCCCCTGTGACCTCTGGGGAGAAGGGAGGAGGTGCGCAGTGTTAGTTCCCGTGTTCCATAGCACATAGCATCACAAGCCAAACGTTCTAGTGTTAACCAGTGTTGTTACTCTTATGTAGGTCCCTACGCAACCCGGTTTGGGCTCTCCCCGGGTGAGCTTGAGGTCAATAGGTTACTTTCTTGTAGCTTCATCCATGTTCTCCTCCGCTCTCGTTGGCAGGTGCTCTCGATCTAGCCATCGGGGGCATCACAAAAGATAGCTCGCCCATTGTATATTATTTTAAGCCTTGCCGGGCACAGCAACATATATTAGAGTGGATTTGCAGTGGTTTCTTTTGGTGGAGGCAAATTGCATTCTGGATTTTTGTACGAGGAGGTTGTAGTCGGGTTAGGCCGTGATTTTACTAATGCTCGTTGCATCGTCCCCCCTGACCTAAAATAATCCAGGATTTTTTCCTCAGTCCTTATAAGTTAGGATCTTTGTGATTATGGGACGCGGAGACGCCCCTGACAGAGGTTTACGAGCGAGGGACCTGTGCGCCTGTTCAAATGTCAAATCCTGCATCAGGCACCCGGGGCCTACCTCCTGCAGTAACTTATTTTCTATGAAATGTGTAGGTTTTGCTCCCTCTTCACCTTCTGGAAGGCCTGTAATCCTGATGTTGTTCCTCCTGGCCCTTCCCTCTGCATCTTCCACTCTCCCTTCCAAGTTCTTTATTTGCTGCTGCATTATTGATGACATTTTCATAGTCTTGGAGCTGTATTGTGTGACAGCGCTCTCACATCCTTCCTCAGGAGGTTAACGTCCAAACTGATGGCGTCCATTTTTAATCTAATGAGGCCTTAAGGTCTGCGGTGGCTGCCAGGACCTGTTGGTCACCTTCTGTTTGCTCCATAATGCCAGTCTACGATTGTGCTGCTGATTGGGGGGGGTGGGGATTTGCGTTGTCGTACCCCCTACTTTTGTGAAGTTGTTCAATATGGGCTGTTTAGATTTTTTTTTCAGCGCCTTGGATGACATGCGTGGAGCACCGAGAAATTGCGGGCTCTATGCCGGCTATTTGTTTTTCCACACTGCTGGTGGTGTATCTGTAGGCACAGTCTCCTAGGTAAACTTCACTTGTCCTGCAGGAATGCGTGTGGCGATGTTCCCTACGGGTCCTTAGATTAGTTTTGCTACCCGTAGCTTGCTGTCCACTCTGGGACTATTGGCACTACCTCCGCCTCAACCCTGTGCAGTTGGTACACCCTGTAAGAGTGCACTTATCACTAACTTGGCACTCATTATCTTCTGTGCCTCCCCATCTGGTTACCCAGGCCTTCGTGCAGCAATTCTCTCAGCCTTCCTGGCGTTGTCTGTAATGTAATTCATAGCTCCATGGTGGACAGCCAGGCTCTGGTTCTCAGGTCTTCGGCATCTGTCAATTCACAATCCGATCAGGTTGGAACAGATCCATAATCTTCTCCACCAGAGCAATCAACAGGTGTGGCATCGGTCCCCACAATCATTCAGCTTGGCAGCATGGTTCCCAAGTTCAAATCCTTAGCGCAGTTTAGTCTCTCCGTAAACCATATGCGTATAATTCAGGCAGCGCGCAAACCTTCAACAGCCCAGTACAAAAGCAAATGGCTTTGATTCGGTCACTGGTGCCTTGCCAAACAGCTTGACCTGTGTCTAACTTCTATTGACTGTGTCCTGTCATTCAAATCACATCTAGCGGCCACGGACATCCACATTTTGTCATGCAGAACTTATTTGTCTGCCATTGGGACTTATTTGTCTGCCATTGGGACTTATTTGTCTGCCATTGGGACTTATTTGTCTGCCATTGGGACTTATTTGTCTGCCATTGGGACTTATTTGTCTGCCATTGGGACTTATATTAGCACAGATAATTGTTCTTTTACTCCCACAAATCCAGTCATAAAGAGACATTTCGCTGGGCCTCTTCATCTTTTCCCTCCGGCCAAGCCTCCTCATCCTAAATGTGATCCTCACTGCTCTGTCACAAACCCTTCTGTGCCACTGGCCATTGCAGAACAAGTTCCTTGCTTGGAAAGTGGCCTTCTTGATAGCGGTTACATCGGCCAGAAGAATAGGTGAATCACAAGCCCTCTCTATTTAGCATGCTTTCTTGGTTTTTCATAAGGACAAGGTGGTGCTCCACACACATCCTTCCTCCTTCCAAATATTGTTTCGGGTTTTCATATTAACCAATCAATTTCCTTGCCAGTCTTCTTTCCAAACACAGCTCCAGATGCAGAAAGAGTCCTCCATAATATGGACGTCAGGAGGGCACAGGAGTTTTACCTACAAACACAAGCGACTTCAGAAGCTCTTCTCAACTCAACTCTTTTAGCTTTGGGAATCCAAAATGGAACCCCTGCCTCCAAGGCTTCTATTTCGCGTTGGATGGCTTCGTGCATTTCAGACGCTTATATGGTACTAGGCCTGCAAGCTTCAAATGGCATCCACGCACATCTGGTGCAAGGGGAAAGCAGCAGCTGTTGCTTTTCAGAAATATGTTCCGGGGGAGACCATTGCCAAAACAGCTACATGGGCATCACCTTTGGCTTTCTGTAAGCACTATTGCCTTGATCTCAGTTCCTTGGCTGATACCCAGTTTTGCCAGGCAGTGCTCAAAAACCTTTTTCTGTAAACTATATGCATCCACCCGTTTCATAGTTCAATACTTGGGAATTCCCCAAAATTATGGAGGAAAGGGGACGGGACGTAGCAGTATAACAGAGTTACTCACTGTAGTGACTATCTTACTCCTTGTCCATAGTCCCCTTTCTTCCATACGCCGCCCACCTTCCCTTCTAAAAAGTTTCCTCTACTTGCTAAATTGTCCTTAAACTTTGGCCATAGGCCATAAAAAAGGACTGAAGTGCGCTAGGCGCTGCTCAGGAAGGCAGGGTCTATAGCCACGCGTGGTGGCCCTGTGTAAAAATAAAAGGCCAATAATATTTTTGGATGCTTCAAAAAGTGCTCACGTCCCATAAGACGGAATTTCCCAAAAGTATGGAGGAAAAGGGACTATCGCCTTAGGAGTAAGATAGTTACTACGGTGAGTAACTGTTAATATTTCCCACAGTATGTGAAATTTCCCACAACTCTAGTTCCCTGGTTCTAGCATGTTTTGCACACCTAACCAAATTATATTATTCACTCGCAAACCTAACCTGCTACAACGACGCAGATGACACATGGATCATCTTGAAGATCCCAAAGACCTCTGCCATCCCTCATCCCTCTCAGAAATCGACCAATGGATGATGGCTAACCACCTCTTCCTCAACCCCAGAATAAAATAAATCGTGATCTGCAGGAAGACTGATCTGCAGCCAACCCACTCCTTGGCTGTCCTCCCTAGACCGTCCTCTTGCAGCATCCAACTCGGTAAAAAACCTGGAATGCACCATGAATGCTGATCCGACACTTGCACACCACATCAACTTTGTGTCTAAATCTTGCTATAGACGTCTACACATTCTCGCTCATCTTCCCTCATCTCTCCTACCAGCACAATTGCAGCAATCATGGCGATCCTCCTCTCCTGCATAGACTACGCCAACTCCCTTTACCTGCGTGCCCCTGCATATTAAATCAGAAATCTCCAATGGTCCAAAACACATCTAGGCTCCTTGTGGCACCACAGAACACATCACACACATCCTCTGTGGCGACGGGTCGCTTTCAAAACCATGGCGCATCACCCACCATGCCCTCCACAAGACAGGCCCAGAATACCTTCAACAAATACCCACCCGCTATGACCCCAATAGAAACCTACAATCCTTGTGATCCCTTCCTCTAAGCAGCAGATGCTCTAGTTGATTTGAAGGATCAGATTGCCTTCCGCAAGGCCCTCAAGGCTTGGCTTTTCTTCCCTGCATTCTGTCAAACCCATGTCACACTTGAAGCTATTTAGCCACCTCTCAGGCTGAAGCAGCAATGAACCCCTCATGAATTGTTCTGAACGACAGAATAATTTCCAGCAGACTACAGGACTGAATCCGCGCCACATCTGTGAGAACCAAGAAACCAGCCAGGACACAATGGTACGCATCGCACTCCAACATATTGATGGAAGATAGCCAAAGGCATGGCCACTCGCACCCATGCATCTGTTAACATAACCTATTTTAAGACACATTGCACACCACCTCTGCCATAAGAGTGCATCTATGTAGCACAACAAAAAATAATTTGGTATAGCTGGACACACAAGTCTCCCTTACCTGACTACCTCACAGCACCCATCCATATTCCAGCTCGACATGGGTAGCTAACAAGACTTGGCCACCCCTGTCTACCTTTTATATTAGCTAAAATGCACACACGCATTCTAAACTCCTGAATTTCCCATAATCTTGGAATTCGGTTCCCCCGAGGGCGTTCACCTGCAGTGCTTAGAGGCCATACCAATGGGAAAAGGAGCTATCCAGATGACACATTACACCTGGGCACAAGAGTGTTGTGTAATCAAGGCTAAACTGTCCTCAAAAGTATAGAAAACTATGCTTTTTTTGGTCTTTGAGGTTTAAATGATTTGGAGCCCTGAGACTTGATAATGTGTGTACTCTTAATAAAGCAGTTACTGGAGTAAATCCAGGGCCAGTGCAGAGAATTTTGCCACCATAGGCAAACTGTCAGATTGGCGCCCCTCCCCCACCACAATCTTTCCGGGTCCTAACCGTTCTCAACCAACCATTTTGTTACTGATTGCTGCAACCCATTACGTTACCTTCACCTAACACATTGCTCACGTCTTCTGCTGTGTATGGATTCCAATGCACTTTCTTCATATTAAACTGCAAGAGCACTTGCATATCGCTGGTACATTGTATCCAGGCAGACTGGCTGCCTTGTGAAGGCTCTGAGATGTGGTTGTGTGTCAGCTGCACACATGCTCGCAGCGGGTGATGGCAGGTTGAGAGATGGCCAGGAACAGCAACCGAGAGCTAATCGCTTGTGCAGAGTTATTATTCAAAGGGACTCTTTCACAGTGCATGGAGTGTTCATGTCAGAAAGTAAACACAGTCTGGCTTTATTTTGTTTTGCCATCACTCAACTTACCCTCCACACTGAATCAGTTGGTTGTCTCCGTGACCATCAGTCTGGCTTTAGAGTATCCAGAAGCACGGAAACTGCTCTTCTGAACACCCGTGAAGACCTGCTCTCAAATCTTGACTCCAACTCTTCCTATGTCCTCATTCTTCTCGACCTGTCTTCTGCTTTCGATATGGTAAACCACAGTATCCTGATCACCCGTCTCCGTGATACCCTGGGCATCACAGATCAGGCCCTGGCATGGCTCACCTCCTTTCTCTCTGACCGGCCCTCCCAGGTGAAACTTGGGTCCTTTCTCTCCTTTATCACACTTTCTACTTGTGGTGTCCCCCAGGGATCTAACCTATCCCTCTGTTTTTTCAATATCCACATGCCCCCCCTTGGCCCACAGGATCTCTACCTTTACCTCTAACTTTCAGTGTTATGGAGATGACACACAGCTCTTTCAGGCTACTCTCAGCCTCCTCCTCGCTTGTTCCAGTCTGTATCTACAAGTCAGTCTTAGTTTGCTGCTAACGATCTTTGCCTGAATGCCAGTAAGACAGAGATCGTATTCATTGGGACCCCAGCTCCCGCTTTCCCACTCACACTGGCCAACCTCCCTGGGCCCTGCGCCCCTCACCTACCAATGAGGAAAAAAATCTATGGGTCATCTCTCCTTCTCCTTTCACATCTCAGGCATCTCCAAAAAGACCCACTACCAACCTTACCTCCTGAGAGGTATTCTGCCTTTTTCTGCCTTTTCTCACTTTCCCCCAGAAACTCACCACCTCGCAAGCCCTGGTTCTCTCTAGGCTGGACTATTGCACCAGTCTTTATCAATTTTCCTACCTCTTCTCTGTCTTCTACATCTCATCCAGAACAGAGACTTATCCTTGGCCTCACGCCCAGGGACTGCATATCTCCGGAACTGAAATCCCGCCACTGGCTCCCCGTGGCTGCAAGGATCAAGTTCAAGACCCTCGGCATAATCCACAAGGCTTTCTGCACAATCTACAAAGCTCTCTTCCTATATACTCTCCCTCTAGAGTCCTACACTCGTCCTCCAACTCTCCGCGGGTGAGCCACTTTCACAAACAGAGATTTGGGGGTAGAGCTCTATCCTCTGCAGGTGCCTCCTTCTGGAACAGCCCCCCTGACTCTCTCTGTCTTGAGCCGGAGCACCTTAGGTTTCGTAAACTCCTCAAGACTTTCCTCTTCTCTTCCTCCTTCTCTCGCCCTCTCCCCTGCTAATCTCTGTTCTTTTTCACTCCACTCTACTTCTCCCTAACTCTGTTCAGTTTTGCTGACTGGTCGCCTGGTTAAAGGTGGAGTCGGTCCTGCTTGCAACAGTGCCATTGACCGGAAGGGTTTGCACTGCACTCAGGCGGGGCATCTACAGCAGGCGTTTTAACAAAGTGAGCTAAGTTAATGAATGATATATTGCACGCATACACCTATGCCTACACTCCATGCTATTTTCCATTGTCAAAGTCAGTGCATTTAACTTAAGGGTACACATGGGCATGAAACCCGAATTATGTTTTAAAGGTGTTTGCAGGGGATGCACTGACTTTCGTGGAGTGTGAAGGAGACACAGGGCACACACGAGCATGCAATCTGCACAGTGTCAGTCTCCTAGTGTTGCACGTGCAGTACAGCAGAGCACACATATTAACGCAGGTACCAGTTCCTGTTATGGGGATTTGAAGAGGAGTAGGGAGTGTGTGAAGGAAGCAGGGTTGATCCTATCAAGGCAAGGCAGCATACAATTAGTGTGGAGTCCTCACCTGCGTGACCTTGGACTGTTCTCAGTACAGGCTCCAGTACAGGCATGGCCCAGCCCCAGAACTGCTCTCACAACACAGCAGGGGCTGCCGCATCCGTGATGGGTGGCCTACGCGACAGGTACTCGCGGGCCTGGCACACCAGCGCCGCACAGCAAAAGGCTGCTGCCGGCCTTCAGCGAGGGTGCGCAGGCCATCACGTCTGATGGGCAGTCCTGACGGTGGACCAATTCAAGTTAACAGGCTCGGGGCAGGGAGCTCAGCCAGGCTGCACAGTGCACTGCAGCGTTCCCCGATAGACGCACACCATGACCATCATGACAATCGGTCGAGACTCGAGAGCGCACGTATGGTGCTTGATTCATGGCCTGCCACGTGGAGTGCAAATGCGCAGGTGCCGGACCGTGCCAGCGCTGCCACGCCCATGCCACTCATGACCCGACCCCAACCTTTGCGGCGTGGCGGCGTTGCCTGGTCTCCGGCTGCAGCAGAAAGTCTCAGCCTGCAGACAGTCAGGGCCGGTGTTATCACAGGCAAGGCAGTTAGTATTATATTAGTGTGGAGGTGTTAAAGCAGTATTTTGGCACTCTCATTTTCACACATAGGCAAGCGCCTAACCTTGCCTAGTAATAGCACCGGCCCCAAGTAAATCTAACCCAGTCCTGCCTGGGGGGGGGGGGTTCTACACTCTACACCAGGTTTTACTTTTATTTAGGCAGTGAACCCATATAACAATATCTGGCTCGACTTCTTAGCACATGCCCAGAGAGGTGTCTGGGGTATGATGATAATGGGCAAATGGAGACCCTAAACATGGAGCCATTTCTATGCACTGATTGGGGAAGGGGGTGCAGAGGATATTTGTCAATTAGATTTCCCTAGACTCTGGCACAATGTTTGAGTAGGTACATTATGTTCGGTTTGCCGTTTCCTCCCAGTAAATGTGCTCCCAATTTGACACATGCTGGACATGCCATCCCTGGTACGTTCTACAGGGGCCCTGTTTCCACAATAAAGACATTTTGTCATGGGCATTTCCTGCCTGGCAGGTTAATCTGAGTTGCACCTCCCCATAGTAGTCCGGATGAGCATTTTATGTAAAACAAGATTTTGAGGGGTTGATTGTGATTGAAATGTATGGAATTACATGCAAAATGTTAAATATTTTGACTATGGGGACCCTTGTGGAAGGTGCTGCACTGGGCATAGGAGATGATGCTTTAACCGGGGAGGTTTTTTATATCCTCATGAGGATTTAGTGGGGTCTAAGGTAACACTATGACAGAGCTTAGACTTGTTCATAGGGTGTATCTGCATTTCTATTGAGTCTGGCCTGTTAGTCTTATTTGGGGCAGACTGGATGGGTTAGAACGGGAACTGCAAGAGTTGGAGGTTGCTTATGCAGAGGCTATTGACCCCTTGCTGCCAGCTAGTATGCAGGCAAACTTGGCTGAGTTTTGTAAGAATGCTCGTACCAAGATAACCTCGTTTTTTTCTAGGGAAGTGAAGGCTGGACCATTTGCTGAAGCGAGGAATGTCAGATAGGGACATTACCTTGTTTTGTCTAGGGGCTGCCTGGACTTGTAGATGTTTTTGAAATTCACTTGTTTGACGCTTCTGTGTAATCAATGGATAAAAATATAAATGAGTGACACATCCCATATTGGAGGTGGTATTGTCTATTATGGAGAGAAAATAGCACCACGCGCTGGCCAACAACGTGGCGCTTGCCTCTTTGCTGTATTTGGGCACCTCCCTAGAGAAACTGATTGACCTACCGGAGTTCCGATCCTGATACGAAGCGGGCCTCTCTAGAGCTGGACAAATTTGGGAAGGGGGGGTATCTTTTTATCCCTAGATTGACTGGAAGAGTGCCTTTATATTGGTAAACTCTCGATCTTCCACTACTTGCAGTTTAAAGGGGTACTTACGAAGCCAGGCTGGGGGGGGGGAAGCAATCTGCAAAGGGATGTCGTCTCCTTTCAAAGAATACTATTGCAGTGCTCAAACACGAAAGGCTGAATAGCTAAGCTGTATGGGGAACTACGGCGAAATGATCCAATGATTCAACAGACTGTTAACAAAAACCTGCTATAAAACCCGTTCCCTGGCAGCCAAAAAAGCACCGCGTTACAGAAATCTTCGTATAAATGCAGGCTCAGCCTTGTTTGCAGGCAATGAAAGTGGTGTGTGTAGCTGGGAATGTTATTTAAGGGGTGTGAATGGTGGGAGGTGAAGGGGGGGGCTGCTTTTAGGTGCATGCTGAGGCTGACAATGACGCAATAATGGTGGTCATTTTAATGCCTTTTCTTCGTCGTTTTCTTCAGTCTCACTAGAACTGTTGTAAAACAAAATGTCGCAGGGTAGAGTGGAGGAAAGGAAGGATCCAGGTATGGGAATTGAATGGAGGTGTGGGGTAGTGACGTTGAGTATAGTGGAGTGGCCAGCAAAAGGGGGCGGGTAGAGGGAAAACCGTTCCTCTACTTTTACACTTAGACAGTTTACACACACACACACGCCCCCCCCCCGTGGTCTGTTATTGAATTTCCACAAAATGAATCTTACAATAGAACTGCGCTATTAAAGCCTGCGAACCACATCCCCCGTGTTTGTGGAGCACCTGTCACGTTGCAACAACTTACCGTAGTTCCGTTCCTTGTCCTCTTCGATCTGTGCTATTTTCAAATGTGTACGGTTTGCAGAATGAAATGCGTCATTCTTCCTGGGCAGATACGCACTTTATTTATAAACCCTGATTCTTGACATGTTTGCTAATATTGGGTCCCTATTTGATGTACTTGTGTTTTTTACAACTCGAAACAATTGGCGAGTATGTAGTGCGTCTAAATAATGCATTTTGCGTCTTCAGAATTTAACACAATTCGAAAGGCAGAGGTACAAGTGGCGATTTCAGTTTTTCTTTCAGCATTTCTCTCCGTGTTTAGGTTCCTTCCATGTTCAGTTATTGTAGTGTCTGATCTAGCAGTCTGCTGTCTGCAGACACGCATCGCGGCGGTGACGTGGAGAGGGCGAGATGGGACAGATGGTTGAGAAGAGAGTCGCAGTCGGTGGGGCTCGCAACCATTGCCACTCACTTTATATTTGTAGATCAATAGAAAACTCATCTATATACACACGACAGTTATGCATGTGCTTTATATTAGAGGACAAACCCATGGCACTTATTTTTCCGAGTAGGTAAGTCTTAATGTCTTGTTGATAATTATGGCCAACGTGTCTGTTTTTGCTGCAGCCGCTCCAGCGCTCTCGGAGACAGTGAAAGTGAACTGTACAGAAAGTAAGGTGCCTGCCGCATGCCAAAAGGAGCACCGGTCTGTGCAACCAAGCAGGCCGGGTTGCATTTGCAATCACTCCGAGAAAGTAGCCGCTCCACCGCCTAATCTGTGCACTTCCGGTGTCTGTCCGCATAACGACCCCACTTGGCCTCTCGATTTATCGTTGCTTATGCCGTCGATATTTGAAGATACAACAGTAAAGAAATGAGCCTGCAGATCGCAAGTGATGGGGCAGGAACATTTAGTAACTGGGAGGCGCACAAATTCGCGAATCGAAGGACACCCTGTCCGCCTTTTCTGCTTGTCAACAATCCCCAAGTCGGCTGCTAATTAGATTGCACTGCTCAGACCTAGCCCCTAACAATCTCTGTGCAGATAGATGTCTGGGGACGCGCTGAAATAAACCCTTCTTGTGTACATTGCTCATCATAGATTCCTTCGCCTCTCTGTTGTCGAAAAAAATAGAGCCAAAGGGATTTTGCTTCGTGAGCAGTGCCAGGTGTCCCGAACGCAAAGAACGGGGGTGTTTACATATGCGCTCCCCGCAGTTTCTCCCTTATCCCAACACTGCAGCTGTAGTCAGGCCCTGGAGAAGGGTTTTGCTGCCATCCAGGTTCGGTTGCTAAAGGATGCACAGCCACTGGTTTCCGAAGATCCTTGCAGAAAAAGACCTGAAGTAGCCCCACCCACATAATTACGTTAGGCTACTAATGGACAATTTATTATCTAGAGCAGGGGTCTTCAACCTTTTTGTTGGCAAGAGCTACTTGTAGTTAATGGCCAATAGGTGGGAGCTACTAGGGTGGTGATATCCAGGAGTATGAGAATTTCGGCCAAGAAATTTGTAGGCAGTTTATTTGCTCTTCATATAAAAAGGAATACTGTATGTATTTACAGTGATATTAATATATCAATAACTTAAACATTTTTTTAGATGCTTTTTCCTAAAAATTGTCAAGCATATCAGAAGTAGGAAACTAATCGAGACATTCAATGTGAAGGCTTAACTTGCATGCTATCGACCAGTGCTCAGTAACCTGGTGTAAAGTTTGAAACCGCAACACCACTCATATGCTGTCAGACTGGATCAAGGTTTTGATTTCAGGAAGTTAATCTGAAAAAGGCAGATTCACAGAGACAGGCAATCCCACTGGATGATAGTACAGATACCTTTTTAGTCACAGTGAGTGTACACCCGATATGGCAGACATACATTCAGGACAGTTTTTAAACTTGCTTACAACAAACTCAGCCATGGGAGTCGCTGCACCCTTCACAACTGCACTATCTGTAAAAGAGCATTTGTTTTTCATCAAATAATTAGCACCTTTTGAAGGACGGCACTGTAACAGCATTTGGATTGCAGCATTTAGTTCACCTACTTTTTAGAATCGCACATACGTTTTTTGGAAAATTATTTTCATAATTTGTGTATTACTGCAAAATTCCTATCAATGTTACTATTTTATTCCCACTTTATCTTTGGCACTGTATATTAAAGATGCACATTTTCAATTTTTACACTGGAACAAAACAGTTTTATAGTGGTGACTTGTAGTGTGCATACATGAGACAACATATGAGTCTTTAAATTTACATTTTGAGCAAAGACTATGGTTGTAACGAGGGTTACATTATTCAAAACTGATGGCCACATGCTCCTGCTCCCTTTTATGAAGGACGCAGTAACAAAATGAACAGCTCATAGGATTGCTACCTCTCCCTGCTGGAATCATGTTGTTCTGGTGCATAACAAATGGGCCATGCTCGGCTTGCACGTGCAACTCTCCAACATATTGGAATTGTTCATGCATTAGATAATTACTTTATGTTTTGCTGAATTTTTATTAAAAACAGTGCTCATAAATTGCACCATTTCAGCCCAGAATGAAGGGCTGGAGAGCCCTTGCCAGAATTTCAACATGTGCACAGGTTCCCCATAGATCTCCCGATTTGTGCACATAGCTAAAGGGGATCAGCCCTGTTAATTGTTCTCCCATCCCATGTCTCACCTCTGTTCTCTCCCTGTATTCACCACCCAATTTTGTACAGTGCTCTGTTACATAGTAATAAGGTTTAAGCTATATTAATCCTATGCATGGCGAAATATATATATGCAAACCACTGCTCACATTTCCACTTCCATCTATCGTTTTGTAAAACCTGTTGAATTGTTTTTTTAAGTGCTGGTATTGATAGACCTGTCACTTTACATTCCTGTTTAGTTTTATAAATGTAAGCGGACAAGCACCATAATGCAGTGCAGCTAGTAGTTTTCCATGTTTACTTAAGTGTAAAATTGCAGTTATCGTTTGAATTCCTGTTTTGGGACATCCATAGTGGTGGGCTCCTCCATATCACGCCATATTCCAGCCTAAGCTTTAATACAGTTTGGGTGCTAGAGTTTTAAAACTGGGAACTCAAAATAGATAAAATTCAGTTTTATCATAAACACGCAAAGCGAGATGCACCTTTTTTCTTGCAAGCTGGGACTCGCACAGATTATTTTTCTATGAACACAGGCGTGCCGAGAAAACGATTACAGCTGTATCTTTATTTCCCCCATTGTAATTGAAAGTCTACAATTACCTACATGCAAAGTAATGCTAGCTGAAATAAATCCAAAGTAATACAGTGAGACTGAAACAATCTCAGCCCCAGCTTTGTTTTACACAGCATGCAGATTTATGCACCGAGGCCCTTGATTTGCCATCATTTGCACCTCTTTGTGACCATGGCCACAACACACATTTGCCATTTACTTTTGTTATTGATAGTTAA
This sequence comes from Ambystoma mexicanum, assembly GCF_040938575.1. NCBI lineage: Eukaryota > Metazoa > Chordata > Amphibia > Caudata > Ambystomatidae > Ambystoma > Ambystoma mexicanum. The sequence goes on along the minus strand of NC_090925.1, from coordinate 247,200,646 downwards.
CCCCATGTTGGGATGCTGCCCAAGCCCTTCAAGCCCAGGTGCAGCCCCTCCTATCACTGTGCACACAGCTTTTGACTGTTTACTTTACAGGAAGAGGAGTGGGAGGGGGAAAGGTCCCAGGGTCTTCAGATACAAAATAAACACACACGGCTCATTTTGGGGTCTGATCAAAGAGCTACTGGGAAGCCCCAGGTGAGCTACCAGTAGCTCACGATCTACTGGTTGGAGACCACGGATGGTCTTCAATATTTATTTTGCCTCTTATCTATTACACTAATTTTAAAACGCAGCTGCGAACGTGCCACACCACCACTCATAACAATTAGATGGACATGAAAGAAAAAGTGAAAATATGCTTACCTATAGAAGACGTGGATGCATAGAACAATAATTACAAGCACTAAGAGACATATACCCCACTAACCCTATGCTCAAATCTCTGCATACCCAACTCGCACGAAAATCCACACAACCATTCTCCCGCTCAGAAAACCGTACGCACTTCACCACGCTGCAACAACAAACACATACATAAACTGCACCAACATCACAAGAGGTCTCGCATCGGTCGGATATTCACACTAAAGCTCAGCGCATGGTGAAAACTGACTGAAGCTGTCAACAGCACACCACTTTGTCACTTTCCTATTCCCTCTTCACACAACTAACCCATTCCTGCCTTCTTGATTGCAGACCGCCTGAGTGCTGGGGACCTATTCTGTTGGTGACGGTGCGCGTTACAAATACCTTTTAACATTAACAACTTTGTCACTTGGTTATTTATATTGATACCCATTTATATTGATAGCATAGTGCTGTGTCTGTTATGCCTATGTCTTCTAGTCTTTTGGTCAGGGTGTCGTGGCTAACTGTGTCAAAGGCTGCAGAGGGGTCGAGCAGAATAAGGGCTGAGGTAGTGTTTGAGTCTACACGCCCTTGGAGTTATTCCTTTCCATTGTCCTGATGTTTTTTTTACAGCCTAACTACATTGTTCATGCTCTGCTGCAAACTTGCCTTGCTCTCCTTTATTAACTCATATTCTTTGTGTTTCCAGTTCTCCCCTTCATGTTTTGTTTACCAATGTTTTTACTGCGCTCATCGCCACCATAATGGTCTTTAGGCGCTTATACTTTTCTGAATATTGGTGGATTTTGACCCTGCCAGGGTGTTGCCAGACCTTAGTCTGTCGCTAAGAGAGTAGGGTTGAGGAAGGGATTGGGGTTAGGAGACAACGTGATAAGAAAATAGAGATACTTTGATGAGACAAACTGATTCAGAGGGCAAATACAAATGGGAAGAAGGGAATGTGGATATTATTCTTGTGGTAGTTTGGGTACGTGCACCTTAACTGAGTGTTAGGGAGAATTCTCTTATAAGGCTAATTTCCCAAACCTAGTGAGTCCCCCAGCAGCTTTGCTGGATTTCTGGGGTTTGTTTGTTTCTCCTGCTAAGAGTGAGACTTTCTCCCACTCTTAGGCATGATTTGAGGTATGTCTTTGACTTATTGTGTGCTTATGGGCTCTTTTTACTCCATAGGGTATCATCTGTTTTAGTGTATGTGTTACACAGCACCCTCAGTGCAGTAACACAGGGGTGCCATGGTGACCCCGAAACATAGACTCCATACCCTGGGACTGACTACTGTCTCCCAGGGCATGTAAAGTCACCATTGGCTTTACTAGTCCAAAATTGTGAACAGAACCAGTACAAACCATCATATTGTGGAAGTAGTGGAAGGGGTTAATTAGATTGCACCTGGGTCTGTTTCCAAGAGGGAACTGTCCAGTCCCCCCCTTGTCGAGTTTCTGGCTGGTGGCAGTGGTTACCACGCAAAATATTCCACCGGAATATTTCCTATGGGATTTTCCCATTTATTTTAAACACACCACTTTTTGGTGCAATGTTAAAGATACCTCCGGTTTATTTATTTAATATAAAATCACCGGTTGGGTCTTTTCGCCAGAACTCTTTTCTAAAATGGTGTTTGTGTCGGTCTCTGTAACTCCAACCAAGGTCGGGCACTTTGTTCCACTTTTTGGCGGGCTTCTCCACAGAAGCCCTCCAACTAGTGCCACTCTGTCTGTGTTCCAAAGGATGTGTGGATGGGGGAATTGGCACCCTGGACTGCGTTGCCTTAGCAATCCAAGTCACACTCTATTCTGATTGGCCCAGTGGTGAGCCGCCCGGCTCACCACTTAGCATGTATGAGTGACAGCTAGGATGTTGAATGGGGGGTTTTCAGCATAAAAGCAGGGCTTTTGGGATTGGAACTTCAGAAGTCGCCACAGGACCTAAGAAATCCAAAGAGGGGAGAAGCTGAGCCATCTGCAACAACGACACCACCGCTGGGGCCCTACTGCAACGACCTCACCACTTTCAGCAGAAGATCTTCTCTTGTTGTTGGGAAAGAGTCTTCTTCCTCTGAGCTGGTGGGATCAACCAGTTCGCCATTCACCTTCCAGGACGTCTCTTGGTCGAATCGCCCGTGCCAAGCACCCCGGCGGCCGGATAGCCAAGCTTCACCACTGTGACCGCGAATAACAGGAACGCACCTTTCTACCGAACGAACTCCGCGGCTGTTCTCTTCCCTGGGCAGTGAAACGACTCCAAGTTTCCTCCTCGACGAGATCTTCTCTTCCCCTGGTCGAATCCACAAACTGCTCCCGCTGCCAGGAACTACCACCGCTGGAGCTTCCTCAACTTTAAAGGTACTGTGTTCCACCTGGCCTCCCTTTCTACGGTTTGCTAAAGGTGACCCTTAAATCCTTGACTTTCCAACTGGGTTGGCCCCCAGACCTTCTAACTTTACCTTCTGAATCAACCCAACCTCTTTTGAACATTTTTACAAAGACTTGAATACATTTCTAAACTGTGTGATCTTGGGCACATTTCACCTTGCTCCATTTAAAGTGGGCCTGGCCTATGAACTTTGGCTCTACAGTACACTCTGCCTTCACTAACTTGTTTTGGTCTTAGAAAAGTGTTGGTAACTGTTTTATTTTCATGACCTGCCTTTTTCTCTCACTTTAACTTAATTATTGGAGTGCCATCTAAGTTACACGCCCGCATCCGTTTTTACGAATAGTGGTGTTTTGACTTAGACTTGTCTAATAATTCTTAAGGGAGGTGTGTATACTTTTCTGATTGTGTTTGAACTTGCTTTGATTTATAGTGCTCGTGTATTTCCTTAAGTGTGTGTTAAATAAATAATTATATACTTTTGATACCAAGCTCTGGTCAGTGTTTGCTTGTGTTTTTAGCCCTATTGTGTATCCTCTGTATACTGCCCTACTCTTCTTGAGAGAAGTCTGACTGCTCAGCCACAGCTACCAGGTAAATCTGGGTGATACAGACTCCTACCAATTGGGTTTACTGCTTACTCCTGTAGTCTTAATCTTCTTGCAGTGGTCCCCAAGGGAACTGCACAGGATTCTGCCTAACACTGAGTATGTGTGAAAGAAGGTCTTCGGAATGTGCAGCTGTTTAGATCACAGCATTACTGTGATGGCAATATCTAGACCCACTGAAGCTTGGTGCTAGATGTGGCTGAGTGACTTGCGGTGCTCAAGCCTCCCCACAACTAAGGCCCATAAGGTGAGTTAGTATGAAAACAATTGCTGTATCTGTCTGCGACATCCTTATCTGAGTCTTGTGCTGGGAGTGTGAATAATAGAGATGAGGCAGGGCCTTTTCTGGGTGGCACTATGTCCCCAGGTGGCGGACCAACTGAGGAACAGTTAGCCTCCAGAAGGATGCCTAGTCGAGGGAAAACTCCAAAAGGAGGAAAACGCCCTGAAGTTGACAGGATGATAGAGGAATCCTTAAATGACAACTGGCAGCTCTGTGGTCTACTAGGAACTGGAGTCGTAAAGAGGTAGTGTTATCGCCAGGGGTCCAAGCAACAAGCCAGGAAGGAAGCAGGGGAGCAGTCAGAGGAACTGTGAGGCCAAAGAAGGTAAGGCAAGGAGCCAAAACAGGGTGGAAAGTATCTGGGAAGGAAAGAACTAGGAGATTATGCAGTCTCCGTCTCCCTCACTCACTCTTTGACTCACTTGTGCTCTGTTACTCTGTTACTGTTTTACTGTTTCACACTCTTACCGTTTTACTTTTTCTCGACTTTTTGGTATTCTCCCCAACCTTGCTGTCTGTAGCCCCTGGTTAGTTTACTGAATTGTAAACCCACTGTCTAGTTTATACACTCTGCTAATGATGGCTCCCTAAATATAGACCATCTAAACTCCCTCATAGGCTTACTAGATTTCTCTATTTTAACCAATGGTTGGTGTTCTAAGGGGGTATTGGATAGTGCCTTATACTTACTCTGTAGTATTCAGACTGCTTATGATATGCAGTGATTTTAACAAATTAACTTCGAGAATGCTGTAATAATGAAAAAAATATAAAATGTTGTTTTTAATGTATATCGGGTGGGCAGGGTTTGGGGAGGGTTTAAAAGCATAGGGAAATGGGGTTTGTGGCAGACCCCCAAAATAAATACAGATTTTGATTACTTGTATGTCCTGTCCCCTTTCCTCCATACTTATGGGACATTCCTCCGTCCTGTGGGACGGGACCAGAGCACTTTGTAAAAAGCATCACGTTTTTTTAAAATGTGTCCTTCCTCTCTTTTTACGCAGGGTACCGCACATGGCTGTAACCCCGCCCTTCTTAGCTCCGCCCAGCGCATCACCCATCAGTCCTTTTCTCCGCTCGTTCGGAACTGGACGCACTTGCATCACGGAAGATTTTTACCTTCCAGTTTCCCCCTCTCTTGCTCTGGCTTAGTGGTCGCGTGGTAGTCAGTTTATGCCGTTTCAGCTAGACTTGCTTCCTTAGGGCCGATCCCCATCCTCTTTGCTGAGAGTGTTGGGGTCCGGACCACCGGTGGGACTCGTGTTTTTATTGCGATTACCTTTCGCTCCGGGCCTGCGCTTCAACATCGTTTAGAGCAGTGGGAGGAGGTGCTTCACATACTCATTTTCAAACTTGCATTGACGAGAAGAAGAAACGCCCCTAGGGCTCCCCGGCCGGGGGACTCCTTCCTGTGGTCTTCCCGGTCTGGGAGGAGCGTCAAAAGCTCCATTACCGGGGCTTGTCCCGAGGTGCCTTCCAGGCCTAAAAAGTGTACCAGAGTTTTCTCTGAATGCCTCCATAAGGGGCCTGTTGACACCGGATTAAATTCAGTGGCCCCTCCTGTGGGGGCTGTTAGTGGGCCCAGTTCTACTGAGGTGTCGGGTACCGGAGTTTGTTTCGAGGTCTCCTTGACTGGAGCTTCCCGTAAAAACATCGGGGTACGCCCTGATGCCTCGGTTGAGGTTGTCGATACCGAACGGAAGTTCGAGGCCCGACTTGAAGAGGCTTTTACTGGACTCTGGTCTGAGGTCCCTCATTTAGAGGCTAAGGTTCTGAGAGGCCTGTTAAGGTCTTGTCGTGAGGTGTGTTCCTCATCGTTACCGCTCTTGTGGTGACTCCAGTTCTGTTGAGGGGGCAAGGAGTGAGGTTTTGAACCGTAATCCCTCCTTTACCGGCAGAGCCGAGGTCCTTCCTTTGAAGGCTAGTTTGGCTGTCGGCATGTCACAGAAACATCGTAGGCCACACAGAAGATTGACCCGCGCTATAGGCGCCATTCTTCGGAAGAGGTGGCTTTAGCGTCATGTCCGCCCCCCCTCCTCCACGGTAGTGGCTGCAGCCACTCTGCAATCCAGACCTGCGGCATCCTCTTCTACGACTGCTACACAGGTTCTGAGCTAAGAGGACAAGCTTCTTGGCTCCCTTGGGAGGAAGATTTTCAGGGTTTTTTTTAGATGGAAAATCTCGTAGGGTTGACACCCCTTTGGGAAATGCCCACCGAAGGCAGCATCTGAGTCGGTTTTTCTCCCGCACCTTAGCCGCCTCCTCAAATTCAGGTGGCGCTGCCACCGGGTAACCAGCTAAATGAGGGTTTTCTGCGCTCGCACGAGACCCCGGTGGGAGGACACATTGCGTCTCATTGGGAGCCGTGGCAGACCATCACAGAGGACCTGTGGGTCTTGTCAGTCGCTCAGACGGGCTTCCGCTTACCCCTTCCCCCCCACCCATCAATCCTCCTTTCTAGCAGTCGTAGTCGCCCTCACTCAGAGCCGAGATTCAGAAGTTACTGTATCTCAGGGTGGTGGAACCCGTTCCTCGAGGGGAGGGCTTCTATTCCCGGCTGTTTACCGTGCCCAAACCCAACCAGGCTGGCCTGCGCACCATCCTAGACCTTTCCCAGTTCAATCTCGCTCTACCCCAAGAGAAATTCAAGATGATCACGCCCTGTCAAATAAAGTCCTCTTTACAGAAGGGCGATTGGACCTCCACGATGCGTACATGCATATCTTGATCTGGAATCCACATCGGAGATACCTACGGTTTTCCTGGTTGAGGAGCACTTCCAGTTCAGAGTGCTCCCTTTTAGCCTCAGCTCGGCACCGCGTGTCTTTTCGAAGATGATGTCGGTTATCGCAGCTTATCTTCCGGCTACAGGGTATCCATGTGTATCTGTATTTGGACGATTGGCTGCTGCGCAGTCCTTGTCCTCTGTCAGCCTTGAACAACCTTCAGTCTCTCTTCCAGTTCCGGTTTCACCTTGGGCTGTCTGTAAACTGGCGGAAATCTTCCATGATGGTCTCTCAGGACTCGACTTTCATGGGTTTTCGTTGGAACACCATCGACTGCAGAGTTCACCTGACCGGGGACAGAATGGCGGGTCTGTTGGCCATGTGTCAGATGTTTGCGTAGTCGGTGTGCATGTCGGCCTGGTGGTTCCAGAGGCTTCTGGGCCTCATGGCCTCGGGCGTATTGGCTCTTCCCCTTGCTCGGCTCAAGATGAGGTGGACGCAGATGGCTCTTCGGAGTTCTTGGCGTCAGGCTGTGGATCCAGACTCAAAGATAATATTGATTCCGGCTTTCATGAGTGGACCTGGTGTGGTGGTTGTCTCTCAGCAACCTGTCGGTGGATACAGGTTTCCAAGACCCCGCTCCGATGGAGACTATCACGACAGACTCCTCCCTTCTGGGGTGGGGTGCGACGTTGGATCTTCAAGGCGTTCAGGCCAGTTCGTTGCCAACAAAGTGGTTTGTGTCCGCACGGACAATGTGGTGTCCATGTTTTACATCAACAAGCAGGGAGGTACCAAGTCTCCTCTTGTGGATCTGGCCATTCAGATTTGGGAATGGGCGGTTCAGCATGGTGTCTGGCTGGTGGCAGTACACATCCCATGCCAGCTAAACGTCATGGCAGATGCCCCCATCCGACAAACAATGGTCTGCTACGAGTGGGAATTGAAAGCAGAGGTCCTCGTACAGATATTCCTGTGTTGGGGCACTCCAGAAGTGGACCTCTTCCCAACATCGGCAAACAAGAAACTTCCTCTCTCTGCCTCCAGAAATGGGCTGGGAGCCTCCTCCCTGGCAGATGCTCTCGAGATTCCTTGGCACAACATGAGGACCTATGCTTTTCCGCCTCTGCCTCTGATTCATCGGACGATTTGCAAGCTGAAGAACACAGTGAACCTTTCTCTTCTGCTCATAGCTCCGTAGTGGCCGGCCAGGTTCTGGTTTCCAGAGCTTCAACATCTGTCCGTGTGTGCACCGATCAGGCTTCTGCTAGTTCCTGATCTGCTTCACCAGAGAGATCGGCAGCTGTGGCGCCCCTTCCAACAATCGTTCAGCTTGGCGGCATGGTACCTGAGTTCAGATCTTTAGAACATCTCAACCCGTCTGCTGACAACATGCGTATTTGTATTTATTTATTTATAATGCGCACCAAACCCAGGGGTAGCCAGGCGCAAAGGCAGCAAGAGGGTCGCAAAACTTAGTTACATACAGTAGGGTGAGGTCCGGCTGCGGTTACAGTGCTGGACGTATCACGCCAAATAGGAAGGGTAGAACATAAACACTATAGGCAGTACTATATACATATTTACATTCAATGAGGTAAGGAGCCACATGGTAGTGGCGCATCTGGGCATCTGAAGGTTATTATGAGTCGAGAGATTTGAGCCAGTGGATAGTCCTGGCTCTGAACTGGTGGTAGGGTAGGTCCTCCCTGCAGGTAGGAGGAAGGGAGTTCCAGAATTGCGCTGCTTTTACTGGGAAGCTATTGCCTCCAGACATTGTACGTTTGAACCTAGGCACCAGAAGAAGGTTGGAATTGGCCGTTCACGAGGGGCGAGAGAGGGTGGGTCTAGTAAATCTAGCGATGAGGTATTGAGGGGCCGCTTGGTGGAGGCATTTATGAATCGGAGATACCGATTTAAGGAATATCTTATCCTTGGTGGATAGCCAGTTGACAGATCTTCTGGAATCTGAGATATGCGCTTTCTTCGGGATACTGAGGGCTGCTCTAAGGGCGTTATTTTGGAGGATTTGGATTTTATTTGAGATATATTTGTTACAACCTACGTATAGATCGTTGCAGTAGTCCAACTTGGACAGGATCAGCGCCCTGGCCAAGGTGGTACAGTTGGTGGGGGAGAGAAAGGGTTTGGCTGCCCTAATGAGTTTGCAAGTGTAGGAGGTGGCGGAGGCCATTGCATTCACTTGTTTGTTGAACGTAAGGGCGGAATCTAGATAGAAGCCGAGGGTTTTAACCTCCTTAGCTACCTTGATCAATCAATTATGAACAATGAGTATTTGTGGCCCAGCTTGTTGAGGTAGTGTGTAGAGCCTAGAATAAGGAGTTCCATCTTGTCATCATTCAGGCATAGACCGTGTGAGGCCATCCATGCCTGGATGATGAGGTACACTTTATTAACGAAGGCCAAATCCTTGTCGTAATCCCCCGACAACGGGATGAGGATCTGGGTATCATCGGCGTAATTAGTGTAGGTGATACCCAGATCGTCTAATTCATCGAAAAGGGGCTTCGTGAAAATGTTATAAAGTGTAGGGGAGATGCAAGATCCTTGAGGCACGCCGCAAATGATAGGTGTAGGGTCGGCTGCTGCTGACAATGAGAAGACTCTTGGTTATTGAGGAAGGATTGGATCCAATTGGTTGCTTCTTGAGAGAATTGGGCAGCTTTTTGTAGGTGGTTGCACAAGATCTCATGGTCGACCAGATCGAAGGCCGCAGAGAGATCAAGGAGTAGCAATAGTGCTGTTTTACCCTGGTCTCTCAGCTCGTCTATCTGTGCCTTGAGATCTATAAGTGCAGTTTCGGTTCCATGCTGTGGCCTGAAGCCCGATTGTCGGACGCCTAGGAGATGGAAGTGCTCAAGGTAATGTTGGATCTGGTGGTATGCTATTTTGTCGATGATTTTAAGAACAAACGGTACTGTGGTAATGGGGCGGTAGTTAGTTGGAGTGGATGGGTCTAAATTCGTTTTTTTAAGCAGTGGGAGGACCCAGGACTGTTTTAAATTATTGGGTACGGTGCCTGATGTGAAAGACGCATTTATTAGTTTGGTAATAAAAGGTGCGAGATCACAGGCTGCATCCTTAATCAGTTGAGCGGGGCATGGGTCTCCGTGGCAATTTGAAGGTTTGAGGGTGAGAATAGTATTTTCTACCTCTTTGGTGGATACTTTATGGAAATTAAAGGGGGGGTTGTGCGCTGGGGGGGATGATTGAGTCAGGTGAGCCTTTTTATGGGAGGCGGTACTCGACTTAGAGGAGAGCAGAGATTCTTTTTAAATGCTTATCTTAGTCTTAAGGGAGGAGATTTTGTTCGCTAGGGCATTTTGTATGCCCGTGCACCAGTTTTTATCTTTGATACACGAGTCGGGCACTTGGATCGGGGATTCAACCTCTTTAAGTATTGTGAAAAGCTCTCTAGTGTTAGATTTAGCTTGTGAGATTTGCGTACTATAAGACGTTTATTTGGCCAATATAATTTCATTTTTATATTGGGAAGCTAAACTGCTCAGGTTTTTTTTTATTTTCTGAGGGGTAAGCTCGCCAGATTTTTTCACAGCGTTGCTTTCCTGTCTGAGGGCTTTAAGATGAGGCGAAAACCAGGAGTTGATGTGTTTCCGGGGCTTGCTCTTTTTTGGCTTCAAAGGGGCTATGGCATCAAGGGATGAGAGCATGATTTTATTATAGATGTCCACCATCGTGAATGGATCTGTATGATCCGGGATGGCATTCAAGGTTGTTGTGATTAGCGGGATCAGGTTTTCGGGGGTGATGTTTTTTTTATTTCGGGATTGGACAGCTGGAGCTGTGCTGTTAGCTTGTGCTGGGGTTGCCTCTAGGATGAACAAGATCAAGTAATGGTCTGTCCAAAGCTGCAGGAGTATGGCAGAGACTAGGACTGGGCAGTTGTGCACAGCTAGCCAGTCCAGAGTTCTCCCTTTTGATATGGGTGGGCTCAGTGATCTTCTGGGTGAAGCCCAGTTACTCTAGGGTGTTATTGATTGTACTGGCATTTGTGTCTGCGGGGTCGCTAAATCCGAGGTTAAAGTCTCCTAGTAAGATGCGTTGTGAGGAGATTGTTTGATAAGATGTCTGTGAGGTCTTCTTCAAATGACCCTAGAGGGCCCGGTGGTCGGTAGAGAAGGTGAATGGAGATGGATTGAGTATTAGATAGTGTTAACTTGGTGGTTAGAGATTCACAGGAAGTAACATTAGTGGGTGATTCAATTGTAATAGGGAATTTAGTTTTGGCTATGATGGCAAGAACTCCGCCTCTAGAGGTGGTGCGATCAAGTCTTAATAGCGTGTAGTCATCTGGTACCGCTAGCATAATTGCAGGGCCTCCCGTCGGGTGAAGCCAAGATTCGGTGACCGCTAAGAAGTCCAAGTCTTCGTTGTGTAGCAGGTCGGCAATGTCTGATGCATGGGCTACCATGGAGCGGGCATTTATTAGTGCACCCTTAGTCCCGAGATCTGCTGGGTTTAGGGGTGGTGGCACAGATTCATGCGTACTTTTCTAGTCACGGATGGGCTCACGGTGGAGTCTACTGTTCAATTGAAGAGGGTGAAGGGATGGATTCCTAGTCACCTTATTGTGGGCTGGTTTAGATAGAGGGTCATAGAGCCTTGGGAGCCTGGCACGTAATCTAAGGTTCCTCATGAGAACAGGGCAAGGTGTGGAGGTCATTTCAGTTAATGTGTATGGGTTATATGCAGGCTCAGGTGCTGGTAAATTGTGTAGCATGGTTAGGTATTGGCTGTTCAAGATGTGCAGTATTGATCTCAGTAACACTGTATAAAGCGCATGGAGATACATTGTGATATTGGGCAAGATAAGGCTAGTACAGTGTAGTTGTTGTCCGGTAGCGTAAGGTCTAGTCTAATGGGTCACTTAAATTTGATTTTAGCAATCAAGGCACAAAAGCATAGGTCACTAGCAGGGTGCATAGGCAAAGGGTCACCTAAATTCGATTTTAGCAATCAAGGCACAAAAGCATAGGTCGCTAGCAGGGTGCATAGGCAAAGGGTCACCTAAATTCGATTTTAGCAATCAAGGCACAAAAGCATAGGTCGCTAGCAGGGTGCATAGGCAAAGGGTCACCTAAATTCGATTTTAGCAATCAAGGCACAAAAGCATAGGTCGCTAGCAGGGTGCATAGGCAAAGGGTCACCTAAATTCGATTTTAGCAGTCAAGGCACAAAAGGAGTGTCATGTATGAGGCAAATATAAGGCACAGGCAAGTAGGTGCAAAATTAGGCAATACATATGTGCTAAGGCTGGTAGCAATTGAGGGCGAACAGACTCAAGATCAAGTTGTGAGGCACAACAGAGTTCGGCTATACAGATATCTTAATGTTAGCGTCAGATGTGGTCCTAATAGGTAATGGACAGTGCAACATATACAGGCATAGTTAAAAGTGTCATTGCATGGTGATCGTTATTGGGCAGAGCAGTAGTTAGTTAGCGGGGCTGGAATGCAGTGAACAGTAGGACAAGCATTTCAGGTTATCAATGAAAGCTGGTTTTAGGCATAGCGTCAACAGCAACTGACTTTGAATGGCAGATGCAATATTACAAGAGTTGCGGGTCAGGTACAGTATAGTGATATGAGTCCGGCAGTAAATGCCCCTAGGGCCTTACCGTGAGAGTCTCAGTGGAGCTGGAGAGGTAGATAAGGTGCAGCACCTGTGCGCTACCATTGCGCTAACAGGCCTTTGTATGGCCTTCATTGTGGCCGGCGATTCCGCCTGCCGGCGGATGCCGGATCAAAAAAAGGAAAGTGCGGCCTCGTTGTGGCGCCGCAATGCGCCCGGCATTACTGGGTCAGGCACTCCGTGGAGACAAGGTCAGGCAGGCCTTGCTCCGTGAGCCCGCACTCCTGGAGCTGGAATCTGGCTTCTTGGGGGGTGGGAGGGTGGGGGCTCCTGCCCTCTACCCTTGCTGCAGGATGGTGGAATGGGGGTCTTAGACCCAAGCAGCCAGGAAGCCCTCAACTAGGTCTCAGTATAAGAGCAAGTGGCTTTGGTTCTGTCACTGGTGCTTAGCCAAACAGTTGGACCCCAGGGGGGCTACGATTTGACATGGGTCTGTCCTTCGTCACTCATCTAGCAGAGTTGGGAATTCATGTCTTGTAATGCAGGACTTATCTTTCGGCTATGGCCGCCTACCTATCCACGGACTAGTGCTCTTTCTCACTGTCAAATTCAGTGATTAAACGGCAATTCTGCAGGTCTAATGCGTATCTTCCCTTCTGTTCGCAAACCGCATCCGACGTGGGATCTGAACGTGGTTCTTACGGCCTTGTGTCATAAGCCTTTCAAACCAATGGGTACGGTAGATCTTGCGCACCTTTCGTGGAAGGTGGCTTTCTTGGTCGCCATTATCTCGGCAAGGCGTGTGAATGAGCTCCTAACTTTGTCGGTGGAGCATCCCTTCTTGGTTTTCCACAAGGATAAGGTGGTCCCTAGGACAAAATCTTCTTTCTTACCAAAGGTGGTTTCCGGTTTCCATCTAAATCAGTCAATCTCGCTGCCTGTCTTCTTTCCAAACCCGGCTTCGGGATCTGAGAGGGTTTTGCATTCCCTGGATGTTAGAAGAGCTCTTAAGTTCTATCTGGACAGAACTTCTGAACTTAGGAGTTCTTCTCCACTTCTGGTGATCTTTGGTAATCCGCAAGGCAAGCAGGCCTCCAAAGCGACTATCTCCAGATGGATTGCTGCCTGTATTACGGAGTCTTACGCTATTCAGGGTCTACAGCCTCCTAAAGGGATTCATGCAAATCTGGTACGGGGCAAGGCAGCTGCTGTTGCCTTTCAAAAGTATGTCCCTTGGGAGACCATCGCGGAATCGGCTACTTGGGCCCCCCATCGGCTTTTTGTAAACATTATTGCTTGGATTTGAGCTCCAGATCTGATGCTCAGTTTGGCCAAGCTGTGCTGAAAAACTTTTTTCAGTAAGGGGGTTTCCATCCACCCGTAGTTCCTGTAAGGAGTGCTTGGGAATCTCCCATAAGTATGGAGGAAAGGGGACGGGACGTAGGAGTATAACCAGGTTACTCACACCTTACTCCTAGTCCATAGTCCCCTTTCCTCTATACACCCGCCCGCTGTCCCCTCTATTAAGGTTCCTCTATTATTGCTTAAAGGTCTCTGACCTGGCGATACAAAAGGACTAACGGGAGATGCGCTGGACGGAGCTAAGAAGGGCGGGGTTACGGCCGCGTGTGGTACCCTGCGTAAAAAGAGAGGAAGGACACATTTTTGAAAAATGTGATGCTTTTTACAAAGTGCTCCGGTCCCGTCCCACAGGACGGAGGAATGTCCCATACGTATGGAGGAAAGGGGACTATGGACTAGGAGTAAGGTGGTCCCTACGGTGAGTAACCTGGTTCATTTTCATTATTACAGAATTCTCTGTAATTTTAATTTGTTAAAATCGCATGTAACCACTGCGTATGTAATGCAGACTCACATCTTCTCTACACTTACTATCACTTCCTTCCGGCTTACTCCTCTCTTCAGTCCTCCTTCACTCCAATGTTTCAGTCTGCCTAGTCTTGCCTCCACCCTTTGATGTTACCACTCTTCTTTACTGTTCCGCTCTCTTCCAGAGCTATTCTCCTCCACTCTTAGTACCACCCTTCCCGCAGCTACTACTCCACATCTTCATGCACCTACGACTCTCCTCTCATACATTCTACTCTCCTCCTCCTAGACAAGCCAACGCCCTCCACCCAACACCATTCAATTCACTCCCTACACTAAATCCTATTCATCTGCCACTCACGCCCCCCTCCCCCTTTGCTAGTGTGAGGTGGATGATGTTCTCTACCGTGCTCGTGCTGTGGAGTTTTGTGCTGTTCTGGTGAGTGGTAGCAGCCTCTGTATCTCCCTTTCTTGTAGGTGCGTGGCTGCACTCGGGTCTCTGCGAGGCTATGGTGGCTCTTTTTTTGCTTCTTTTGATTACACTGGGTGCGTGGCTCCGATGTTGGTTTGCTGACTTGACCTTGACTGATTTTTGGCTACATGTGGAGAGGTAAGGTTGGCAAGGGGAGATGTCATCACTTGGACTCCTTGTAGCTGAACGGGATCTCAAGATTAGGGCTAGCTCTGGATTTCTCCCTCTTCCATGTGACCATGCCAGGTCTCAGCCCTTGTTACAACCTTGAGTTTTGGGAATGCCAACATAGGCTCTCGGCGTCCGTGAACACCATCTCAAAATGGATAGTTGTGTGTATCTGGGAGAAGTATTCCACCTAGAGATTACCTCAAACAGTGGCATGCAATGCCCACCATGTGAGGGTCAAAGCAGCTTTGCCTTCCAAAGACATGTCACATGGGACTCAATTGCCAAAGCAACAGCCTGAGCTTTCCCCTTCTTTTTGCACTGTGGAGACTTATTTTTTTTTGTGCTACAAAAATACTATGTTCCTGTCCCATATGACGGAATGTTGTAAACGTATGTAGTAAATTAGAGACTGAGCTAGGACTACAGTGGCCACTAAAGTGGCTACTACAGTGAGTAACCATTCCTTAACTTTAAGAAGAATTTAAGGGGTTCTCTTTTTAATTTTTTTTTATTCTGTGCATTTAAGACACAGTTGGTCTTGTCGCACAATATAAAATATCAATATACCAAGCCTTTCTCATAGCCCTGTAATGGATATAAAAAAATTATAATATGGATCGACAATGGCTTCTCGCTACGAGTTAAATTTGCTACTTATACATAAAAACATTTCACTTCATAATAAAATTCATGCTTATACATTTCTTAAAATACATTGGGTTAATTAACTCACACAAGGTTGCCTAAAAAATGTAAGAAATAACTTACAAATGTTGTGTTCTTTGTTGATTTTATACCACACATGGAAGGCCGAGGCAGAGATGACATGGGATTCACCGGAGTAGAGCATGCTCCAAAACTGATCGGATTCAAAATTAACAAATTTGGCATAAGCCCTTAAATATAAAACATTCAAGACCCTACAATTGGTCAGCACATGGCAGGCCGTTTCAACGTGTGCGCGACAGAGGCAAGCGTCTCTAGTGATTCCCTATCCCTGTGTAGGCTATGTACCGGCAATAAATCAAAACGTAAATAGAGTATAAATCTTGTGAGTGCCGGAAAACGGAGCCACCCAAGATATTTGCGAGGGATGTCCCCAATTAAACCCTCTTGGGTGTAGATGGCATACTTGTGTGTCTCTGCCAATCTGCTGAGAGATGAGATCGGGTCAGATATACAAGATTTTGCACTAAGCCTACTCAAAAATAGGGGGATATCACTCTTGTGGCAAAATCAGTTAATATCATAACAATGTGTGTCCACCGTGGCCTCCAATTCCCTAAAAAGGGGTGATCTACTATTCACTCATATTCTGGTGCAGAATGGTAGCTAGTAGCACTTTTTAGTTCAATATCACCATGCACATCCTAGATAGGTACAGAAGAGGCAGTGATGTAGCAATATCCTTGGTATGACTTCAGACTTCTCTCTTGAATTGCGGACGTAATAGAGCCGTTATGCGAGTCTTTGACTGGGACCAAGAAGTACACCAATACCACAATTTCTTTGTTTAAACTGATAATACAAGATAAATCGAAGCTAAATCAAACTAAAATGTAAACCGGGTCTTGAAGAAATGGGTCAGTGAGACCTTTTTGTCCAGTTGTGGCGAGGCCTTTCTGGCCTTGTTTTAGCAAAGTGCTCTCTTTTGCCTTGTGGTCTCCTTGGTGTCCAAACAGGCTTCCCTTCCCCTTTTGCGGTTCTACCTGCATTACGCGTTTCAGGGTTCCCAATCATCCTTCATATGCTAAGTTATAGGCCTACAGCATCCTTGACCCACCCCAAGTGTTAAGTCTATCCAACACTCTAATCACTTGCTGATAGATTCCTCTCAATCTTTCCCAGAAAACTTATCTTGTCCTGCATTATCTGGTCCCATTTTGCTTCCTTCCTGATCTTCTCTCTTCTCCTAACATAATCTTCCTGTCCAACTCCCATTCCTTTTCCCACCTTCTGGGCCTGCTTAGGATCCACCTGGCCTAGCAGAACCTTCCTGAGTGGATCTCTGGGTTGTATTGCTGAGTATCTACCTTTATTTACTTGTACGTCCCGTTACTTTTCCTCCATACTGTAAGGGCATTCCTTCTATGGGACACCCATACAGTATGGAGGACAAGGGACTAGGAGTCCAGTAGTCACTACAGTGACGGTTAGTAACTTTTCCTTCTACCTCAATGTTTTCATTATACAGTTCTGTCCCCTTTCTTCAGATGACTTCAAACGTCTTCCTTCCCGGGTCTTCCTTTGAACCTCCTCTCCCACTAGTTTCACTCCGACCGGCCTTCTGCCAAGACTACTTTCCTCAGCACCTCACCTCCATTCCCTGTTACCACATCCTCCTTGGGACTAACTCCAGCAGGTAAGCAGTGATTATACCGAAGAAACAAAAAACCGAATGTAATAAAAACGAAAGGTAAATATATGGGGGGTGGGGGGGATAAAGGGTTAAAGGTGTGGGGTGGTTCTGGTTGGGGTTAAAAGCATGGGGAAATAGGGGGGTTGTGGGGATGGACCCCAAATTAAATAAAAATATATGTATTTTAAAATGTATTTAATTTTTTGGGGGATTTGGTAAAATCACATGTAACCCTCCAGCACCAGTTATCACCTCCTTTTTAATAAAACTTGTGCTACCTGATGCTGTCCCTTCAAAACCACTGCCACCTCCTGGTGTCACCACATCCCCCTCTTGGTGTTACTGCTTCTTCCTCTGTACTGTGTCCACCTCCTCTTTGAAATGGGCATACAGGAGGAGGTGATATTAACAGCACTTTCTATGAACCACTTCCACCTTCTTATGTTAACCACCTCCAGCCTAATCCACCTTTACTGCCTCTGTTCTTTCCATTCTTCTCTGTATATCAGCAGCCTCCAATCTTCATCTTTCTCCATGGACCCACATTGACTGAATTGGGTGTCTGGGCTTTATTAGGAATTTGTTCCCTTCACCAGGGATGGGCTGGTTGTGAGGATTGGCACCTGGTTCTGAAATTGGTTCGGGGTTGGGATTGGCTGTGTTCCCTCTGCTCCCCTCCTCTGCCCCAGTTCACCTGCACTTAAATTGTGTATTGGAGGTTGTTCCAAGCCTTTATCAGGCCTTGCGACCTTCTTGAAATTCACTTCCCTCTTTGTTACTGCCTTGGGCTACCATTGAAGGACACAAATTCCCTGTTTTCCAAGAATGTGAGCTCGTTACTGTTAAATTCCTTGACCGCCCTCTCGCTCTAAGTGTGCAAAGAATGCTGACTCTTGGTGAATTCCCAACTTTATATGCGTTGTGAGGGAACACTGCTAGCCGACAGTGGGTTAGGTTTTTCAGTCATGGGATCCTATGCTGTCGGTGAACCAGAAACTCTCAACATGGTTTCTCAGCAATCTGGGAGCAGTTCCCTGTGACTTTGAATTAACTTGTTCTATTGTGGAAACGGTGAGCTGGCAACATTGTTTCACACTTGTTGATTTTGTTTCCTTGTGACTTTGAAATTACATTTTGTTCAGCTGAATTAATTTTTTGCCACAATATCCATGGTGGTTTTAAAGTTATTTGGATTGAAGTTTCCTGCCTGTCAGCCGGTGTATGGCTCCTTACTCATGGACTTTGTATTTGGTTAGATAGGGCTTTAGGCTCTCTGTTAGAGAGGGGATCCACACAAGTTTGCCCTGTATCTGTTCACTGCCCCACAGTGGGGACTGTTGGGGGCTTGAGGGCAAAGACGTGCCCACAAAGCTGAGTTGAGATAAGTGCACAAGAGACAGTATAAGGAATCTTGCAGACAAGAAAGGATAGGCAATAACTACAGACGGGCAACAAAGGCAGTGAACAGAAAGGGGGCACGTAGTGTACAAGTAAGATAAACACAGTAGGTTCCCAATTGTGGTGTACACAGAATGGAGGGGGAACATTTCTCACAGGGTCAGAGGAAACCTTAGCCTTCTGAGCTGGTTAGTATTGCAGTGCCCCACTCTGAATGCTCATGGAAAGGTGCAGCAGGAGTGGGTGTCTGTGTCTGGACCCTAAGGCACGAACAAGGAAACTGTACTCACAAGACTGACACCTGTACTGACCCAACAGGGGCTGAACAGTGACTGCATCCTGAAACAGGAACCAGCACACTGTTAACAATCTGGCCCAATGTGCAATACTGTAATGCAACAAAAGAAAGGGGTAGAGATTGCCTGCTGGCAAACACAGAAGCGAAGCTCTGAACAAAGGAATTACACAGGCACAAGTGAGGACAAGAACAGTAACCGAAATATCCATGGAAAGTATAGGAAGTCCAAGTGAGCAAGGTTCAGGACAGAGAACCGGAAGAAAGAGGGAAAAGCAAGAAGACAAGAATCGAAGTGCAAGGGTATAGGAGACTGGCACTGCAGACTAAGAACCAGAATTGAGGAGCAGTAGACTATAGATCAGAACCAAAATGCTGGACTAGGATAACCAGGACTGAACTGCAGACTGGTAACAAGGAATGCAAAGAACTGTAACTCTGGACTGTAATGGTATGCAGTGATTATACAGAGAAAAAAATGGCTGCAATAATAAGTAAAAAAGACTGACATACTTTTTTTTAAAAAAAAATTGTTTTATGTTCCAAAAGCCATCATTTACTTAAACATAAAGCAAAACAATAACGTAGTAACCCCGAACCTCCCCACCCCCTACCAACTCTCCCTCCCCCCTTGACCAAGACCATTCAGTTCTGTGTGTGCTGTATTACTGCAGGATGTCCATGTCCTCCTCAGAAGAGCTCTCCCCTTTCTCATAAAATAGGGTCGTTGTGATGGCCACCCATTGCATTAGGTCTGCAGAGGAGTCCACCTTTTGTTGTTGATGTGCCAGTTCCCACGCCCCCGTTTCAGCTGTTGTCCATCTGCAGAGGTCTTCCCACCATATTGCAACACTGGGGGCTCTAGGGCTCTTCCAATTTCTGTACATTTCTCCAGCATGGGCTCTGGCATGGATTCACATGCTCATGAATATTCCCCGTCGTCAGGCTGGGAATCCTCGTTACAGAAAAAAAATCAGTATCCGTTTCGTTTCTGATCTGTCGTTCCTAGTAGTAACCAATCACTGATCTCTGGGTCATACTGCCCACAGCCACTGACTGCTCTCTCCCTAAGCCCTGCCTCCAGCAGCCATCCTCAGATTTTTACCGCACGTTCAAGTGTTGGGGAGTCCTCGTGCTATAGCTCTCGAGCTTTTGCTGCGTTTTCTCGCTTTTTCAAAGAGAATTTCAAATGTTTTGGTTAAATTGAGCCTCAAGCTCCACCGTCTTTACATCCGATCAACGGGGACCCGTTTAGGAAGTTTCTACGCCCCTCAAGGGTGAAGATTTTGTCGAGCGACGCTTTTGGAGGATTCCAGAAGTTTGAGGCCTATCCCGGACATGGCCCAGGAGAAAGGGAGCTCGATGCCCAGGAAGCTGTTCAGGGCCTGCCCTGGATGCCAGCTGCAGAACGTGTTCAAGGACGTCGAGCATTCCTTATGCCTCTACTGTCTTCATGTGGACAAAACGCACATGGAGGACTGTGCGTTTTGCGGGAACATGTTGGAGCGGACCATGAGGGCCCGTCGGGTGAGAAGAAAAAGAAGAAATCCGAGAGGTCTTCTAAGTAAGTCCTGTGAGGGCGTCCCGGCGACGGGGGCCCAACAGAAGGCTAAGCACAGCGAGTCTGCGGGCACCGGGAGCGCCAAACGGTCGGGCTCCTCGGCTGCCTGGCAGGGCGCATCCTCCCCGGCGCCTTGGACCATGAGCCAATGCTCTGGCTCGGATAAGAGGAAATCCGAGAACCCGGCCAAGCTTCTGGAGAGGCCCCGGTCGATCTCGACGATTTCGGCTGATGCGGGGCGGGGAGCCCTCCCCCAAAGTGAAGGCCACAAGCATGCAATCAGTGACGAAGGCCTTGATTCACCCAGCCAAGGCCTCTATCGAGAAGGTCGCGGCAACCCTGGCGCAGCCTGCAGAGGTTACGCCTGTGGTAGTGGCCTCAGGGCCCAGAGTCTCCCTGCCACCTCGGAGGGAGGCATCTTTCAAGCCCATAGAAAGAACCCCCACTAACCCCCCGGCGGAGAAAGAGGGGGGGGGGCATTGGCCGTCGTGGATTCAGACACAGCCTCTTGTCGAAGTCCCTGAGAGCCACGACGCGGGCATAGAGGAGGGCCAGCCCGTCGAGAGGCATCCCGACGAGGGGGACGACGAAAGCGACGGCGGCGCCGACGGGACCCCAGACCAACCGTCACGCCCGTCGTAGCCAGTGCCACAGGACAACCTGGCGGCCATTTTGATTGCAATACAATCCATATGCTCTGAAATAAGGACTAGATTGCCTTTACCCCTGACGGAGAAGCTGGAGCCAGGCCCGACGGAGGAGCCAGGGGCAGGCCCGTCGGGAAGTCCACCACCCAAGAGAAGAACACATCCTCCTACACCCTTCCAGCCCTTGAGGCCTGCTCAACCCTCCTCCCCGTCCACGGTCCGCGGGGATGACATGGGCACGGACACGGCCACAATGGGCACGGACGACGAGGGCGGCGACGACGGGGTGGACCTCCCGTTGCCCCCCTCCACCCCCTCCCCGGGCTTCCCTGCCCGATGAGATTGGATCCTTCCATGCGATGATCTCCAGGGCATCCGAGCTGTTCCAGCTCTGCCTGGAAGAAAAGGTGGGGTTCCTCTATCAACGTCGAGAGACCAAGAGGAAGACGGTCCTCGCGGTACCTCTACTGGATGACATCTGGGACAAGGGGCTCTCCCTCCTCAAGAACCCGTCCATGACGCCGGAAAAAAGGGAGCGATACGAAAAGAAGTACCAGGTCCCCGACGCGGCCCCTCTATGCCTTAGAGCACAGCCGACCCCGGATTCAGTCGTCTTGGTGGCGGCCAGGAAGAAGGCGGAGGGGGCATCGACATCGACTTCACCGCCGAACGGCGAGGGAAAGAAGCTCGACGCGATGGGACGACGAATCATCACGTTGGCGGCGACGATGATTAAGGCAGCCAACGCCCTGGCTATCGTTGCCCGTTACGACAGGGAACTTTGGTATAAAATCGCTCCCTTGTTGGACTTCCTGCCGGACGACAAGAGGGCAGAAGCCCTGGAAATCTTACAAGAAGGCGAGGTGGCGTCGGACCACGCCATAACGGTGGCGACGGACATTGCTGACACCGGTTTCCGCCAATTGGGCAACGGTGTTTGCCTCAGACGGCGCGGATGGCTTAAGGCGACAGATTTCCGCCAGGATGTACAAGCCAGTGTTGGACATGCCCTTCGACGGGAACAACCTGTTTGGGAAGACAGTCGATGAGTCCCTGCAAGCCATCAAAATGGACACAGAGACAGCCCGGGCCCTGGGAGTTCTCCAGCAACGACAGCCGTCCTTCCGGAACACCGGAGGCAAGCAAGGGGCCTTCAAAGGTTCCAGCAGCGGCTCCTCTACCTACCGTCAATCGGCCCGTTCCTTGTCGCAGGAGGCCTATAGAGGACGTGGCAAGTCTGTAGGTTCCCGCCGTCGTCGCCAGGGAGGTCAAGGCGGCCTCGAAATAGGACTGAACGAGAAAGTATCTTGAGTAGACCCCGGAGCCACGAAGTCTCTTTGGGATGAGCTCGATGGCACCTTTCTTGAGCATCGCCCCTTACCTCCAGCAGCAGCTGGGGTATGTGGTTTTCCTTCCTGGCCACGGGTGGCATGCGAGGGCACTTATTTAGAAACTCTAGGGCGTGCCCCTGGACCAGGGTTTCCGGCACCCAACGGTCAGAGATGGACTCCCACATGCTGCAAGGGCCATCGGGGCGTGGGGGCCCCCACCGAAGCACCCCGGTGGGAGGCCGGCTGGCGAAGTTCATCAGCGTGTGGGAGTCCATCTCCACCGACTGTTGGGTGCTGGAAACCCTGGCCCAGGGGCACGCCCTAGAGTTTCTAAAGAAGTGCCCTTGTGTGCCACCCGTGGCCAGGAAGGAAAACCCCCGTACCCCAGCTGCTGCTGGAGGCAAGGGCGATGCTCAAGAAAGGTGCCATCGAGCTTGTCCCAAAGAGACTTCGTGGCTCAGGGGTCTACTCAAGATACTTTCTCGTAAAGAAGACAGGAGGTTGGCGTCCCATCCTGGAACTGCGGCGACTGAACAAGTACATCAAGGCTCGGAAGTTCCGGATGGTCACCCTCCAGCAACTGCTGGGACAGCTGGAGGAGGACGATTTCCTGTCGCCGTTGGACTTGGAGGATGCCTACTTCCACAGCCCCATTCTAAAAGGACACCAAATGTTCCTCAGGTTCGTGGTCCAAGGATGGCACTACCAGTTCAAGGCCCTCCGTTGGGATTAAAGTCGGCACCCAGGGTATTCACCAAGTGCCTAGCACCGGTGGCGGCGTGGCTATGCCTACAAGGGATCCACGTCTATCCCTACCTGGACGACTGGCTCATCGAGCAAGGACAAGGGAGCTCGCCGTAGAACACACAGCGAAGACCGTCCAGCTACTCACGGACCTGGGGTTCTCCATCGACTTCCCCAAATCCCACCTGGTCCCTTTGCAGGTCGCCCTGGTTCTGGGAGCCAAGCTCGACACAGTGGCACGGCTGGCCTCGCCGTCCGACGAAAGGATGAAAGCCATCCTGGGCAAGGTGCAACGCCTGCTAGCCACGGATTTAGCCAGGGTAAGATCCATCAAATCCCTTCTCTGGATGATGTCCTCCTGCATCTATCTGGTACGCCTGTGCAGACTTTGAATGCGTCCACTGCAAGAGTTCCTCGACGCACGCTGGATCCAGGCGACGGGCAGCTTCGAGGACAGGATACCCCTCAACGAGAACTTACGACGGGCGATCCGGTGGTGGGGCACCCACACTAATCTGACGGCGGGCGCAGACTTTCAGACCCCAGCTCACCAGGCAACGGTGACGACGGATGCCTCCCTGGAAAGGTGGGGAGCGCATACCGGAGATCTCCACGCGAGAGGCCTTTGGCTCCCGGAAGAAAAACAGCTTCATATCAACATTCTGGAGCTCTGTGCAGTGTTTTGGGCCCTCAGGTCCTTTCTTCCGTCCCTCAAGGGCAAGTTGGTGAGGATCTACACCGACAACACCACCACGATGTTCTACATCAGGAAGCAGGGTGGAACCAGATCCCCAGCCCTGTTCAAGGAAGCCCAGGATCTGTGGCACTGGGCTGTCGACCAGGGGATGTTTCTGGTACCTTCATCTGGTAGGGATAAAGAATACCATTGCCGACTCACTCAGCAGGGAGCTGCGCTCGTGCCACGAGTGGGAGCTACGCCAGGATCAAGTGGATCGACTCTTCAGGCTGTGGGGCAGACCCCAGGTCGATCTCTTTGCGATGAACTCCAAGTGCCAGAGGTTCGCCAGCAGGTTCCCCCAACTGAGGAGCATGGGTGATGCTTTCTCGGTCCCCTGGGACAACCTGTTCCTCTATGCTTTCCCGCCGTTGCCACTGCTTCGTCAACCAGCTCAAGAGGTCCCGGTGCAGGATGATCCTCGTCGCACCGGCGTGGCCGAGACGGATCTGGTTCCCGGACATTCTGGATTTGACAACGTCCCCACCAGTCAAGCTGGCGACGGACGCGGATCTTCTCTCCAGAGAAGGAGGCGGCATTCTTCATAACGACCCGGAGACGCTGAACTTGCAGGCTTGGCTCCTGCAGCACTAGAGTTTGGAGGATACGATATCCCGTCTGAAGGCAGAGAGGTTCTTGCAAAAGCCAGGGCGTCCTCAACTCTCAATGCTATGGACATAAGTGGAAGAGGTTCTCTGTCTGGTGCCGTGCACAGAAGATTAACCCTCTGCGGATTACGGCCCATCAAGTATTGCCGTACCTACTGTCGCTGGCCAAAGCTGGACTGGCTCACGCCTCCATCAAGATGCATCTGGCTGCCATCTCCCTATACACCAGAACTACAGGACGGGCGTCCTTGTGGTCTCATCACCTGGTGAAGGAGTTTATGAAGGGACTATTCTGATCGTTCCTGCCGGTGAAGGCCCCTGCCCCAGCGTGGGAGCTCAACGTGGTGCTGACCAGGCTCATGGGCCCGCCGTTCGAGCCCTTGCATTCGCCTCTGTTGAAGTTCCTGTCGTGGAAGACAGTGTTCCTTGTGGCAATCACCTCTGCACAACGCGTGGGAGAGATTCAGGCCCTTTCCTGCATGCCTCCATACTTGACTTTCCACGACACGAGGGTGGTGCTCAGGACGCCTCCCTCCTTCATGCCCAAGGTGCCGTCGGACTTCCACCTCAACGAGCCCTTGGCGTTACCAGTTTTCTTCCCATCGCCTTCGGCGCCGGCCGAGAGGACTTTGCACTCGCTGGATGTAGCTAGAGCGCTGAAGTTCTACGTGGACCGCACGAAGAGTTTTCGGAAGACGTCACAGCTTTGTGAACTTTGGACCTGTGAATCAAGGGAAGGCTCTCTCGAAGGCTTCCATTTCCAGATGGCTCTCTGGCTGTATCATGCACTGTCACCGGATGGCAAACCGACCGCTGCCCGGCCGTCCGAGAGCCCATTCGACCAGAGCGATCGCTGATACCACAGCGTTCTTGTCTGGTGTGCCCCTGCTGGACATCTGCAGGGCTGCTACGTGGAGGTCGACGCACACCTTCACGAAATTCTACTGCGTCGATCGGGAGTCCAGGTTTCGGCCAAGCTGTGCTGCGCAACCTGTTCGCCTGAAGGGCCTGGTGAGGAGGTAAGAGTTGCTTAATGTTGAGCCTTTTGCCACCTCCCGTGGTTGTGCATGTGTGTACTGCTATGTCATCTTATGTTCATGAGCATGTGAATCCATGCCAGACCCCATGCTGGAGAAGAAACAAGTTACTTACCTGTAACTGTTGTTCTCCAGCATGGGTCTGGCATGGATTCACATGCGAACCCTCCCGCCTACCCCTCTGCAGCTCTTCACTTAGTCATATTGCCACTTTACATGCTACCAAATCGGAGGATGGCTGCCAGAGGCGGGGCTTAGGGAGAGGGCAGTCATTGGCTGTGGGCAGTATGACCCAGAGATCAGTGATTGGTTACTACTAGGAAAGACGGATCAGAAACGAAGCTGATATTGATTTTTTTTTTTCTGTACCGAGGATTCCCAGCCTGACGACGGGGAATATTCATGAGCATGTGAATCCATGCCAGACCCATGTTGGAGAACAACAGTTACAGGTAAGTAACTTGTTCTTAAGTCTGTTCAGAAGCTTATTCTTTTTGTCTCTGGGGTAAGAGTGCAGAACACTCGCCTTAGGTGTTTGCACATACAGAGTAATGTCTGCCTCCGCCAGTCTTGCTTCGGTTTGCTTTCAGAAAGTTTGGATTGCCGGGCATCCCCAAAACATGTGTCCTCCCCACACTGGGTTCCAGGCATTTGGGGCACATCGCGGCGCCAGTCCGGCTAAATTTTGTGATGATGTCCTGAGTGAGGTATGCCATATGGAGTACATAAAATTGTATAAGCTGCAAGCGGGCGTTTCTGGAGAGTTTTGTATGATAGCTTGTGATGGTGTCCCATTCCTTATCTTCAAACTGTGTGTTGAGTTCGAGCTCCCATTTACTCTTGCTCCTAAGGTCTTGTTGCGCTGTGCAGGTGAGCAAAGTTTCATAGAGCCTTGAGGTTTCATGCCCTCCCTCTGCCGCATTTAACAGATTTTCTATGTCCACATGTCCAGTGTCCAGAGACTCCATCTCTGGCCAACGTTTTGCAAGTCTTTTCACCACGGCACTGTGAAGGAGGAATTGTCCAGTTGGTATCCCTGTGGCCTCCTGGAGTTCCGTCAACGTGAGGATGCCCTGCTTTTCCACCAGGTCCCCCAGGGTGGCTATGCCGTGGGCTTCCCATGTGTTCCTAATTACCTTCTGGTCATCAGGCCTGGATGACATGATCACATTGATCGGGATCTGTGGGGAATAAGGGTCGACCGTCTGGATTCCAAGGTGAATTAAGTATGCCTCTGGGTGTATGGGACCTGACTCGATCCAGAGCATGTCTCTTGCAGGGGTTTGTGGGCTGCAGAAGGCGGGTGTCGGTCGTGGCATCGTTTTCCATCCACTGGATCACATGCTTCAGTTGCCCCGATAAGTAGTATAGCTCAAAGTTGGGGACCTTAAAGCCCCCTCTGTCGTAAGGCCTTTGCGTTGTTTCTAGGGCAACTCTATTTCTGCCTTGCGCCCATAAGAATTCCCTGCAGAGTTTGAGAACCCTAAAGAATGGCTGCGGGACATTGTATGGTACATTGGTGAAAAAGTAAAGAAGTCTCGGTAGAGCCACCATTTGAAGGAGCCGTGCTCTGCCCGCCACTGATAGCGGTAGCTTGCTTCAGAAGTCCATTGATTTGGCCAGGCCGTCCTTTGCCTTAGAAGGGTTTAGCATGTGCTCAGTTTTGGGGTCTCGGTAGATCGTGATGCCCAGGTATTTGAAGGATGTGGGTTCCCATTTGAGGGCAGGGGTCGGGAGGCGGTCCTTGTCTGTCCTACTTAAGGCTGCTAGGGGATATAGGCAAGACTTGTCATAGTTGATTTGGATGCCGGTGCATCTGTGGAACCCTTCTAGTGTTTCAATTATGTAAGGTAATAAGTGTTCTGGGTCTTTCAGGTAAAGAAGCATGTCATCCGCATACATGGATACTAAGTGGGTCGTCCCTTCCATTACTATGCCTCGGTCACTGTATTCCTGTCTAAGGTAGGCCGCCACTGGTTCCACCGCTAATATGTAGAGCATGGGGGAGAGGGGGCAGCCTTGTCTTGTACCCCGGGAAAGGCTCCATTTGTCGGAGAAGGTGGTGTTCGTACGTACCCTGGCCGTGGGGTCTATGTAGGTGAGATCTACCCACTTAAGGACGGCCCTATTCCCATCTTGGCTAGCGTAGTATGGAGACATTTCCATCGGACTGAGTTGAAAGCTTTGGAGGCATCTAAGGACGCTACCGCGCATTTGTCTGGGTAGCTATCAGTGCTGTATATGACATGGTGTAGCCTCCTTAAGTTTTCCGTGATAGAGCGGCCCTGCACGTACCCCGTTTGGTCGTGCTGAATTAAAATTGGGATGGTCCTTCTCAGTCTCCCTGCCAGTAGCGCTGTCAGTATTTTGTTGTCCACATTGAGCATGGACAGTGGTCTGTATGATCCGCATTCAGAACTTTCTTTGTTGGGTTTTAGCAGGGGGATGATGACCGCCTCGCTCATGGTGTCAGGCAGGCGACCCAGTTCATATGCCTCGTTATACACTTGGGACAGCAGGGGGGCTAGTATAGTCTCGCAGGTCTTATAGAACTCTCCTGGGAGTCCATCGGGTCCAGGTGCCTTCCCCGACGGGAGCGATCTAATAGTGACCGCAACCTCCTCGGGGGTGGTGGGGCCTTCTAAGGTCTCAGCTATCTGTCTATCAAGCGGCGGTAACTTGATGATGTCAAGGACGTCCTCGATGTCAGTGTCGGAGGGTGGTGCAGGGTCGGAATACAGAGCCTGATAGTTTTTTTTTTAACTCTAAATTAATCTCCTTCTGTGTGTGGATAATCTGGCCATCTGAACCTTGAAATGCGCAAATGGGTTTTCTGGGGATTTCACGTTTATAGAGCCACGCTAAGAGTTTCCCAGGATTGTCGCCTAGGGCATGTGTCCTTTTGAAATGTTTAGCATAGCTTAATTTCCCAAGAGACTCCCAGTGTGTTAGGCAAGCTTGCTTGAGCTCTATTGCTGTGTTCATATGGGCAGGGTCCTGTGGTGTTTTTCCTTCCAAGTCCTTTAACTCTTCCTCAGCGCGCACTAGTAAGGACGTGGTGGTTCTCGGGGCCCCTCCCGTGGCTGCGATCATTTCGCCTCTCATCACTACTTTATATGCCTCCCATGCTGTGCTTATGTGTTGGATGCTATCTAAGTTAGTCTGCCAGTAATCTGGCGTGCTTTGTCTAATTTGCTCGCAGAAGGCCTTATCTAACAGTGCCTCACTTCTGAGTTTCCATGTGGGCACTGGGGGACTAGGCGTGATGACCCTCCACGTGGTCACTAGGGGGGAGTGATCGGAGAGTACTCTGGCCAGATATTGCTTGTCTTCGAACAGGTCTGTGTTCCTCGCTTGTGAAAATGCAGTCTATTCTGGTGTGAACAGCATGAGGGGGTGAGTAGGAGTAGGCTCTGGCGTCTGGGTACCGTTCTCACCATAGGTCTTTCAAGGCGAACTGGTGCGCCAGGGCATTTAGTATTTTGGCAGGCGGGGAAGGGCGGGCATGTTTGTTGTCTGATCTGTCTATGCGTGGGTCCTGGGTGCAATTGTGGTCGCCCCCCCCAGATAATGAGCCCGTCTCTGCATGGGCTGAGACGGGTGTGCAACGAGCGGAAGAATACTGTGGCGTCGTGGTTAAGGGCGTAGGTGCTGATTAGTCTTAGGTCTTTCCCTTCGATGGTGCCTTGAATTAAGGCCATTCTGCCTTCGGTGTCGGTTTTAGTGTAGGTCAGGTTTATGGGAACGGAAGGGGCTATCCAAATCAAAATTCCTCTAGCGTAGGTAGAGTAAGAGGAGCCCACCAGGGTTCCCCTCCAAACTTTGGCCAGCGCCGCAAGCTTGGGTGCGTTTAGATGGGTCTTTTGTAGCAGGGCAATGCTACGGGCGGGTAACAACCCTAACTGTTCCTGGGGGTGCGGGTGGGCCAGTCTCACAAGGTGTCAAACAAAGAAGCCCTTTGTGTCTAGGGTGGCTCCAATCAAGTGAAGGTTGCCGCATTACGTGGCATGGCTTTTTGGTTCTGGTGTACTCTGCCTGGGGGTGTGGAAGTGATGTGTCATGGTGCTGATTGTCGTGGTTTCCTCTGTTGTGGTTCCAGGTCCGGGATCTGCTCTTTGTCCATCCATTCGATGGCGTTGCCTAGTGTGTCGAAGAAATAGGCTTTGTTGTTAAGTGGGACCTTTAACCTAGCCGGGCACAGGAGCATGTAGCTTAGACCGGCATTTTTCAATCTAGCTTTGGTGTGGGAGAAGTGGGCTCTGCTTCTTTGGACCTGCAAGGTATAGTCTGTGTAAATGGCGACCCTAGCCGAGTCTTTTTGTATGCAGCTGCCTGATCTTGAGAAGGCAAGGATAGTTTCCCTGTCTTTGTAATTAAGCACTTTGGCTATTATTGGTCTTGGTGAGCATCCAGGGGGTGGACGCTTGGCGAGGGATCGGTGGGCTCTCTCTATGGTGAAACCCTGGGAAAGTTTCCCTGCTCAGATTTCCTGTAGCAGGAGGTTCTCGATGTAGTTAGTAAGGTCACTTCCTTCGATTCCCTCGGGTAGGCCAATGACTGTTCTTTCTTCGGGCCCTCCCTTCTGCCTCGTCAGCCCTGTCCTCTAGATTCTTCACCTTCTGTTTCAGAGCATCCACCTCCTTCAGGAGCTGTGTCTTCTATTGGGTATTGTTGCGCACTTGGGTGTCCAGTGCCTCCGTTCTGCCGGCGATGGAGCGCACATCTTGGCGTAATAAATTCAGGTCAATTGCCACGGCGTCAATTTTGCTCTCCATGGTTTTCTGGATGGTCCTGATTGCCTCTAAGAGCTGTGAATTTGCCGGTTCAGGTGTTTCAGTGCTTGGCGCCTCGTCACAGGAGGTGCTTGCATCGGGTCTGAGCGTGGCAGCAACCTCAAAGTTTTCCATAGTGGTTTGCTTGTGCTTGTTGCAGGCACTTTTTGTGATCATTGCTCTAGGGGCAAACGTGCCCAGCTGATCCTTCTATCAATCTAGTAGTGTTATGTGCCTCGTGCGGTAGCTGGGCCGCTTAGGTGCCAGTAGTGGCCCAGCGTAGTCTTTGTCACCTTTTCCTTCCTTAGGGCTATTTGGGGGGTTTTGCTTGCTGCCAGGGGTAAGGCCCCCGATCCAGGGTCTGGTACTCTCAGGGCTTTCTCCTCATGCCTGCTGTTGGGTGTTCAATAAGAGCTCCACAAATGCTTAACAGGGGGCTGGGGGCAGCTGGCCCCTACTCCTCAATTCACTGATGTCAGACCACGCTTGGTCCACTCCATGCAGGTCAGTGTCAGCCCTGCTGCATTACTATGAACGGCGTAGCGCCTATCACTCCTTCTCTCTCAGGGTGCAGTGCGCAGTTCCTGGCTATGTGGTCTGCGGTCTACGGCTCCCGCAGGGGCTCTCCAGTGTACTGGTTGCTTAGTGGCAGTAGCGGGGCTCTCGCACCACAGGTCCGGCGCTCTGGGTCTGTGGACCCCAATGGGGTTTATAGGGGCTCAGGCTAGCACTCTGAGAATTATGGTCCCAAGTGAGCCCGTTGCCTCTCCTCGGGGGCCGGCACACTACGCAGTGTCTTATGCGTGCAGGTGAATGCTGGGCACTGTCTAAGATGGCCCGGGACCAGTGCAGCGGCAGGGGCTGTTCGTCGCCCCCCCCCCCCGCAACTCCTTACCCTCGCTTGCAGGCTCCTCCTCGGTGTTCACGGGCGCACTCGCCCGGGTTCTGGTCGCCTCTGTGCAGTCTCAGCAGGAGGGGGGGATTAGATGTCCGGCAGCTGCGTGGATCCGATGTGGCCGCCCTGGGCTGCTCTGTGGGGGCCACCGAGTGCGCTGTCCTGCCCTCACAGGTCCGTAGGGCCGTACCTTCCCGCCCCGAAGTGGTGCGCTGTCGGGTGTCAGGCGAGGCTTGTCGGACCCTCGGTCCCGTCCTCTCGGTCCAGACTTCTCGGTCCCGACTTCTCGCTGCCTCTCTGCGTCGCGCCGGGTGGCTTAAGCGTCCATGGTCTTCCCGGCGTTGTTACCGGAGCTTTGCCCCAGCCTCACGTTGCTTCTTTGTTCGTCCTCGGCTCGCCTGGTAGGCGTCAGCCCCGGTGTCTTCCTCCCACTGCGGCGCTTGGGCCCCCGGAGGTGGGGCATAGATTCTTGGTGCACGGTGTGCTGTGTGTGCAGCCCGAGACCCGGTGGGGACGTTCGCATCTTCTGGGCTCCGTGTTCCCAGGTCCGGGCGGGCTTGCGGCACCCCAAGGCTGGTACTGGGTCCTACGAATGGCCGAATCACTCAGCGGCCGTCATCTTCCGTGCACGTCTTCCCCTGCGCTTTTCAGTTGGTGTAGCAACTCAGCGGCAAGTCGGAGTCCCTTCAGACTTCTACCGCTGGGGCCCCAGGCAGTTATTTGCAAATGTAGAGCTTTTCAGACGGTTTTCTAGTTAAGTAGCATTCATTCACGGCTAATCACCAGTCACATCAAGCAGAGCGACACGAGCTTGACTTCCTTACATGGTGGCTAGCCAGACTGACATACTTATGGGGGTTAGGGGCAAGGGGTTTAAATGTGTGTGGGGGGGGTGGTTCAGGGTGGTGATAAACACGGGAAACGTAGGGGGGGGGGGCTTTAGGCAGGGCCTCCCAATTTAATAATTTAGTTTTTTAAAACAGTATTTTTTGTATTGGTTATTTCATTTTTTAATTTTTTTTTTTTGTTCAGTAAAATCACATGTAACCCGACTGGAATGAAAAGGGCATAACTACAGATAGATAAGAAGGCACGCAGGACTGTAATCTAGGAAGCCAAAGCCACGTATCACAGTCTATGGGAACAGAACAAGGAACTGCAGGCAGGGAACCAGATAATTCGTGGTAGAGAGCAAGGGGTGCACAGGGAAAAGAGGACTGCAAGCAGGGGAGCATGGGAGCAGGGCTGCAGTGCAGGAAGCACTGGAGTGCAGGCAGAGTAGCAGGGCTGCCAGAAGGGAGCACAGAGCACCGTCTTGGCTAGGTTTACTTATTCAGTTTCAACAAAAGTTTATTTTGAAAAAAATCATGACGTCTTCCACAATCTTTGCCTAATAAACCAAAAAGGGTTCTCCAGATGTCAAACCAATTGTCAATGGAAATATTTTCTGCTTTGAAAGCAAATCACTTATCATTTCACATTTAGCTTTCATGTGCAATGTTGTCTTGTCAGGAGGGTTTACATAACAGTTAAATCAAAAACACATTGTTGAAATTATCGCTTCTTTTCCACCACAAACTTCTACCACTTTAGAGTACTTTAAATCCTCTTCCTGGTCCACTTGCTGGGCCAGGACAAAAATCTAACTGTCCCTTTCCTGGTATACTCGCCTGCCAGGATAAATACTGCTACCACTACTATTTGTACTCTGTGGTGAGGTTTGTTCCAGTCTTTCCACATTTAATCCTCAATTGGGAAAGAGAAATCAACAACTGCTTCCTGATTCATTCACTTCAAGGTAGGTATACAATTTATTCAGCGTGAACCATTAAAAACACCATTATCACAGTACATATATAAAAACAAAATCCGACATTTAATGCACAATAAACATCCTGCATAAAAACGTGCAGAAAAAAGAATGATTCCCACAGACCTTAATCTGTAGACAACATTTAACGCTTCTTTCTTATAATAGGCAGATGCTAATAAAAATGTCGCGTCAACACTATTCATAATAAAGGCCATAGCATCCCCTCAAATAATAACTTGATTCCTAATAAGATGAGGCCTTAGCCACTGTTCTCTCAATTTTACCAAAAATGTATAATCCATTAAAGTGCATGAGATCCCGTCTGTGCCCTAGGCCGCATGGTCACACTTTGTCCAAACCTAACCACGGCGCCTTTCCTAAGTGTGGGAGAACATTCAACCTGGATATTAAAATGTATCTGGGGCTGCTAGCCGCCTTGATCTTGGGTAAAATAGGGAAAACAGCTTCTTTAAAATAGCGGCATAATGAGATTTAGAAGCGAGTTTCATACATCTCACTTGACATGCTTCAAATTCGAGCTCCACAACTCTCTCCCTAAGTTTGTTTGTTTGTTTATTTGTTTGGTAATGCGCACCAAACCCTTAGGTAGACGGGCGCAACAGAAACAAGAAATCCTATAACTTAGTTACGGTACAAGGTAGCAATACATAGAGCAAGTGATTGCAATAGGAACAAGATACAAAATGCATAAAGTACATAGCAGTAGTCTTGGTAAGTCAAGGAAGCAGTAACATGATTATCAGTATCTGCACACCTACATATACACATGTACATACTACCTTACATGTCTGTCGTGTATCCATGGTACATACATATATGACAGAGCAGATAACCATGCGTGCACGGTTAACCAAAGAACAGTATGATTTAGCAGAAGCAATGGTCATGTAGGGGCCAGAGAGGTAGAGGTGTAAATCGTCAGTTAGGTGTCATTGGTGTGTAGCCAGTTGAGTATCTTATGTCTAAATATAGGGTAGGGTTGTTCTAGTCTAAGGTAGGGTCCTGTGCTGACTGCGGCTTAACTCGCCCAAAACGTTGCCTCCAGCAACCCCCCAACCTTTCAATAGGTGAAGCCCGCTGTTATACCAGCACTTCTGATTTATATTAGTGTTATACAAAGAATCAGCGCAGGCCACCATAATATTTGTATTTGCATAAACACTTATTCTAGAAAACTCTGAACTTCCATGGATAAGCTAACAAGACCAAGCATGTGTCTTATAGCATCCCCCGGGCATCTGATAGGCGAACCTTTTATCCTCAAACCTGAGTTCAGAGACTGTCCAAGTGGAGCTGCTCCCCATACTTCTGCTCCATAAAGTACATCATTAATTTTTGAACCCATTACCTGCAGACACTTATCCAGGCGTTTCCCCCAAACACATAATAAAATTGGGAGAGCCCCCTCACACTCAATTGCTTAGCTTTCAACACATTTGATTCACAAATTTTAACTTCTTCTTGGTTTAAGCCCTTGACCTACAAGGAGGGCCTTTGTCCTGAAGTTTCTGATTTCTTTTCATAAAACTTATTGACTGTTGGTAATCTGGGTTATGTCCTTTTGATGGATATCCCTCTATAAGCAAGTGATATCCCTTTTGCTCTTTTATTGTGTCCTTTTGGCTTCAGCAATGTTGGTTATAATGTTTTTATTTGCCATCTCCCTCTTGGAAGATTACATTTACTTTGCTTGGTTGTTGCCTCCTCTTGGCTTTGCCACTACTTGTTATAATAGTCTCCTTCTAGCTGTCTCCCGCGTCAGAGAGTATATGATATGATAGTTGATTTATATAGCGCCTATACGCAATGTCTTTCAAAGCGCTTCAAGGCAAGGGAGGGAACAAGGGAAAATACAATGACATTTTTACAGGCCGTGCAAAGGAAGGAAGGAAGGAAGGAAGCTCGCTCTGACCCTGGTGCAGCCACCTCTTCCGGCTCCAAAGCCAACTCCGCAACCTCTGCCGCATCCTCAGCCTCTGGCTGCGGTCTCTGTACCCCAGCCTCCGGCGCCATCTACCCCTCCTCCTCCACAAGATCATCCAGATCCGCAGGACACAGACGAGGAGGATCCGGATACGCCGTCCTTAGCCTGGGCCTTCCATGAACGTCTTGCTGGCCCCGTGGAGTACCTAGGCCTCCCACAGCCCGAGGTCGAACAGCTGGCAGAGGGGGTTCTGGCCATTCAGAAGAACCAGGCGGGTCCGAGAGTTGTGCTGGACCTTTGCACCCTCAACCTCTCCTTACCTCGGCAAAAATTCAAGCTGGTTAGGCCAGCTTTTATAGTGGAGACATTGGACAAGGGAGACTGGATGTGCTCCCTAGACCTGAAGGATGCGTATCTACACATCCTGATTTGGCAGCCCCATTGTTCTTTCCTACAGTTCAGGATCATGGGCTACCATTTCCAATACAAGGTGGTCCTGTTTGGCCTCAACTCGGCCCCCAGGGTCTTTACCAGACACATGAACGCGATAGCGGCCCTCTTCCAGAGAGCAGGACCTCCACATTTTATCCATACCTCCACGACTGGCTCGTCAGGGCTACATCTCCGGAGGCAGTTCACCACTCCTCCCATGCCCTTATGAACACACTCCACGACCTGGGCTTCTCCCGCAACCTCAAGAAATCCCAGCTGCTTCCGTTGACGTTCTGTTTCGATAACATTTTTTTGTTCTTGGATTTTGTAGGTTTTGTTTTTCTTTTCTAAGCCTTCCCTGACCAAGGCAGGCTTGCTGTTTTGATTTGTCTTCTCTAGAATTGTCTTATTTATTGTACTTACTTTTGATTCAGCTTGGATTTGACAAAAACTTCGCAGAGTTTCTGCATGGATTTTCCCCCGGTTTCCTTCTTTTCAGAACTGGTCGTATTGGTTTCTAATTCTTGTGATGCTGATGCAGCAGTGTCGTTACAATCTTCATCCACTGTGATATCAAGACCCTTGACTTTTTCCGCGCTTCCACTTGGCTCCAATTGTAGTTTCGATAGGTCTTCAGGATCAGCCAAAGCCCCAGTGACCAATCTCGTGCTCAGTGGATTTGTAGAGAAACCCTCAAGGTTCATAGCCTCTGGATCCTGAAAAGATTTTTCCGGCCCTCGAAATTCAGTTTGTCCAACTGATGGTTGCTGCTTATGCTTTGGGTCAAAAACGCTTGAAGCTCTTCTATTTTCTTTTTGTTTGATTATAGGGTATGACATGAAGCACGTTTGAGACCTTAGCTGCACTGTTGTCTAAATTATTCTGGATTCCAGTTATTAAACCCTCCACGAATATCAGTTTCTAATGTAGCATTGTTAACTTTGTTGATTGATCTTTAAGTTGGTCGCCCATCTGTTCATACAGTTTTCATGAACGGGTACATGGTTGACACTAACGTCGAAATTGCCAGAAAATCAATTTCTCTAAATTTTCCCTGCTCACCTACAGTTGGTGGTAGTATTTGGGTCACCTCCTCGGTCTGAGTTGTTGTTGAGGCATAAGGTTTAGTCCTTTCCCTTGTGGACGAAAAATCTTCAATCAAATCTTTTCACCCTCTCCTATGGGGGCACTTATGATTCGTCGTTGAACTAGTACATAGTCGTGTCAGTTTTGGTGGATCGATGAGCAGGCTTATTCTCAACAAGGTCTTCATAGGTGTGGCCCTCTTTCTGTGTTCCAGGCTATGCACGCGTTGGTTAGTGAGTCCACTGAATGGGACTCTCCAAAACTCAACCCAATTTTTTCTACCAGCAGGGAGCTCTCAATCAATAAATGATCTGAGATTTCTTCCTCCCTGTATAAGTCACCATGTGAGGACAGTGCCCCCAAGAACATTAAGGCCTTAGGTATGGAATGATGGTAGAAGAAACAGCGACTACTAGGATGACCGTCGGATGTTAATCTTGGTGACTTCGATATATATTTTTCTCAGATTGGTTTTGATTGGTTAGAGTCTTTGTTCTGTGAATGAGGACTGAGTTGTTCTCACCAGCTGTGTTGACTGATTTGTTCAATAGCCCGACTCCCTTTTGGGAGCCCTGAAAATATTGTTTCTTAAGTTTTATTTTGTGTCAAGGCTCCAAAGGTATACGGGTTCAACATTGGTTCTTGTATCCAATAGAACTAAGTTGTCTTGTTGATATGGGTGCTCCAAAATGTTGTGTGGAGGTTTTGCCTTTGCTACTATTTCCACCCCTACATCTAACTGGCAAATATAGTGTCTCTTTCAATGGTAACATCCGACTATCACCTGGGCTCTCTTGTTCTCGGTGATATTCCGTAATGATGGTTTCACTGGTTTCACTAGTAGCTGCCATCTGATTTTGTAGAAGGTGCAGGACCAATAACAATGGGGCAACAAAAAGGCAAGGCGAGGGGAGGAGAGGCACCTGTATCAACCCTTGTTTGCCTGCCTGCTTGCTTACACCACTGTGTGTATGGGCTCCGAAGATCAAAGGGCCGAACCTCCCCAAACAAAAATCTCAGGCAAAATCCCCACCAATGATTGCACCAATGATTGCACTAAAAATATAAATACAATGCAATCACCAGGTAATAGCACTTGCTTGAATAAATGTAATGTGCAAGTCTCCCCCTCTGCTTTCCCATTACTCCACCATTACGCAAAGGCAAGGCAAGGCAAGGCAATGCAAGCCTGCCGAAGCAGTAAGCACGTCTCACCGCTCACTGGTCCACGGTCGCTTCACTGCTCAGTTGGTCTATCGCAGCCGCGGTCTTGAGTCAGTCATTCCGGCTCAGAACTCAGTGCTCTGAGCTCCCGAATTATTCCTCAAGAATTTTGAGCAATAATCAAACTTCAGGATAAAGAGTGAACAATTCAAGAAATAGAATTTTATTTAAAATGTTTCAGAAGGAGTCTCATCCGTGAACTAGTCGAAGATTTTTTTTAAGCGCCCAGATTCAGAGACGCATTAATGCCATTTCTAACAGCAGTAGTTTCTGCCAGTGCAGAAAGAATGTTTCCTTAATTTGTGCGAATTCATTCCAAAATGAGAAGTTTAGGACCTGCAAATGCAGGGACACTTTTTTAATTTTTCCTTTGTCAGTATATGAACCAACATGAATATGACCTTGAAGGCTACAGAGTTAGCAGCGGCAGCCAATATTGTAAGTTTCTCAAGTTGATAAGGCTGACGTTTATTTGGTTAAACATTTAACTGTTTTAGTTGAAAGCAATTAAAATAAACTTGGTTTAAAAAATAGTTTGCTGGAAGGTCACCAGGGGGCGCAGGCATGATGGCTGCCTGATCGTTCGGCTCCCCAAAGGCCCTGGGAGAAACGTGGAGCAAATGATGATAAAGGAACGCTACCTGCCTGTAAAGGCGCAATATAAGTGGGGGAACTCCTGGGGACCCCGGCGACACCTTCCCGAGTCTTGGAGGTGCCCGGGTCCCGGAGATATTCGATTTGGAGCGCTCGCGCCCCCCACCCAGGCCCACGCCGCGTTTGAGATAGAGCTGCGCAGCCGAGGCCCCCCTCTCTGCAGGCGAGCGCAGCGCCACAGCTAACCTGCGGAGCCCGCACCCTGCGGCTCTACCCGCACCATCAGGAGATTGCTGGAGCCCCTCACGGGTCTGGGCCCCTGTCCCACCGGACAACCGTGACGTACCTGCCTCCTGCTCCCGCCGCGTCGAGGTTGAGCGGGCGGTCTTGGGAGGCGTAACGGCCCGGGCTTTCACCGCCGGGTGCCCGCCTGACACAGCTGTGGCATCTGGAGCCCTCACCTGCATTTCTGCACGCTGGCCTGGGCCGTCGCGGGAGTGCTCCCAGGCCCCTTCTCCTCTTCCTCCCCGCGGTGGGGAGCATCACAACACCAAGTGCCCTAAGGACTCTTCCCAGCTGCCGGTGAGACACCGCCTGCAGGGGCGCACACCCTACAGGCCCGGGCCGATGCGGGAGCGCGCCTGGGCCCCTCTATTAAGCGCCTGGCCTCCCACGGGGTTAATCACCTCCGACCAAGTAGGACAGCCTGGAATAAGGGGCCCCCCCCCTCAGCAAAAGTGAACACACCATACCTTTGCAAGGCCACTCTCTACCCGGCGGGCCCCACCCTCTGTATAGGGGCCCAATACTCACCATCCACAACGTAATCCACCAGACTGAAATGGGTGCTAAAGGGGCGACCACTCCAGCGACCTCAAAACAGATCCCCCAGGCCCACGCTGGTGTAACCGTGAGTACTGGATATCAGAGGAAGTTGGGGTCCGGGCCGCTTGCCCCAACCACTGCCCTCCCCACCGCTGTGCAGGAGAGCCATAGCCAGGGGAGTACCAACGCAGGGAAAGGCCTCTTACACTGTGTGCAGAAACACGAATAGAGGGTCCCCTGTGGCCCCATATAGATAAACACTCGAGGCTCCTGACCATCCTGCAACCATAGACACAGACCCTCCAGAGAATGCCATAAGGAGTAAGGTGCACCGGAGGCCCCAGAGCTGACCCCGGCGAGACTTAGGGGGACCCGACAGAGCGAATCCAACTTCCAGGACCCACCCACCCTGCAACACCTTATTGGAACTGAGACGGGACCGGGGGTTTGGGGCCCGAACTCCGGGGGGGATCACGAGGAATGTTGAGAAACCACAAGGATCTAGGGGCGGAAACACCTCATGAGTTGGAAAGAAACCCTAGCAAGATACCAATTCACCCCCGCAAAGCCAGAGATGGAGACCAACACCTCACCCACACCAACCCCTGACATGAACACCATGCAGAATAATATCCAGACAATCCTGGGCGAAATCAGGGGGATGAGAACGGACATGGGAGCCAAGCTGGCTGACCTCACCGCCAAAGTCTCCACGCTGGAGGACAGAATGGAAGGGGTGGAGAACAACCAGGCGTCCACCGACTTTGTGGAAACACAGATGGAGGCAAGGTTCAACGAGATGCAGCGGCTGGAGGGGGGGAACTCTGTCTCAAAGTTGACGAGATGGAAAATCGAGAACGGAGATGTAATTTGCGATTCTTCGGCCTGACGGAGGTGGAGGGGGAGACCCAGACTGGTCTGGAGGGCAAAGTACAGGAGATCATTAGGATTGTCTTGGGAACTGACTCCGGAGAAACCATACTGATTGATAGGGTTCATCGAGCTGGTGGAGGTGGTAAGGGCCCCCGCTCTGTGCTTGCGAGGTTCCACTATTCCAGAGACAAAGCAAGAATACTTGAAAGGGCTAGGACCCTAAGAGATATACAGTACGATAATTCCAGGGTGGCAGTCTACCAAGACCTATCCGCCTTCACGCTGCAAATGAGGAAAAAATGCGGACCAATCACTAGATGGCTGGAGGAGAAGGGGGTCAGATACCGCTGGGGACATTCATTCTACCTATCTTTTGAATGGCAGGGGGAGAACCATCAGTTACGGAAGAGGACATCCAAAGAGCCTTCGACAAACTGGTCGGGGACTCCCCAGGGACCTCAAGGGAATAAAGCAGATCTGACAGAGACCCGAGCCGCGCCCCACGGGGCCCTGACCTCAACCAGGGGAAGCACAAAGTGAAGGGCACTCGGAAATTTCAAAAAATCAGACATCCCCCCGGCGGGTCGCGGTGGACCCGCATGATCATAGGGTAGAGGAAGATAGAAAAGAAATGCGATGTCATTCTGTTGTAGTTCATTCACTCGCTCACCCCTCGTGAGCTCCGCCAGGTTGGGGGGAATTATATGTTGCATTTTGGTGTTGCTATGGCTGGCGAGATGGATCCGCGTGATCATGAGGGAGAGGGAGAAAGTAAAGAAATGTGATGTTACTCTTTTGTATCGCATTCGCCCTCGTGTTTGACTTATGATTTTGGGAAGCCCCTCTCCGCCTCGTATCGAAGGTTAAGGTACAATGGGCCCCGTGATCCATGGGAGGCAATACAAGTTGTTGGGGAGGGGAGGGGAGGGGGGAGTTGAAGAGGTGGTCGCACGTGGGGATCTGAGTGAGTCTGGGAATTGTTCCATGGCGAAAAGATGGAGGATATGTTCTGTACCAATTAATCTCCCGGGGCCCGGTCAGCAACCCAGGTGGTTCGTTTACTAATCCTGATGTTTGTCGGGCAATGGAAACTAACACCTTATAAAATGGGTAAGGGAGACGGGGAACAAGGGAGGGGAGGGAGGAGGGACAAGGGAAATTGGGGAACCATACCTTGAAATTAGGGCTTAAGCACTTGGTTCACACGGCGGGTACTCGCTGAAACTTCACAGGGCATGGGTACCAATAACCGTGGTTGAAGGACGGATTGGTACGCTCAACGTCAAGGACCATAATTCACAAAACAAGCGATCTCTTAAAAGTAATATGTTCCGCAAACAAAAATTGCTAATCCTCTTCCTGCAAGAAACACATTATAGGAGGGGAGCAGAATCAACGATAAAGGGAAAAGAGATGGGCAGAAACTTCTGGGCATCACACAAATCTTCAAAGAATGAGGGAGTAGGCATTCTCCTTGGCAAATCATTACACCTTACAGATGTTGAAACGAAGCGGGGCTTCGGGGGCAGATTTCTGGGGTCAAGTGACTATCCCAGGGCACACGTGTCACTTTGGCCACTTTGTATGCGCCGAACGCCGGCCAACTTAAATTCATTCTTAAAGTCCTCAAAGTCATGGATGAATGGGTGGAGAGAGGTATGATCTTGGCTGGGGATTTCAATCTCATTCAGGACCCCCAACTAGACTCGTGGTCTGCCAGGGGGACGGGGCCGTAACCTCCCACTAAGGATAACCTAGCCATGAGGGACCTATTACAGGAATATTACTGGGTGGATGTGTGGCGAAAAATGCTGGCGAACTCCTGGGGGTTACACGTGCCCCCCCCCCCCCCCCCCACCAACAAACATACACCCGGATTGACCTATTATTGATATGGGAAGAGGGAGGAGGGGAGGTCGGTAACCCTACGGTTGAATCAGTAACCTGGTCGGATCATGAACTTCTTGTCATGGAATGGTGATTACAAGACACCCCGAAATCATACAGGTGGCGCTGTAACACCCTCATGAGGGACCAGATGTTCAGGGAATTTTTACGGAAAGAAATAGAAGCCTTCTTTAGGGGAGGTCCCAATGGCCACGGTTTGGGAGGCAGCAAAGGCCACCTTCAGGGGGTCTCCTTATTGCGGAGGGCTCGAGTAAGAAGAGGGAGAGAGCCCTAATAGAATCTAAACTCCGAGAGGACCTACGGGTCATGAGGGCACAGCTCACCAAAGGCAATGTAGACCGCGAAAACCTCCTTAGCAAAATGAGAGACAAGAGACAGGCCCAACACACAACCTTAATTGGTGAGGTGGTTAAAAGAATGAGATATACTAAGCAACAATATTATGAGAAGGGAGACCAGGTTGGAACACTTTTTTGGCACATAGGTTGAGAGGAAACGGGGCACACAGGCGGATAGAGGTCAAAGACGGGGCGGCCAATATCCAGACGACAAGCAAACATAGCCGCATCCTTTGCAGGCTTTTACAAAGCGCTTTAATACCACACAGGATGACGAATCAAGAGAAGACATCCGCCGATATCTGGAGGACGATCCCCTGCCCAAGCTTACAGATTCGGAGAGGGCGGCTCTGGAGAGGGAAATAACAGAGGAGCAAGTAGAGGGGGCCATTAAAAAGTAAGCAAGACCCCTAGGGGGGGACGGATACACAGCCGACTTTTACAAACAATATCAATCGGTACTGATACAACTTTTGGCCAAACTCTTTAACCAAATTAAAACCTCGGAAACTATTCCACTGACATTCCTGCAGGCCTTGATCATGGTAACTCCCAAGCCCGGCAGGGATCCGATGGAATGCGGCTCGTATAGGCCCATCTCGTCCTTAACACGGATGCAAAGATCTTCACCAGGATCCTAGCAACATGCCTGGAAGAATGCCTCCCTAGACTGATCCACCCCGACCAAGTTGGTTTTGTAATGAACAGGCAGGGCGCTGACAGTATGTGCAAAACTCTGTTCTAACTCCTTTTGAACTCAGTATATGCAAAGGGTGCCCTCCTCCTGTCCTTTGACGCATAGAAGGCGTTCGATAGGGTGAGCTGGGCCTTCATGGAGGGTGTCTTATCGTCCCTGGGGATGGGATCCAAGTGGCAAGGCTGCATGTCAGCTCTCTACTCCCGCCCGACAGCAAAAGTGGTAGTTAACGGGGGCGAATCTGAGGCCCTCCCATTGCAAAGGGGTACAAGACAAGGGTGCCCACTATCCCCCCTCATATATGCCTTAGTGATGGAGCCCTGGGCCGTAGCGATCAGGGGAAATGACAAGATTCAGGGCATCAAGATGGGGGGGGAAACCGACCATAAAATAACCCTATTTGTGGACAATGTCTTATTATATCTTTCTGACCCATCCCAATCGGTCCCTGAGGTGCTGAATAGCCTAGAACGATATGGCACCCTGGCGGGCTACAGGGTAAATTTAGACAAATCAGTCGCATTCCCGGTAGGCCAACTCAGCGATGCAGAAAGGCAATATATCGGGGTCCTCCCGTTTTGCAAGCAGCCCGGGGGATTTTGTCACTTGGGGATCCAGATACCATCAGACCTAGCAGATCTCTTTAGGGTGAATTACCCTCCTCTTTGGACGGCGATCAAAAGAGACCTTGAGCGTTGGACAAAATCCGGCCACTCATGGATGGCACGCCTCAACTCCATTAAGATGGTGATCCTCCCTAAATTCCTATATCTCTTCCAGATGCTTCCAACCCAGATACCAAAGCCATTCCTCTTAGAGATCAAGCGGACCCTCCTCCGCTACCTTTGGGCAGGAAAATCTCATAGAATTGCCTACGACACTTTGATACGGCCCAAGGATGAGGGTGGAGTGAACTTTCCAGACCTAGGTGCATACTACAAGGCATCACAGTTGCGAATTCTGGTGGACCACTTGGTGACGGGCCAGAAGAAGCAATGGGTGGACTTGGACAACTTGCCCTTTTCCCTGGTCACAGTAGTTTATTTATTTTTAACATATTTTATTGGCATTTGTATTAGATGCATACAAATGC
Source organism: Ambystoma mexicanum (assembly GCF_040938575.1). Taxonomy (NCBI): domain Eukaryota; kingdom Metazoa; phylum Chordata; class Amphibia; order Caudata; family Ambystomatidae; genus Ambystoma; species Ambystoma mexicanum. The sequence goes on along the minus strand of NC_090925.1, from coordinate 247,156,990 downwards.
AAGAAAATTAACTAAAACATTAAACATAAACAGCAACAGTCTTCATGTGAAACAGTTCATCTTTCTCAGGTGGGCATGGTTGCAAATGGGGGTTCCGATATCTCGGGAAGTGGGAGGGATCTTGGTCAAGAGGATCGCCATCTCTAGGCGAGTGCGAGGGATCAATTATGGCAAAGTAGTGGGGTTTATCCAGGGGGTTTATGGTCTGCACTGAAGTGTATATGTCTCAGAAGGGCCTTCCAAGAGTCTAGAGTGCCACTCGCAATGTCTCCACTAGAGATGATTCCATCTTGCCAGGCTCTGGTTTCGGCTGCAGTCCATCTCTCTAGTTCTTTCGTCTAGCGTTCATGTCTCGGGCCTCCTGGTGTCTTCCATGCCATGGCTATAGTTCTTTTTGCAAGTATACATGCAATGTCCATCAGCTTGACAACATGTTTGTGTTTGCTTGGTCTGGGGTAAGCCCCTAGTAAGCATTCCCCGGGTGTCCATTCATATCTGCTTATTCCGGCATCTGTGCAGGTCTGTTTAACTTTGGACCACAGCGTCATTGTCCTGGTGCAAGTCCAGAACATGTGGATCAGATCAGCTTTGTCGTTCCCACACCATGGGCATGCCGTGGAGGCCTGTTTGTTGAAGGAGGCCACCCTGTGTGGGGTCCTATACGTCCGATATAGGACGTTTAGCTGTATCTGATCGAATCTGGAGTTTCTCGACACCTTCTTGGGATATAGTAACGTTCTTTCCCATTCCTTGTCTGCAAGCGTAGTTTCAAGGTCTGTTTCCCATTTCGCCTTCAGTGCCGCACTTTTGGGGTTGGGTTTGTCGTTGAGCCTCTTATAGAGTCGAGAGACCGGTTTCCAGCCATCCGCAAGGTCGTGCAACTCTTGTAACAGTGGGTCTGGGGTGGGTTCCTCCAGCCAGCTGCTCCAGTTCTTCCTGGTGGTTTGTCCCCGGTCACACTAGACTAGTGGTTATGGGTCCTCAAGGCAAGGATCCCCAAAGGAATTCTGAAGCATCCAGTCCTGGGGGTGTTATGGTCCATATGGAAAGAGGGGGGGGTTACCTTAGGTGGCTCACAACATGACCCTCACCTCTGAGCTGCATTTGGACTCCCCCACTTTGGGAGGGGGATCAATGAGCCACTGGCTTTCCAGCAGTGGTACAAGGCGGGCCTTTGTAGAGCTGGACAACTTTGGAGGGATGGGGTGTTCATATCGTTGGGGGACTTGAAGGACGCCCTGGGCCTCCCCAACCTCTCTCCCTTTCGCTTCTTGCAGCTCAGGGGTGCCTTCACAGAGCAGGTGGGGTGACACTCTTAGTATTTGTATTAGGTGAGATCTAACAGATTTTAAGAAGTTCCTCATCACATACAAAGGAACCAGAGGGGTGATATCACGACTCTATAGTTTTTTGCTGCCCTCCACCCCACGGGATCCCCCATCCTCCCAGGTACAATGGGAGAAGGATCTGGGTATACCCATCACCGAAAAGAGATGGCTCAAGATATGTAGACAGGCTAACCGCTCCACAGCTGCGCCCCAATACCGCCACCAGGCCCTTAAGCTGATCCATAAATGGCACTACCCCCCACAGAGGATAGCCAGAATGAAAAAGGGCTACGATCCACACTGCTGGAAATGTCATACCGAAAAGGGGGATTATGCACATATGTGGTGGAAATGTCGGGTGGTACAAACCTACTGGAATGAGATGCTGTCCTGGATAAAGGAGGTGGATGGGATGGAAAGGACCTTATCCCCTTGGCTAATGTTGTTCGGCATTGAGGTGGAGGGGGGGCCCAAAGATTAAACATGACCAGATGCTGCTTGTTATGTTGGTTGCTGCCAGATGTTGTTGGGCCCAAAAAATGGAAACCACCCCAACCCCGTGGGGGGAGGGAATGGGTCTCTAAAGTACGGGCAATATACGATATGGAATTTTGACCCACCTGATTGACGAATCCAAGTCTAATATTGAAGGCCTATGGCTTCCTTTCTTCGACAAGTATGTGAAAACAGCATAGAATACATGATGCAACCCGGACGGGTCCCCAGGTCTGTACAGTGTGGTTTGGTCGCCCCCTCTGGGTCACGAGGACGTGGCTCGGGGTGGGAAATCCTGCCCGTAGGTGTTGGCCCTAGGGTGTTGAGCGACCCACACTCATTTCAAGACTGCCCTATGCCTGTGACACATCTTTGCTGGTTGTATTATTGTATTCTTTATGTCATAACCACAAAAAACCTTAATAAAAACCGAATTTTCCACAAAAAAAATAGTTTGCTTGCATTTCTAAAATATTAGGTTTGCTGCAGCAATGCAGTGGAAGACAAAAATCTAGAATCAATTATGTTTTTAAGCCTGTTTAATGTTGATATTATTCTAACAACGTGACAGTCCTTCAAATATCTGATTACGTTTTTTAATTTAAGATACACCACCAAATCAATTAAGAGCTACTTTAACTAAATTAAAAAAGATTTCCTTACGCGTTAATTATTTTTAAATAACTAACCTGACAAGTTTACTAAATCATTCTAGATTGTACTGGTTGTCTGCTGCATGACGTTTGGTCGCATGAGTTGCAGAGGATTCTGGAAGCTGTAGTCTACAGGCAAGAGCACAGCTGCAATTTAGGTGTATTTTTATGGGTTGTGTTGTTACTTGTATCTTTTTATTACAAAAATATATCTGAACATTAGAATATACAGTACACATTCTAAAAATTATTTTGATTAAAAGTGATTAAAAAAAAAAAAAGAATCATGTCATTTAAATCCTGGTTTGAATTGAGTAAAATCAATGTGACATAAAAGAAACGTACCCTACTGCATAATCGTGCATCCCACTTGGTTATATGGCAAAATCAATACAAACGCATTAGTGCTTTAAAAATAAAAAGGCAAGCTTGCAGAGTGCCTTTATACTTTACCCTTGTTTACCACCTTCACCACTGTTAGTGATGTCACAATTCGGGTGTAATGAGAAGACTTGTTGCTGCGATAGTCACAAGCCTTTGCTCTTTGGATTGAAAGAAACAAGCACTTCATCTGCGCTCTTCTGAGAGTCGGGGAAACCAACAGCATTAGCCAATGGCTAAAAGAAAAGAAGTGGAAGTTCTTTTTAAGAAAGTAGAATATATGGTTTGTAAGGTTTGTACATGTTAGGTTTTAAGCACTTATCAATGTTGTAGGGTCATGTACTCCGCTACGGTATGGTGCCCTCCTCACTCCCTGGCCACTCAGATACTGCCCTAGGAGTTTTTTTTTCTCAATGGCGAAGTTAAGTCACTGCAAACATGGGAAATCTTTTTTATTATATCTGGAACAAAATGTAGAAAGAAAGCCATACCCTTGTGATATAGGGTGTGCCAATCTGTAAAGTATCACGAGTGTGGGACACAGCATAAGCAGTGTTTAACATTTCAAATTGCAACTTCGACTGTAAAAAGTCACGCTTCCCCTTGGTTCTCCAATTTTACGCAGCACACCCTTTATTATTCATCAAGAGTAAATTATCACTCAACGTGGCTAGGGGCGAGTGCAATTTGGTGTTCTTCCAAAAGCATCTGAGTTTTTGGTATCTGCCAAAAATAAGCCTGGTCTGGGACGTGGAAGTAAATTATACAGAATGATGTTAATGAGATATATCAAAAAGTTCAATTACATAAATGATTTTTATTTTTTCAAAAATCTTTTTTTAAATTAACATGCGAGTACAGAAACAAGCATATGAACAGGTACAGTACAATGTTACCAAATTCAGGACTCTTGGACCCCATACTCGCTGGAGATCAATGCAGTACAGACAGGGGTGAGTGCGTCAGAGTCCGGTTGCGCCCCCTTTCCCCTCAGACTCTGGCCACACACTCCTTTCTGCCAGGGGCAAGGTGGGATCACTGAGAGGAAAAGTGTTGCAACAGTGGGGGCCTAGCAACCATTGCAGGGCATCTCTCGAAAAAGTCAATGAATGGAGACCACACTGAGACCTACTTGGCGTGCCGCCCCTCACAGTGCCATGATTTTGTCTGCCACCAAGATGTCCCAGACCCTAACCCACCACATTTGGACCACCGGGCCCTCAATAGACTTCCAGGTACAGTCGAAGACCAGTTTCGCTGCCAGCAGAAGGTGCCCAATTAGAGTGGCCATTGGACCGGTAAGGGGAAACACTGCACCACCCGTATCCCCAGTATCATCACCTGTGGGTCCATGGAGAGGGTGAACTCCATGATCTTTTTTTTGTAGCCAACACCACCTTCCTGTAAAGGCCCACCTTGGGACATGACCACACCATGTGAAAGAGGGAGCCCACTGCTTCGCAACCAGGTAGTGGGGTAGTCCCTGTCAATGCGGTGCAGCCTCTCCGGGTTGAGATACCATCTGTAACAAAACTTATAGGAACACTCCCCGTCTGTGACACACCGGGAGGACTTTGAGCATCCAACCCCATATACTCCTACGTCCCGACCCCTTTCCTCCATACTTGTGGGACATTCCGTCCTTTGGGACGGGACCGGAGCACTTTTGTAAAAAGCATCAAAAATGAAAAAATGTTTGTCCTTCTATTTTTACGTGGGGTACCGCATGTGGCCGTAACCCCGCCCCCCCCTGAGCTCCGCCCTGTGCATCGCCCTTAAGTGCTTTTCTCTGCACGGTCGGGGCTGGACGCAGTAGCATCACTGGTAATTTTCTTATTCCCTTTGTCCTTCCTTCCTGCTCCGATTCCACAGTCATCCGGTCCTCCGTCTATGCCGGAGTGTCTGGGAATCATGTCCTGTTCTTCAAGCGAACATCGCTTCACTGGGGCAGATCCCCATTCTTTTTGCCTGGAGTGCTTGGGCCCGGACATTCGCTGGTATTCGTGTTTCTACTGCGACTCCCTCTCTGTCCGGGCACTTCGTCGTCGTCTTCGGTAGGAGGAAGTGTTTCAGCTTGTTCCTCCTCCTCCTCCTCATTTACAGCTTTTGATTGACGAAATGAAAAAAAGCCTGCTAAGTTCATTACTTTTTAGGGCACCCCAGCCAGGGGACTCCTTCCCGGGATCTTGCAGGTCTGGGAGGGGCTCGTGTAGCTCTGTTACCAGGGGTTCCCTTGAGGTGCCTCGAAGGCTTAATAGGCGCACCATTGTTTTCTCTCAGGGTTCTCACGATGGACCTGCCAAAACCGGACACTGTTACAAGGGTCACCTTTTAGGTGCTAAAGTTCAGCCCAGTTTGTCTGCGGCTCTGGGTTCCGGGGTTCGCCCCGAGGTCTCACTTTCTGGAGCTTTCCATACCAAGCCACGGCTTGAGGCCCCTCTTGACGGAGCTGTACACACCGGGTTGAAACGAGAGGTTCCTCTATTTGAGGCTAAGGTCACTACCGACAGAACTGAGAGACCTGCTTTGAAGGTCTTGTCTGTGAGGTGGATTCCTCAACTGTCCCGCACGCAGGGTCGTGGTGGTACCGATTCTGTCGAGGGGGCAAAGAGGGAGGTCACAGACCATAACTCCTCCACTGGAGGGTCATTTTGGAGCAATCTCGAAGATGTCCACTCAACCTCCGACACCTCCCAGTACCGGCTCTGCTGAGGAACCTTGTGTCAAGGCTAAGGTGTTGCTTAAGTCCCCTTACTCCCCTGAGGAAACAATTGCCTCATCTCCACATGTGACAGTTCTCTTCTGGTGTCGACAAACTGGCGGCCCGACCTTCATGATTCACGGCTGCCATTTTGGATACCTCCCTTACACCTAAGTTCACGTCATCGGGTGCAGGGAGCATTCCTTTTGGGGCTCAGAAGCCTTTTCCACGCCATGTGGACAACAAAAACCTGTTCCGCCCTTCTTTTGACTGGTGTGCTCGGGCACCGCTGCCTCATACTGTCTCGCTTCCTCCTGCTTCTGCTCCACTGGTCTATATAGACCCTGCCGGTGGTGGGCCCTCCTGGCAACCATTCTCCTTGCATTCATGGGGGTATGCCCCTTATGAGTGGCCTCTGCCTGCCCCAACGCCAAAACCTTTGTCTGAGGATGCATTTTTGGGAGGTTTCAGATGCTGATGCACTCTGACCCCATGATGGCGTATTTTAAGGGTCTTGTCAGGAAATTTTACCCTGAAACTCCTGTTCCACCGTACGCCCCGGCTGTTCCTACGCAGCTTACGGTGGTCCCACCTCTTCCTTTTTAAAAAAAAAAATATATATTTTTATTGGTTTCATAACGAGAAATAAACAACAAATACAAAAAAGCATCATTGGCGAATGGTTAAGCATATCAAGAAAACAACCCAAAACCCCACCCCGCCCTCGAAGAGACCACGGTTAGTTCACTGTTCCTCTCTAGTTCGTGCCCGTATCCGGGCAACTCCCTCCACTCCGCTCCGTATCATCCGCATCAGGGTGGAGCAAGGGTACCGTCGGGGCCATCCAGCGGTGTAGTTCCTCGATGGAATCCAGTCTTTTCACATGAATAGCCGTTTCCCATGCCGCGGTTTCAGCTATGATCCACTTCGTGAGGTCACCCCACCATAGGGGCATATGTGGATCCCTGGGGCTTTTCCACCCCATGGCAATACGTCTTTTGGCTGTGATGTAAATAAGGTCAGTGAGCTTGGATAGGGGTTTGTTCTTCCAGTTTCGCCTGTATTTGCCAAGCATGCAGGCCGTATGCTCGTCCACCTCAACTACGATTACTGCGCCAGCCACTCTGTCCTTCACTTGTGACCAGAACTCCCTGATTACTGGGCAGCCCCAGAACATGAGTCATTCCCGCCCTGGGTTCATTGCATTTGGGGCATGACTGGGTTCCAGCTCCCATGAATCTCGATATAGCTTCCGGCGTGAGGTACGCTCTATTGGTGATAAACAGTTGAATGAGCTGTAAGCGGGTGTTCCTGGAGACCTTCTTATGATAGTGGGTTATGTCACCCCAATCTTTGTCTTCAAAAACGAGGCCCAGTTCAGTTTCCCACCTACTCCTACATTGGAGGTCTCCCCTGGTCATACCCCATAACAGGGCTTCGTAGATTCGTGAGGTTTCGGCCCGTCAGCGGAGTTCAATATCAATTCAATGCATTCGTTCTCCTCGGTCAGGTCAGCTGCGACTGGCCATCTACTGCACAAGGCCTGTACAACCACCCTGTGCAACAGGAACTGTCCAGCCGGGAGGCCCGTGGTCTCACAGAGTTCCGAAAAAGTTAGTATTTCCTGTTCATGGATCAAGTCTCGCAGTGTGGCCACCCCAAGGGGCTCCCATTGTGTACGTGTTTCGACATGCCCCCAAGAGTGAGTGACCATGAGTGCAGCGATAGGGATCTGTGGGGAAAACGGGTCATCCAACCCAACGAGTTTGCAGGCCCTTTTCCAAAGCCGGATCCCGAGCTTGGCGAGGTAAGGACAGTGACTCGTAGCAACCTCCCCGGCCCACAGTATGTCTCTGAGTAACAACCGGCGGAGGGCCGACTGAAGGAGACGGGTGTCTGTCGTGCTTTCGTCCGCCATCCACTGAGTGACTTGTCTCAGCTGGCTGGCGACGAAGTACAGCTCAAAGTTGGGGGATCTTAAGTCCACCCCTCTCGTATGGTCTTTGGAGAGTCTCCAATGCCACCCTGTGCCTGCCTCCCTGCCAAAGGAAGCCCCTACAGAGTTTGTTGAGATCTTTGAAAAAAGAGGGGGGGATGTTGAAGGGGACGTTAGGGAAGTTATGTAATAGGCGGGGAAGGGCGACCATTTTGAGGAGTCCCGCCCTCCCGGCCATCGAAAGCGGGAGCCGGCCCTAGAACTCCATAGATTTCGTGAGAGAGTCGTTGGCTCTTACGGTATTAAGGATGTGTTCGGTGGCTGGGTTGCAGTGTATAGTTATCCCCAAGTATTTGAAGGAAATAGTCCACCATTCGAGGTCCAGAGGGGGGAGGGACCTGTATACGTCGGTGTAGAGAGCTGAGAGGGGATAAAGGCAAGACTTGCTCCTATTGATCTGGATACCAGTGAGCTTGTGGAAACAGTCCAGGGTTTCCAAGATGTAGGGAAGGATGTGCTCAGGGTCCCGTAGGGTGTCGTCAGCGTACATAGAGATGAGGTGGGTCACCCCTTCTATCTTAATGCCACCCTCTCCATATTCCTGTCTCAGGTAGGCTGCCACTGATTCAGCGGCGAGGATGTATAACATGGGGGACAGAGGGCACCCCTGGCGGGTGCCTCTGTTTAGGGACCAATTAGCGGAATAGGTTTTGTTGGTACGTACCCTCGCAGTGGGGCTGGCGTAAACCAGCCGGGTCCACTTAAGGAACACAGGGCCTATCCCCATTCTGGCCATAGTGGCATACAGCCAGTCCCACCTCACCGAATCAAAGGCTTTGGTGGCGTCAAGTGATGCCACTACAAGTTTCTGCGGCCTTCCCTCAGTGCTATAGATAACATGATGCAGCCTGCGCAGGTTCTCAGTGATGGAGCGCCCTGGACGTATCCCGTTTGGTCCTGATGGATCAGCAGAGGGATAACTCTGCGCAGTCTATTCGCCAGCAGGACGGTGAGGATCTTACAGTCAACATTAAGCATAGAGAGGGACCTGTAAGAGCCACGATCTGCCCCTTCCCTCCCCGGTTTAAGCAAGGGTATAATAACGGCCTTGTTCATGGAGTCCGGGAGGATGCCACGCTCAAAGGCCTCATTAAAGACCTGGGCCAATATTTGGGCAAGAGTTTCCTCATAGGTCTTGTAGAATTCCCCCGGGAGCCCATCCGAACCCGTGGTCTTCCCAGCTGGTAGCGATCTGATTACCACCTTGACCTCATCGGGGGTGACCGGCTCATCAAGGGTCTCAGCCAATTGCAAGTCTAGTTTAGGTAGGTTGATGGCGTCAAGGGTGTCCTCGATCCTGGTATCAGAGGGGGGCAGGGCTTCGGAGTACAGGTTAAGATAGAGGTCAGTAAAGACCAAATTGATTTCTTGTTGGGTATGTACGGCCGTGCCGTCGGGGGTGAGTATATGGCAGATGGGTGGCCTGGGGGTCTCCCATTTATAGAGCCACGCTAAGAGTTTCCCGGGCTTGTCTCCCAGGGCATGGATTCTTTCTGTGTGTTTGGCGTAACTCAGTTTACCAAGGGATTCCCAATGAGTTAGGCAGGTTTGTCTAAGTTCGGCCACTTTTTTTTTAAGTGGTCAGGGGATGGGTCAGCCTTACCTTCGAGCGTACTCGGGTCCCTTTCTGCGCGCTCAAGCGAGGATGTAAGAGATCTCTGGGCTCCCCCAACCGCTGCAATCATCTCGCCCCTCATGACCACCTTATATGCTTCCCAAGTTGTGCTCAAGTGTCTAACGCTATGCAGATTATTTTGCCAATATTCTTCAGTGATATCTTTAATGCGTTCCTTGAATATAGAGTCAAGTAGGGCCTCGGACCTCAGTTTCCATGTGGGTATGGGGGGGGGGTGTGGGCGGAAACACCTCCCAGGTTACCAGAAGGGGAGAGTGATCCGACAGCACCCTAGGCAGGTAGCGCGCATCAACAAATATGGACTGTTGCGTTAGGCTGAGAAGGATGTAATCCAGCCTTTTGTGTACGGCGTGGGGTGGGGAGTAGGAGTACTACCGCTGCTCAGGGTGCTGGACCCTCCATAGATCACTGAGTTGCAACTGTTGGATTAGTTTGGAAAGTATTTTGGCTGGAGGGGTGAGGCTCAGTTATGTTTATTATCAGATCTGTCAAGTAGAGGATCAAGGGTGCAGTTGTGGTCACCTCCCCCATATCATAATTCTGTCCGCATATGGGCTGAGTCGCGCATGAAGGGAATGGAAGAAGGCAGTCACGTCATGGTTGGGTGCGTAAGTACTGACCAAGCAAACCTCTTTGCCCTCTATGGAGCCGCACACCACCACCATCCTACCCTTGTTGTCTGTTTTAGTGCTAGTCAGTTTGAAAGGGACAGTGGGGGCAATCCAAATCCGAACCCCCCCTGGCGTAGGAGGAGTAAGTCGAACCTATTAGGGTACCCTGCCAAGTTTTTGCCAGGGCTTCCAGTTTCTTGGGTATTAAGTGAGTTTCCTGCAGCATGGCGATTCCGACCTTGCATCTTTTCAGGTAAGTATGGACCGTCGTTGTTTAAGAAAGCTGTTCAGGCGCCTGACGTTCCAGGTAACGACCCTTATTGTGTCAGCCATAGGGGTGGTGTGGTTTATTCTGTGTAGCGGGTGGAGCTCGGGATCTAGGAGGTTCTGCGTTGCATGTGAATTGTTCCCGTGGTCTCGATGTGTTCCAGTGCATGTCCCCAACACGTGCAAACACGTGTACAAAAACTCCCGTATTCCCACCCTCCCTACTTAACTATGAAAAAAACTCCAAACATAGAACTGGCCCAGCGAGGTTGCCCTCGTTATGACTGTCCCGTTTCTGCTCCGTTTGACCGTGCATCGGTCTCCAGGTGCGCTACGGGCGGGTATATGGACCCAACACAGAGGGAAAACAATCAGGGGGTGGAGTGAACAAGGATTCCGGGTCTCCGCGGGGAGGATCCATTCAGCTAACGGTTCAAGCAAATATAGTTCCCCCCTGAATGACAGGAGGATCGTTATCTCGGTCTCCGTTTCCTTTCCTCAATATCAGGGATCTGTAATCCGTCCATCCAGTCCCTGGCCTGGGCCGGGGTATCGAATAAGTGCGCCTTGCTGTTATGCAGTACTTTAAGTCTGGAAGGATACAGGAGCATATAACGCAGCCTGGCGGCTTTCAATCTGGCCTTGGTGTGTATGAACTGCGCTCTGTTCATTTGAACCTGAAAGGTATAATCAGGGTATATGGCGATTTTTGCAGAGTCCCGTTGGATTTGGCCGCCAGCTCGGGAAAAGGCCAGAATTACCTCACGGTCCCTGTAGTTGGGAACTCTCGCTATCACCGGCCTGGGTGGGGCCCCTGGCGGTGGTTTCTTGGCCAGGGATCTGTGGGCCCTCTCGATGGTAAAGCTCTGGGAGAGTTTGTCAGCTCCTACCTCTTGTGGTCCCACCTCTTCCTATTGGCCCACCTCCGCCTCTTCCTCCTCTCCCTCCGTTGTCCCTGATAGAGAAGACACCGGCAGAGCAGGATAACACTTTCAAACCTGAGGTGGTGCACGTGGCGGACCAGACATCCTTTTCCGCTTCACCGGATGACCCTCAAACTGATTGGGATCGCGATGAGCATCCCCGTTCTGTGAGCATTCCATGACCGGGTCCTGGATATGATGGCCCTCCTTGGTATTCCAGTACCTGAGGCCCCCGCTCTGCAGGAAGGTGTGATTTTGGTAGCATTTACCCTGTCATCTCAAGAGTGCACCGGCCTGTTCCTCCAGAAGGACGTCTTGCCTGAGGCCCTTAAGGTCTGGGATAAGCCATACACCGGGCTACACATCAACAAGAGAATTGACGCTCGATACAGGCTTCACACCTCTGAGGAGATAGCCTTATCGTCTTGTCCGCTCCCTTACTCAACAGTGGTTGCTCCGGCCACACTTCAGTCCAAGCCGGCCTCTGCATCTTCAATGGCAGCGGCTCAAATACTGTCCAAGGAAGACAAAATTTTGGACTCCTTGGGCAAGGAAGTCTTTGCCAATTCGGCGCTCGAACTTCGTCAAGCTAATACCGAGCTCATCCTGGCGGCAGCCAATCTGAGCCTGTGGAAGGAGTTGGCCGATTTCCAGGAGTGGTATTCCTGCAGACAGGAAAGACTACTTTAAAGTCGGTTTGTTGGACGCCAGAGTGTTGGCACCGTATCTGCTAGAAGCTGCAGCACACCACGTGGACACATCGGCTCAAGGCCTTGCGGTGGGTATTGACTCCTCCTGCCAAGCGTGGCTCCATGTGACAAGTTTTCGAAGGAGGTGCAAGATAAAGTTCTGGGCCTTCCTTTTGATGGCAAGGAATTGTTTAATTCTTCTACAGATGAACTCGCAAAGATTAAAGCGAGTACCCAAACCGCCAATTTTTTGTCGGTCCTGGCAAAGCCCCCTGCTAAGGCCCCTTGTACACAGAGGTTCAGGGTTTCAGACTTGAGCCTTCTCTCAGTTCAGGGGCTTTCAGGACTGCTGTGTGCGCCAAACTGAAACTCCGGCTACTGGCACCCGCTGAAAGCAACAATGGCAAGGTGGTTGATTTTTATTTTTTTTTCTCTCGGCCATCAGCCTCCTCTCCATTGTCTGGTAGTCTCCCTGCCGACAAATCATCCAAATTATATTTTTTGTTGGTCGCACGAGACTCCCGTGGGAGGACGAATCTAGTCTCATCTGGAGGCATGGCAGACCATCACCGATGACCGGTGGGTTTTGTCCATTGCGAGGGTGGGCTTTCTCTTGCCCCTCCCCTGCCCCCCACCACACCCTTCAGCCCTCCCTTTCAACATATCGGGACACCCTCCCTCAGAGCAGAGGTACAGAAACTTCTAGACCTCAGGGCAGTGGAACCTGTTCCCCTAGGGGAGCAAGGGGAGGGCTTCTACTTTAGTCTTTTCAGTGTTCAAACCCAACCATGCTGGCCTGCGCACTACCCTCGATCTTTCCCAGATCAATCTTTCTCTTCCCTAAGAGAAATTCAAGATGATGACGCCCTGCCAAATAAAGTCCTCTCTTGGGAAGAGTGACTGGCTGTGTAGTGGACCTTCAGGGTGCGTACATGGTTCCATGTAATAATGTCGCCACAAAAATCTCGCCATGCAAAAATATTGTTTTTTTGTGGTGACATTATTGCATGGAACATGCGGGGGACACCCCCGCAAACCCCAAACTTTTTTTTTCTTTCTTTTTTTTTTAAAAAACATTTTTCTTTTTGCCCGTCTCCCCATATATATGGTCACCTAAATAATATCGCCACAACATTTTCCTGGCGATATTATTTACGGCGACCATATATATGGTGATATTATTACCTGATACCGCTTACATGCACATCCTGATATGGAGGCCGCATTGGAAATATCTGCGGTTCTCTCAAGGAGAACATTTTCATTTCCGTGTGCTCCCTTTTGGTCTCAGCACAGCGCCGTGCGTCTTTACGAAGATGCCGGTCATCACCGCTTTCCTCTGGCTACAGGGCGTTCATGTATATCCGTATTTGGACGATTGGCTCCTACACAGTCCTTGTCCACAGATGGCATTGTTCAATCGCCAGTCTCTCCTCCGAGTCCTGTTCCACCTTGGGCTGTCGGTGAACTGGCGGAAATCTTCCATGACGTTCTCCCAAGACCTGATCTTCCTGGGTTTCCGTTGGAATACGATCAAAACCAGGGTGTTCTTAACGTCAGACAGGATTGCGGATCTATTCACCATGTGTTGGCTCTTCCTCCAGTCTTAGCACATGACAGCTTGGTGGTTTCAAAGACTTCTGGGCCTCAAGGCTTGTTGCGTGCTAGCCCTTCCTCTTGCATGTCTGAAAATGAGGCGTATTCAGCTGGCTCTTTGGAGCGCTTGGTCTCAGGCTTCGGACTCGGATTCCAAGATGATTCCAGTTCCATCCTGCATGACGGTGGACCTGCAAAGGTGGTCTTCGACCAACAATATTTCAGTGGGGGCCTCATTTCAGGAGCCCTGCCCACAAGTGACGGTTACCATAGACGACTCCTTTCTGGGGTGGGGCGTGACGCTGAATTATCTCTAGGTATTTGTTAGGCAGAATCCTGTGCAGTTCCCTTGGGGAACACTGCAAAAAGATTGACTACAGGAGTAAGTAGTAAACCCAATTGGTAGCAGTCTGCACCACCCACATTTACCTGGTAGCTGTGGCTGAGCAGTCGGACTTTTCTCAAGAAGAGTAAGGCAGTATATAGAGTATACACAATCGGGCTAAAAACACAGTAGAGCAACAAACACTGACCAGAGCTTTGTATAAAAAGTATATAATTATTTATTTAAAACACACTTTAGGCAATATACTAGCACTCTAAATCAAAAGCAAGTTAAAACACAGTCAGGTAAAGTATACACATCTCCCTTGATAACTATTAGACAAGTCGGAGTTAAAACACCACGATTTGTTAAAACAGATGTGAGCGCGTAACCTAGATGGCACTCCAATAGTTGGGTTAAAGGGAGAGAAAAAGGCAGAGCATAGAAATAAAACGGGTCCCAACACTTTTAGGAGTTCTCAGCAAGGGAAAAAGGGAGTATACACTGTAGAGCCAAAGTTCATAGGCCAGGCCCACTTTAAATGGAGCAAAGCGAAATGTGCCCAGGATCACACGGTTTAAAATGCACTAAAAGTCTTTGCAGAATGTTCAAAAGAAGTTGGGGTGATTCAAGAAGGTAAAGTTAGAAGGTCCGGGGCCAGCCCAGTTGGAAAGCCAAGCATTTAAGGGTCACAGTGGGGAAACTGAAGAAAGGGAGGCCAGGCAAGACACAGTACCTTAAAGAGAGAGGAAGCTCCAGCGGTGGCAGTTGTTCCTGCCAGTGATTGCCGTTCGTTGTTTCGACCAGGGGGGGGAGAGGATCTCGTCGAGGAGGAAGCATGGACTCGTTACACTTCACAGGGATGAAACCAGCCGCGGAGTTTCGTCGATAAAAGGTGCGTTCCTTTTATTTGCGGTCAAACTGGTGAAGCTTGGCTATCCGGCCGCCGGGGTGCTTGGCAGGGGCGATTCGACCAAGAGACGTCTTTGGAAGGTGAAAAGGGCGAACTGGTTGGTCCCACCAGCTCAGAGGAAGAAGACTAGTCCAGCAGATGATCTTCTCTTGTCGTTGGGGAAAGTGGTGAGTTTGTTGCAGCAGGGCTCCACCGGTGGTGTCGTCGTTGCAGATGGCTCAACTTCTTCCCTCTTCGGATTCTTAGGTCCTGTGGCGACTTCTGAAGTTCCAGTCCCAAAGGCCCTGCTTTTATGCAGAAACACCCCCATTCAACAGCCTAGCTGTCACTCAAACATGCTAAGTGCCACTCGGCTCACCACTGGCCCAATCGGAACAGAGTGCGACTTGAGTTACTGATGCAACATAGTCAAGGGTGCCAATTCCCCTCCCCATCCATCCTGTGGAACCCATACAGAGTGGCACCATTTGGAGGGCTTCTGTGGAGAAGCCCTCCAAAAAGTGGAACAAGGGGCTCGACCTTGCTCAGAGTTACAGAGACGGACACGAACGCCATTTTAGAAAAGAGTTCTGGCAAAAAGACCCAACCGTTGATTTAATATTAAATAAATAAACCAGCGGCATCTTTTACATTGCACCAAAAAGTGGTGCGTTTAAAATCAATGGGAAAATCCCATAGAGAATATTCCGGTGGAATAATTTGCGTGGTAACTACTGCCACCAGCCAGAAACTCGGCAAGGGGGGACTGGACAGTGCCCCCTTGAAAACAGACCCAGGGGCAATATAATTAACCCTTTCCAGTACTTCCACAATATGATGGTTTGTACTGGTTCTGTTCACAATTTAAGACTAGTAAAGTCAATGGTGACTTTACATGCCCTGGGAGACAGTAGTCAGTCCCAGGGTATGGAGTCTGTTTGGGGGTCACTATGACAACCCTGTGTTACTGCACTGAGGGTGCTGTGTAACACACATGAAAAACAGATGATACCCTATGGAGTAAAAGACCCCATAGCCCAAAATCACACAAATAGTCAGACATACCTCAAATCATGCCTAAGAGTGGGAGTAAATAGTCTCACTCTTAGCAGGAGAAAAATAACAAACCCCAAAAATCCAGCAAAGCTGCTGGGTGACTCACTAGGTTTGGGAAATTGGCCTTATAAGAGAATTCTCCCTAGCAGTATTCATTCAGTGGGCACTTCAGGACAGGCAGTTTCTTATCAATTATCTGGAACTCCTGGCTGTTTTTCTGGCGCTAAATGCTTTTCAACCGTCCATCACGAACAAGGTGGTCCGTATTCGCACCGACAACTGTGTGGCAATGTTTTAGATCAATTAGCAGGGTGGCACCAAGTCACTTCTCCTTGTAGACCTTACCATTCAAGTTTGGGAATGGGCCACCAAGCACAACATTTGGCTGCTGGCTGTACCCTTTCCCGGTCACATCAACGTAACTGCAGACTCGCTCACCCGGCAGGCAGCAGCCAGCTACGAGTCGGAGCTGAACACAGAGGTTCTCTCCACCATTTTTCACCAATGGGGCACTCCAGAAGTGGACCTTTTTGGGACTTTTACAAACAAGAGACTTCCTCTTTATGCATCCAGGAACGATCTCTGGGTATCCTCCCTAAGGGACGCTTTTGAGATTCCCTGGCACAACATGAAGGCCTATGTTTTCTTGCCACTACCTCTAGTTCATCGGTCACTCTGCAAGCTCAGGAATACATCGAAGTGCACTCTCGTGTTCATAGCTCCTTGGTGGCCAGCCAGATTCTGGTTCTCGGAACTTCAGTATCTGTTGTTTCTTCCTCCGATCAGATTGCTGTCGATTCCTGACCTGATTCACTAGTGCGATCGCCAGATGTGGCACCTCTCCCCACAATCGTTCAGCCTGGTGCCTGAATTTAGATCGTTGGCGCAGTTTAACTTGTCCGAGGACAATAGGCCCATTATCCAAGCGGCCAGAAAACCTTCTACGAGGTCCCAATTTAAGAGCAAGTGGCTCAGCTTTTGCCATTGGTGGTTAGCTAAACAGCTCAACCCCAGGCACGTGTTGCGCTCATCTGGTATCCACGGGGACGCCACCCAGCCGTAGGGACTCTGGTATCCTTCTCTGCGGTTCCCAGGTGTGACCAGCGGTGAAGTTCTGCCTGGAATACAGGTGGGCAATGTTCAAGACAGGGCAACTGGGATAAGCAGTCCCCACCACCCGGTATGCCCGCAGCCCCTCTGGACCTCACCTCACCTTGTTAATTCAGGTGTGCTCTCCGTCCTGCCTTCTTGGCAGGGGCGCGTTGTCCTTTGTGGGCGAATGCGATCTAGTTACTTCACTGATGCCGGCCCGCTTTGAGTCTTTCAGGTAGGTCTTATTGCTGTTGTATATTGTTGTTATTCTTGCATGCCTTTCTTGGTTTAATAAATGTCTCTTTCTCTTCCTTAGGTGCGCGGAAGTCCAATGTGACGCATTGGCTGAATTAGGTCTCGCCGGTAAATGATGGCGTATAAAGAGCGCTATGATGCGGTAAGTAGGCGCTATGCGCAGCGCTGTGATGCCTTGCCTTTGCTAACCTGTTGTCTTTTCTTTCCCATAGATCGTGGTGCTCACCCTGTGTATGAAATCCCCCAAGGCGATGCTGGTCGAGGGGCGATTTGCGAGGTAAGCTTTTCGGCACAGTTCGTTATGTTGTAAAAGTGTCTAATGTCTTGTTTCTTCCTTTTTTGCTGATCCGTTGGTCCGGGAGATGCGCTGATCCTAGGATGCTGTTCGCAGTAGCTGTGGACAGCTAACGATGAAAATTACAGTTAAGTTGCTGCTGCTAACCATGTCCTTTTGTCTCTTTACAGATGCTTTTCTTCCGAGGTTCGCGGGTACAGCTGAACACGATGAGCGTCACGTTGCAAGATTGCAAAGTAACTCGAAGCGTGTTATCCAAGTCGGGTGTGGTTTAAATAGCTTCACAAAAGTAGTCCAGGTGAAGTAGTTCCTAGGGTACCACACCCAAAACACTATACCGCATAGCTTGGTTCCAAGGAGCCAAGCTATGTGGATGCCTACATGTTGGCTGGCACTTGAAATAAAGTAGTTCCCTAAGCACAAGTCTTTAGTATGAGCCTGGCGCCAAAGGCGCCAGGACTGGCCCTAAGAGGGCCTAGGCAAAGGATGCCTAAGTTTGTTGGAGACCTGAGCCAAGACCCCTGCTGGCCCATGGGCTTGCCAGGGGGGGTTTCTGGATGTGGGTCGTGACAGCACGCTACGATTGACACTGTTCTTTCGTTCATATCTCACCTCACAGCCTCGGGCATTCTTGTCTTGCAGGACTTACTTGTCTGCTATTGCGGCCTATCTGTCCACTGACCGCTGTTCCTTTTCTTTGACTAATCCAGTCATTAAAAGGCATTTTGCGGGACTATTACATCTTTTCCCACCGGTACGCAATCCTCATCCCAAATGGTATTTGAATGTGGTCCTCAACACCTTATGCCATAAACCATTTGAGCCCATGTCCACTACTGATCTCAAATACCTTTCTTGGAAGGTCGCCATCTTGATCGCAGTGACATCGGCTAGATGAGCAAGCAAGCTCAAAGCTCTGTTCTTGGAACATCCATTCCTCACCTTTCATAAAGAGAAGGTTGTGCTCCGCACTCATCCTTCTTTCCTGCCTAAAGTGGTTACCGATTTTCATTTGAATCAATCAATCAATCTCATTATTGTTTTTTACTTCTGAATCCGGCATCAGATGCAGAGAGATTTACACAACTTGGATGTAAGGCGAGCCCTAAAGTTTTACCTCGACAGAACAAGTGAACTCAGGGGCCCCTCACAACTCTTTTACACGTTTGCAGACCCGAAAGGTAAACGTGCTTCAAAGGCAACTATCTCCCGATGGATTGCCTCCTGCATCTCTGAAGCATACTATTCAGGGCCTTCAACTGCTGAAGGGCATTCATGCCCTTCTTGTACATGGCAAAGCGGCTGCTGTTGCCTTCAAAGGTATGTTCCCTGGGAAACAATTGCCAAGGCGGCTACGTGGGCTTCCGCATCAGCTTTGTGAAAGCATTACTGCTTGGATCTGAGCTCCAGGGCTGATGCCCAGTTTGGTTAGGCCGTCCTTAAGAATGTATTCCAGTAAGAGGGTTTTCCATCCAACCGAAATAACTGTGGTGCGTGCTTGGGAATCTCCCACAAGTATGGAGGAAAGGGGACAGTAGTGATTACCTTCCTCCTTGTCCATAGTCCCCTTTCCTCCATTCGCCCGCCTCTCTAAAAAGTATCCTCTATTATTGCTTAAATGGTCTCATACCTGGCGATAGAAAAGGACTGAAAAAGCGAGGTGCGGAGCTCAGGAGGCCGGGGTTATGGCCACATGTGGTACCCCGCTTAAAAATGAAGGACAGACGTTTTCAATTTTTGATGCTTTTTACAAAAGTGCTCCAGTCCCGTCCTGACGGATGGAATGTCCCACAAGTATGGAGGAAAGGGGACTATGGACTAGGAGTAAGGTAATCACTACGGTGAGTAACTTGATTATTCTCAACCATTCCTCATCCTCGAAGGGGGACCCCCCAAATCACTTTCCCCTTTGGTGATGTATGGCAAGCACGTGAGCAGATCTCCTGTGTCCTAGAGCTTGTATAGCTTTGAGATCTGCCCCCTTGTAGCACCCTCCTATATTGTCGACTCAAGAGCAGGGAGGAGCCTAACAGCCTCTTTCTCCATGTGTGGGTGAGAAGCCCAGTGCCTCAGCTGCACGTATCTGAAACGCACAAACTCTTGTAAGTTGAAAGTGCGCTTTCATTCTTCGAACGTCATTGGCCTGTTGTCTTTATAAAGCTGCCGTAGGCTCTCCAGGCCCTGCTCCACCCATTTGCCAAAACCTCTCCACTCGCAACCCGTCTGGAAGCCCGGGTTATTCCACATGGCTGTGAGGGGCCCCAAACCCCTAGAAACTCCCCATTTGCGCAGTGTCCCCTCCCGCCCCATGTAGTGGAGCGTGCTTTTGGTTGTTGCGAGCAAGGAGAAGCCCCATTCCTGCCCCAGGTGTCTCCCGTCTGTGTAAGGCAACAAGGATAGTTTGACTGCTGACTGGGCCTGTTCGATTAAATTCCACTTTGGTGACAAGGTGTGCCACATCCCCCTCTCTTCCCCACCCCCCAGGTGAAAGCATGTAAGAGCTGTGCTGCGAGGTTATAGCGAAACACATCCAGGACCCCCAAACCTCCAACTAACTCTTGCTGGATTTAGCAAGACCCTTCTGGATATTCTAGCAAGTTTGTTCCCCCGGATGAATTTTGAAAATCTGCCCCTGAAGTGTACGAAGGAACTGTCGCTGGCAGTGCCGAACACAGGTAAAGCAGACATGTGATAAGATTCATTTTGATTGCTGCGATACGGCCAAACCAGGAAATCTCCTGGCTCCCCAACCAGTTCCAGAAACAGCAGGGGAAAGATAGTTTGATAGACCTCCGAGGGCTTGCTCGGAATGCGAACCCCCAGGTATGGGATGGATTCCCGGGTTCACTGTATTGGGGCTAGAACCCCTATAGCATCTTTCTCCTGGCTCTTAAGGGACTTGTCCAGCCCATCTGATTTGCTATAGTTTACTTGAAAGCTCTAGGCCCGGCCAAACCCGTCCAACTCGCCCAGTACCGCCGCCAGGGAGAAGCTAGTGTTGATCAAACCAAGCAGGACATCATCTGCATAGAGGGACACCTTATAATCTGTACCCCGACCCCCTACCCTCACGCCCTCGACTTTCTCATTCTGATACGGTTTGCGAATGGTTCCATGCATAAGGTGAAAATTATCGGGGATAGCGGGCAGCCCTGCCACGTACCTCTGGTGATGGTCAGTCTAGTCGACAATACCCCATTGACTCGGAGATGTGTGGATTGATGTTGGTAGATCGCCATGACCCAGCAAAGGAGCCGAGCCCCTAACCTTTCCAGAACCCTCCTTAAGTAACCCCAGTCCAACTTTATCAAAGGCTTTATGGGCGTCAAGTGTGATAATCCCCATGTCTAGGCCCGACCACTTCCCCACCTCTAGTAAATCAAGTATTTGTCTCACATTGTCCTGTGCACCCTGACCATTAGCTCCCCCTTAAACACAGCAGAAAAGTGAAAGATAAAAATTTTGACCGGATTTCCCTGTTGCAACACTCGTTTATCACACAAGGCCTGGACGGAGTTCTGGGCCTGGAGATTGCACAGCTTGGCTACCCGAGGCCGATTCCCTTTGGTGTAGTAAAACTGCCTAGTTTTCACTATTGCCTGAGATGTTCTGTTGTCTGCCAGGTGTGCTTCCAATTGCTTCCGTGCCACTCTCGACACACGCATTGCCCTGTAGGACCCTGATTTCTTGTGTTCCTGCACAGCCTGGGCAACCTCCCTTTCCTAGTCCCCCTCGAATGAATTTCCTTTCTTTGGTGTATGCTGCTGTCCTGCTGATGAGTTCACCCCTTACTACCGCTTTCATAGCATCCCACACAATGTCGCATGAGGGGCCAGAGTTTTCCTTATCCTTAAAGTAATTGGAGATGACCTACCTGATCTCCCCAGCCAGGATGGGGTCCCTGAGCACCGGATCGTACAGTTTCCAGGGGCGCCTGGGCCTCTCAGGCCTATTCGATATTACCAGGGTCACCAGTGTGAGGACATGATTGGACAATGTCCACGTCAGACACATGGGTATAGCGTGCTGGGAATTAGTACAAAGTCCAACCTCAAAGCCCCCATAGACATGTGAATAAAAAAAGAAGTCCATATTATGCCATGTATCAACTAAACTCAATTCACGGTGAAAAAGACTAAATGCTGTGGAGTGTTTGAAGTCTAGCCTAGTGGGTGTGATAGACTTATCAACCATGGGGTTGTAAACCAAGTTGAAATCCCCGCCCAGGAGGATCTGCCCCTCCGCGAATGGCACTATTTTGTGTAGGAAGCTTTCCAAGAATCTTTCTTTGCCGAAGTTTGGGAGCTTACAATGACACTATGGTGAAATGCGATCCCAGAGCAGACCCTTAACACATAGGTATTGCCCCGGAGGGTCTTGAGGGACCATGACTTTTTTGTAATATGGATTTGCTCGCCCACCAAGATGGCTAACACCTGCTTTTTCCTCTCCTCCCGAGGCAAAATACTGGTGTGGGAATTCCTTCCTTTTCATGCGCTTTTCATCTTGAGCAAGCAGGTGGGTCTCCTGCAGGAACACGATGAAAAGGGACATGTCTCTCAGCTTACCCAGAACTGACTTTCTTTCAACCAGGGAGTTCAGGCTCTGAACATTCCACGTGCCCATCACCATAATGTCTCTCCTACAGCAGCCGGCATTGCACTACATACTTAGATTTCCTCCCCTCATTCCCGACTCGTGAACTGTTCCCACAACGATGTCCCAGTGTAATTGTCTGACTCACAACCAACATTTTGAGTCACCTCACCCTCAAACCCCTCCCCCAAACAAGCTTGAACGTGTGCATCTTCCGAACATGTGGAAAATTTGTCAAGAGCCTGACTTGGAGGGCGGAAAAGAAAACTTGCTGTCCAGGAATCGCCACACGCCCCTCCTGTCCCTGGGCCTCAACACCCTCCTCCATTCCTGGTATAAACCAATTTGCACGCTACAAACGACCCAGCAAGCCCAACCCCCCGGGTATTCCTCAGGGTGACATGACCAGAGCCCTTGTTGACCGCTTCCACCTTCAGCTCTGCTTGACCGGCCCCTTCAGACACCTCCTCCTGGCCACCGTGCACCATTTTTGCAAAGATGTTGGCTCTGCACTCTGGCCAGGGTCCCCCTAACCCCTCCAGATTCAACATGCACTCGGCCTCCAACAGGGAGCTCACTACCCAACGTCTCCCCTGGTGGGTCAAATGGAGGGCAGTGGGAAAGCCCCACCGGTATGGCACTTCCTTTGTACTCTGCCACTTGGATAGTGTGCGCAGCGTTTTTCGTTTCACCAGGGTCGTTGCCGCTAGGTCTTGATACAGGGAGAGACCCCTATTGTGGAAGGTAATAGTGGATATGGGACTGGCTGCTGCCATTATGCGCTCCTTAAATTGGGAAAAGTGAACACAGGACAGAACATCCGCAGGCCTGTCCTGGTTCGAGATGTTGCGAATTCTGGTGCAGTGCATTATTCCTACGGGAGCAATTCTCCCCGTCCTCCAAGGCCGTGCAGTGTGCCTCTAGGGCCTCGATTCGGTTGGGACATTCCCCCACCATGTAAGATTGCTCAGTGTGCCCTCCACCTCTGACACCCAGTTTTGCGCCTCAGACTCTCGTATCCAGTGCCAGGATTTTGTGGGAGAGTTCCACCGTTCTTTTGTGAAACTCCTTACAGATTTCGACTAGCAGATCCTGCAGGTCCGACTTTGTAGATATCTGTGTAAACATGGTCGAAAGAAGATCAGTGCCATGTACCTGGGCTTGTTACCACCTCTGTACGCTTGTTCCTGTCTGCCGCCTGTAGCAATGTGGAGATGTTCCCTGTTTGCTGGTTTTCTGGGCTTTTGGCATGGCAGGGGCCGAAGGGCAGTGGGTGGTTAAGACCAACTGTTTAATGCAGTTTGCCACTCCCAGGGGATCCGTGGACTGCCAGGGGGGATGTGTCCAACCAGGAACATGCACAGTAAGCGGGCGCAGAGCTGGCCAACTTATTAATGAGATGAAAACTTCAGTGCCAATAGCCAGTCCACATGAGCATCTGCCAGGGCTACAGGAGTGATTGCAATCAAAGCCCAAGAACCACATCAGCCAGGAAGGGTGAGTTCCGGAGTTCAGGAGCAGTGCGTGATGCAACAAGCTCTCCTGAGTTGGCTCCTTAACCCCTCTCCTGTGGTTCCTTGAGGGCGAGTTCATTGTGGTGCCATAAGCGGTGTGGCGCTGGGGAAATTGCAGGGCTTTGTGTGCTTCATTCCCCGATTGGACTGTTTGTTATGCCTCAGGTCGGGCAATGCCAAGGTACAGCTGTGCAGGGGAGTCCACAGGCTACATGTGCGCCTCTGTGGTGTGGGGTGGCCCCACACTCCTCCGGGAACCCATCCCTCCCGGGGCACCCGGAAACCCTCGCTCTGCCGTACTCCCCATGTTATCACATAGCCCACAGGGAACCAGCACCACCCAGCTAGCACTAGGGGGAAGCACGGAGGGAGGGTTCCCTCAGTCTCCCCGCTCCGCAGCAGCAACACCTGCAAATCTGAGTATTATTTTTTTAAACAATTTTTATTGGTTTTCCCAAACAAACAATACAAACCAAGCATGCAGTGCATATGTCAACAATCCAATTGTGCATTACATAATTCTGAACACTGCACCCCTTATCCCACCCCACATTCCGAGCCTATTACTTCCCACCTTCCGTTCCTGCATCTTGAGGTAGGGTCTCCCCTTCCATGGGTTCTGCCGGGTCTTGTATTGACCCAAACAACTCCGCTATTAATAATTTCCAAGCCATCAAAGACTCTCTCCTCCTCCTCTCCTGCGCTGTTTGCTTCTTGCCATACCATGGTTTCTGCCTCCGCCCATTTCTGCAAGTCTTTCCAGCACACCTCTACCCTTGGTCCGTGGCATTTCTTCCGCCCCATCGCAATTCTCCTCTTTGCAAGCACATATGCTAGGTCTTTCAGTTTACTCACATGCTTGAGTTTCTGTGATCTAGGGACCCCCCCCCTCCTCAACAAACAAGCTCATACTGTATCCACCACAATCTTAACCCCCTTCTCCGCTTGATTTTGTGCCACTTCGCTCCAGAAGCGCTCAATAACCGGGCATGACCAAAACATGTGCACCATACCAGCCTTCTCCTAATCACATTTAGGGCATGCTTGCCGTTCTGCATTTGCAAACCTAGATATCCGCTAGGGTGTCATTTACGCTTTATGTGTAATATACAATTGCATCTGTTTTAATCTTGCATTCCTCAACACCTTCTTATGATACCCCGGAACTTGTTCCCACATCCCATCTTCCATCGGGGCTCCTACTTCCGCTTCCCAGTCCTGTTTCAATTGTGTTACCTCCTTCCCAACCTTAGACATCATCATCTCATAAATTCTGGATATCTCATGTCCCCCCTCCGTTATATCGTATATTATATCTATGGTGGCATCTGGTTCTTCGTCCAATACAATTTCGGGCCACGTTTTCTTAATTCTCTGCACCATTCTATAATGCGTAATATACTGGCCTGTGTGTAACCCAGTTTCCTCCCCCAGCACCTCAAAATCTACGATGAAGCCCTCCCGCCAGATATCACCCATCGTTGCCAACCCAACCTGTTCCCAGTGATTTCTGATGATCATCCTTAGCTGCTTATCTCCCCCGGTTAGTGCAACTAATGGTATCTGCGGGGAACATGGGGATGGGCTCTCCATCATCTGGCATGCCCTACGCCACATCTTCCACCCAAGTACCATCATCTTGGGACGCCCTTCAATTTCTGTCTTGGGCAACCACATCATCTCTTTCAAGTAGAATGGACAAGACTGTGCCCCAAACAACCTGGATTCTGAGGTCGCCTCATCCGAAAGCCATTTGGCCACATATTGAAGTTGGCTGGCTACATAATAGACCTCGTAATTAGGCAATTTTTCCCCCCTTTCTCATAAAAGTTCTGTAGCTTCCATAGTGCAAATCTGAGTTCATATTGATAGCGGCCTACTCGCTGCCTCTGCTCCACTGTCCCCGCACTCCTCAGCACGGGATGCAGCGTTCCTCCTCCTCCTGCCCAGACAAATTAAGCCAAGATGGTGCCGCCTGGCCTGCAGCCCACAGCACCTCATGGGCTGCACCAAAGGCAACTCCGACAGAGATCACCAGTCTGAGTCACAAGGCGGGCACAGCTCTCCGGTCATGGCCCGTACCAGCACAGGGCCACCATCTTTCTGCAGGTCCTAGGGCTCCAGCGAGCAGGCTTATTCTACAGAATGCCAGCAGCCCCAAAGCTGCAAACCTCAGCGGGGTGTAGTGGTCGAGGTCCGGTGCAGCATTCTGCCTTTTTTTGGTTAGGATCTGGATGCTAGGAGCAGGCTTTTTCCACCTTCTCCGCCCTCTGGACACCAGAGGCACTTAGGCGGCCATCTTCTCGATGGCGTGCCTAGCCACGCCCCTCTACTTGAATTCATTTTATTGTGAAACCAATCTTCAGTTCTATGTAAACAGTGTAGCGGCCCTTACTTTGTGCAGCATTACTTCAAAAAAAAAAAATCACTTCATCAAGACCACATTTATAAAAACATTACAAACCAACACAGCCTTATTGTCATTTCAAACTGGTTTTGCATGGATATTAATTTTTTCTTTTCAACTTTAATGGGAACTTTTGCCATGCTAGGTGCTGAGACGTGACACCTAGTCGGCTATATACGTCGACACCGGTCTGTTGAGAGGTGGCAAGAGGCTGAAAGATGCATTTTTTTTTTTTTGTTGCCACCCTTCATTAATAAAGATAGGAGGTGAAAAACAGTAAGCCCTTGCTAAATAGCATTGTGTGCAGTGCCATAATATTTTAAGTATCTGGATACTGAGTTAATGTATATACAAATTGTTTGTATCCAGCTTCAGATGGCATGTGTTTGAGTAAGTTTGATTTTATTTTATGAATTCTTTTCATTTTTGTATTTGTATCTAAATGAAATTGTGATTGCAGTTGTATGAAACATAAGGCTGTTGTGTGCATAAATAAAAATTGTGATACGGTTGTTGATTTGTAATGTTTTTATAATTAACTGTGAAGTTATTCGGAAGTAGTGCAGCACTTAAGAAGGACCGCTATACTGTTTACATAGAACTGATAATTTGTTTCACAATAAAATGAATTTAAGTAATTTGACTTTTTGATTGATCCCATATTAACATAATGCTAATTAGCACCCGCTGAGAGACACTCAGATTGTTTCACACGATCTGATTGGCCCTCGCCAGGTTCTTACCTGGCAGACAAGGCTCTGCCCACCACTACGGCCCCAGTTTCCTTCCGCGTGTGAGTGCCAGGGAAAGGAGTCTCGCGACTGAAAAAATGACCAAGTACTCCGTTCTTGTGAGCCGGAGTACTAACAGCAGTAAGCACAGAGCAGGGGCGGGCGGCATTACTGCTTCAGGGAATGCCCCGGGGCCTGCATTATGTAACTATGGGACCTGGGGCATTACCTGAACCAGAAATGCTCACCCCCCCGGCCCCCACTGCACTGAAACCTCTCCCTCCCCCCGTGCTGTCTCGGGGCTTAGTGTTTAGGTGATTTACTGTAAGCAAAGTTCATTTAGTGTAACTTTATAACTGTTTTTTTTTCTGAACATGAGTGGGATTTGGAAGTGTTTTATACGAGGTCACCTGAAGCAATTCCTTTCCCAAATCTCATGTATGCATATATACTCCCCATCTTCCATTTAAGTATTTAATGACTCTGTAAATTGCACAAAACCACGTTGGACTGTGTAAACATGACCTAATGGACATACTGTAAAGACGTTTTACCATAGGAGTAGTTTATGAAATCAGCGTTTATTATCAAATGGTAATCCCAATGAGGCAATAAATAGGATAGTGCCACCTACAAATCATGCGAATGCATCCTTCATATATATTGGCAACATAAATCACACGCATTGTATGCATGGGATTTATAAAGCGTGTGCCAAGCTGGTAAGCAACTGAGTACTATACTTGGGAGGGGGTGGGGAATTCACCCACAGGGTTGTGCATTCGGTATGGCGGTAGCAGAGGAGCTAGGAAGGATTCTTCGCCCAGGGGAGGGGGGAGACTGGGTTGAGTTGGGTTTTCTTTGACAAGTAGGGTCTTCAGGTCCTTCTTGGAGTGTAGGATGAATGGAGCGGGCCAGTTTTATCTGTGTTGGTAATTTGTTCTAGAGGCTGTGTGGGTAGCAGGAAATGGCCTGTTTACAGTATACCCCTCTTGGTGTTTTGTTTAAAGTCTGGTAAATTTGTTTTGCTTCTGGTGGTGAACTGGCTCCTGGAGGTGGTGAGTTTCTTAGCCCTGGCACAGTGGTGTTTTAATTGAGATTTTTCGTAGGTGGCGCAGGCTGTCTTGAACACGATGCATGGTTGAAGAGGTAGCTAGTCTAGTACAGCTCTTTGAGGGTGGGGGAGATGTGGCCAAATTGTCTTACTCCTATGATGGGCTGCTTTCAGAGGGTAACAAAACCAAGGATGTCCCAAGAGGGTGTCTTGATTCTTTCCAATGCACTATGTGTACTGTAACACAGAAAACGAAAAAATCCAATTTCATTTGAGTGCCCTATTGAGTCACTATTTTGCCCTCCAGAAAAACTGCTGGCCCAAGATTGGGGTGCAAAACCCTAGTTTTTGCTGGCACGCGCCTGTCTAAAAAGGGGATCACAGAAGACGATCGCCCTAATGCTAACTATGAGTTTGAGTGCGACAACTTACCAGAACCTCCACGTTTAGCCTCCAGGTGCTAACTGCTACTGATATCTGTTCAAAATCTTGCTGTCGAGCTCAACTGTCAAAATGCACCCTCACTGTATACTTTCCTTAAAGTTCAGTTCCAAATTGCATAGTCCCAACCAGGCAACATCACCCTCTTCAAGGAAGAATTCCTCAACACAGGTCCAACTGCTGTCCTATAGAAATAACCATATGAATGATGTTGGGGAGAAATGACCCTATACTCGCCAACAATACACATGCAAAAGGAAAAAACGACCTAAACAAACACATGGTGCTGCTGGCTTTACTTTTTAATAGGGTGCCAGGTGTGCCCGTCCTGTATTCGAGAATCATGCAAACCACTTGCTCAAATGAAAGCTTGCTTCAGAAAATGGACATAAGCTGCAAAAATCACAATGAAGGTGTTTGGTTTAGTTTGCAGCTCTTGCTTTGCTGGTGTTTATATGCTGCCTGTGGCATTACCCTTTTACCAAACCGTAGGCCCTTAACCATCTATAACAAGCATTTGCAATGCCAATAGTTTTGACGTTTGTATAAGCATGGTGTACGCATTTTCCAGGCAGTGCCATAATGGTACCAGCTGACCATTAATGATAGCAACTGCAACTTTCTGCTAGCACCTGAGCATTAAATGCCGAATACCTGTACTCCAGCAAACACTGTTGCCTTTGCTAATGGTCATTTTACCGGGACTTCAGTGTAATGAACAGATGTGAGCACATAAATACACATAATGAAGGCACACACAAGACCTTTATTTCACAAGTAGAGGATTTGCAGCTTCAATTAAGACATTAACTTTCACATGACCATTAAGAAGTAGCACAGGCAGCCTGTATACAGCACAAAGATTAAGGTTACTGCTTGACGGAGCTATCTCAATGACAATGTAACTATATACCTGTTTAACCCAAGTAATGCGCCCAGATGCCTGAGGGCTTGGCGCGCTATACAAATAAATACATACAAATACAAATCTCAAATTTGGGAGAGGCAATGAGTGGATTGAAATGGCTAAGGGAATTCACCTGTCCACGGGTAGTCAATGGGTGGGTACATAACCAATAAACACACAAAGCTCTGTACCCTTCCTAACATCCCACCTACGTCGTATCTGTACTCCAGTGCAACAATTTGACTTATAGGTAGTGAAAACGAAAACGAGCAGTGACACGTTACTGATGCAGCCAATTAAAATGCAAAGGCAGAAGAATCAGTGACCCTCACTTCTACTGTACCACTGACAAGGGTGTAAGTTTTAAATAGAGCTGGGAGAGCCAGCCAGTCCATGGGTAAGCAGAGCCACACCCCCACCATCCATCCAATAGGCCCAACTGTCTAATTTCTGAATTTGTCATTTGGATAGCACATGGGTTAAGAGCTGACGTGAGTCAACGCCTGCTCTGGGCAAGTTCGAATTCTTGGTAGGGTTCACTCAGCATTTCAGCCTTTCGCGTCAATCGGCAGTACTGTTATGGTTGGTAATAATAACATGATTATATAACGGCACTTAAAAGTGTAAGTGATTCAACATGAAAAGCTATAGGACACAGGCTAGTTTTTAGATTTTTTTACCCCCCTCCCCCAAGCACGCTCCCACAAATTGGATGTTTTGCGAGCTGTCGAATAATTGATACCTGGACACATTCTAGAGATTAACAGTTCATGGACACTTATGGACGGAAGGTTAATACAATGCAGCTTGTTCGAGAAATCCAAAATGTTTTACGGGTTCAAATCCCGCCTCAAAATTCTCAAATTAGTCTACTTGCGTCGGCTACTAATTTGAGAATTTTGAGGTGGGATTTAAACCTTGAATTTGGCTATTTTGTTGTAGCAAAGGAGTGCCTTGCTTTCGATGTGTGGCTTTGCAAACACGACTGGTACATATCGTTTAGTTCTGGACAAATTATTTCGCGGTGTTTGACGTTGTCAGTGGTGATGGAATGCCTTTCAGAGTACATTGAATCCTGCAAGTGATATGATATGGTGACCCGCCATGTTCACCTGTAGGGAGTGCCAGTCACAGTGTCCTGCATACGTGAAGATTGCTGGTTGAGTGCTTTGCCAACGTTGCGTCTCTCTTCCAGTCTCGCGTATCTGCTGCAGTGTCTGTGTATTCACGCCCACCCCCCACCTGCAACTGCGTCTTCCAGGCAAAAATGAGGGCAGACTGCAGACACACATCACGAGTGCCATAGCAAATCACTATGCAGCTGGGGAAATGGGAAGCCCGACCGATTTGCTTGTTACAAAGCTGCTGATTGCAGCAAATCTTGTTAGGGAGCTCCTGATTGGATAATACAGCGGAGGAATTCGTAAGAGATTTTAGTGAGTTGGTCATTTCATGCTGTGGCATTGCTGGTTGCTATGCCAACCTGATATTCTATGTTCAGAAGCCCATTTTCCTCTAAACGGTGGTTTTGACAAATTTGTGGCTTGCACAACAAAAATTTGCTGAAACCAAAAATGACCCTTTCTCGTGCTCTTGAGTGTTGTCGTCCCACCCCCACCACGCTCCTCCCCAAAAGGTTGAAGATAATAAAACCTGCCATTTGTACCGCTTAATATTTCAAATTGTCACTTCTTTCACATAGAAAATCGAAAGAGATTTGTGATTTAGTGTTCTCTTCAATAAGAACCTCTTTATTTGCTCAATAGAGCTCAGCCATGTATGCATGCCAAATCTGATAGTCTAGGTAACTGGAGGGACAGCTCAAAGAGATGTGGGAGGACTTGAGAGCTAAGCTAATAGTACTGGAAACGAACGCATGCGCAGCTCGCTTCGAAGGCACAGCTCTTCCTATGGACTGCCGCGGATTCAGCCACTGAAACGGAGACCGCAACCTGTGTGATCCTCGCACTAGCTTTGTTTCCCAAGGGTCCAGGAGACGCACACGACTCGAGTGACAGGATACTTCACGGACTGCCCAATACCACACTGGCCTGCAAGTCCTCTACACGACAACTTGGATTTTACCACCAACATCCAGGCACCAGCTTCTGGTCTACAACTAACCCTGCCCAGACCAGCACCTCTACTAGCTCTCCATCCGGCAGCACAGCAGTGCATCCAGTATACTAGTCGCCATACTAGTTTAAAGGAGTCACCTCCCCAAGTTCTACGGCTTCTGACCCCCCAGCTTCTCCTCCACTGGAAGAAGTGCGACATCCGACTTTTGTCCAGGGAGACCCAGTCGAGGCCCATGAAGGCGGCTTCCTGCCGAAACGTCACAGGACCACTTCACCTTGAGGGCTAACTACCCCCCATCCCGTTTCATAATTTGATCTACTTCCAGACGTAGACCAACGACTAGGTCCTTTTCCCATGAGTCAACTTCAAAATACTCTGTCAGAAAGAATGTTTTTTTTGAGTTTTGATTTTGACTTTTTGTATTATACAGTTGGTTGCCCTGTGAAAGAACTCAATATTATTCTTTGGTATATGTTGCACACTGAGGCTAACCACCAATGTTTACACAGCTCAAACTGCTCAGCACGTGTCTGTATATGTTTGTTAATATTCTTCTATACATTTTTTGATGAAGTTAATGTTCTTGTTCTACATGAATATGAAACACTAAAATTGGAATGTGAACTTAATGCGCAATTGTATCTGCATCTCTTAACACTGGCTAAATAAATAAGCTAATGTGATACCCTTAAGGGTTTGGTTGCTCACCTTTCCTGTATGAGAGTTAGCTCAGCAATACAGCTCTCTTTATACTAAGCATGCTAAACAGTTAAGCTTTTACAGAAAATGTATATGTAAAGTGACTAAATATATGTGGTAGGACGCCACCTTTTCGTCTCCAGTGCCGAATCTGAAAGAGCAATTTATTTTATTAATTGAACGATTTACCTTTCACTACTGAAATGTCTTCAATTTTCATTTTTACATTTTTTACTAGGTGTAATAAATATTGTATTACATTGTAATCAGCCAACTTGTCTTTTTCCTCTAAAGAATCTGAAATAAAATCCCCTAAATGTGTGTAAAATAAATGTTAAACGAGCTATATAAAGGAGAGACTGTGGTGGGAAAAAATGGGTGGGGCGGGGCAGAGGGGGTAGAGGAAAAGAGGCCGTGATAGTGCCTCGTTAGGCCTTTTCATGCTTTGTTTTATGCCTCGCTAGATGTGGCTTCTTGTTTTGCTCCCCTCACCAGAGTGCTCGCCATTCTTCTACGACCTTCACACAGTAGTGCTCAAATGTGCCCCATCGTGATTCTGCTCCTCGGAATCCAACCCATCACGTTCCACCTTGTTCCTCTGTAATTGTGCTCCCAAATGCCTCACTGCAGTTATTGACTGCTTTCTGCTCTTGTTTGTCCTGCCCCCGCCTTTCTCCAGCATTCTTTATGACCACGCCTGGTACGCTGTTCAGTGCTAGGAGTGCCATCCAGTTTCAGAGTGCCTTCTCCTTGCAATTATTGTCCCAGAGGTGCACTGGATGGATGCTTCGCGGTTGTCATCCAGTTCTACCCTAACTTTTCCAGATTCACATGCTCTTATTCTATGCTCAAATGCACAGTACGTATTCCAACAAACCGTGGCATCTGATCAATTCTTTTTTTAAGGTTTATTTTAAACCAATGCAAGGTGGCAACAACATACATCTCTGAAGAAAACATTTGTATATGAGTGACCGTTATTTTCTCTCAAGATATCCCACATCTTCCCCCACCACAGAGAGCATAAAAGGTCCTTCAGCTGATTTCCAGGTGTGGGCAACCACAATTCTCCCCGTCAAGAGGCACTGGGTTAGCAGCTTTGCTCTCCTTCATATCTCGGGTAGACCCCCGGGACCGGGGTCCCCAAGAGAACAGGTTCGTGTTCCAATGGAATCACTGCTTGGGTGATGTTTTCGATGGTGGCTAGGCACGGTTTCCAGAACTGTTTTACCTTCGGGCATGACCACCACATAATGAAAAAAAGGGGCCCGATTGTCCACAGAGTCTCCAGCAAGAGGGGTCCAGGGCTGATTCATGTGGTGGAGCCTAAAGGGTTGGGGGGGTGGTAATACCAGCACAACAGGATTTTATATGCACATTGCCGGTTAGTGATGCAGGAGGACTATGAATGTGTTCGCGTCCATAAGTCCACCCAGGCCTGGTCCTCCATGGGATGTCCCAAGTCTGCCTCTCAGTGTGCCATATATGGGGTCTTTGAGGAAAGGAAGTCGCCTTGTAGGTGTTTATATAAGGTGGAAATCCTCCCGCGAGCCGGCAGTTCCTGTAGGGTCAGTTCCATGGAAGTGTGGGTGCGTGTTGCAGCTTGAAGGATTTGGGGGGTGAGAAGACCAGTGGCGCAGTTGAATGTAAGAGAATCTGTTTCCCTGAGCTGAAAGGCCTCCTTGCATTGTTCAAAGGTACGGGGCAGGCCTCCCACAAAGAGCTGGTCCAGAGTTTCAAGATCCCCCGCAATCCAATTAAAATACTTGTGGATGGGCCCCGGGAGAGAATGCTGGGTTATGGGAAATTGGGGAGGAGAGACCCAGAACCCTCTGGGTCCCCCTGTGTTTCAAGGCCCAGTCCATATGCGCAGGGTATGTTTAGTAGATAATAGAAGTCTCTCCCATCTCTGCCGTTGTGGAGGCGAGATATGACGGGAGAAAACGCAGAGGGCAAGACGAGCGGGATTGTTCTACCTCCACCCATCTTGGGCGCAAAGAGGCCATCAGCCAAGTGTGAGTGTGCGCTAACTGTGCTGCCACTTGGTAGCCCCGCGGATCAGGGACCCCCAATCTGCCTAATTTAGCAATACCCATCATTGTTTTCTGAAAAATCCTGGCCTTTTTACCCATCCAGATGAACCAGAGCATTTTCCTCTGCAGACAGTGGAGTGCGGGGAGTGGGATTGCGACGGGCAGAGAGGCGCAGGCATACAGGAATCTGGGTAGGAGGTTCATTTTACAGACTGTAATACGCCCCATTGGTGAGATTTCTTTCCCTCTCGAGCTCTTTAAATAGTGGGGGGAAATGTACTCGATATATTTCCTTCGGGCTCGAGGAAACCTGAAGCCTCAAGTAGGGAATCGTCTTTTCCTTCCATTGACTAGGGCACAGAGAGACTAGGGACTCCCATTCATCCGGTGTTACGCCAATCCCCAGGGCTACAGATTTATCAAAATTAATGAAGCCAGTGACCATCCCATAACCATCAATTTCCGAGAGAGCCTGCCTTAATGAGGTGCCGACCTCCGAGATGGTTAGCAAGACATCGCCTGCATAGAGGGCTATTTTGTGTTGGGAGGAACCAATTTGAATGCCCTTAATGTTAGTGTTCAGTCTAATTCTTTGAGCAAAGGGCTCCATAACTAGTGCAAATAGCAGCGGGGACAGTGGGCTTCCCTGCCTGGTCCCGCAGGTTGGGGGAATCAGGCTAGAGAGAGAGCCATTAACCCTAAGGAGAGTTTTTCGGGGACTTCTAATTGGCCAGGACCATATTCTGGAAAGCAGGTCTGAAGCAAAACGCCTCTAGAGTGAGCTGCATAAAGGCACAGTTGACTTTATCAAATGCTTTGGTAGCGTCCAGGGGTAGTAGCGCCAGTTTCCGTGAATCTTGAGAGGCAATATCGATTTTAAATCCAAAGCTGTGCGGATATCATCGCCTGTGGCTCTGTTTTTAATAAAGCCGGTTTGGTCGGGGTTGACTATGTCTGGCAATATGTATGACAAGCGGTTTGTGAGAATTTTGGAGTAGATCTTTGCGTCTATGTTCAATAAGGCAATCGGTCTATAGGAAGCGTTGTCCCTAGGATCCTTGCCTGGTTTAGGTAGGAGAATGGTGATTGACTCCTGCATGGAAGGGGTTACGGAGCCTGATTCCTTAAAAAAGGAGTTGAAGAACGCGACCAGAGATGGAACGGAAGACCTTGTAGAATTTGGTGGAATATTCATCAGTGCCAGGGGCTCGGGGTTTAAGGGATTTAATGGCAGCGTCAACCTCCTCACCTGAAATCAGAGCATCCAGGCTTTCCCGGACCGAGTCTTCCAGCTGGGGGAGTGCTGCCTTCCGCAAATATTCTTGTTGCTTGCCTTGGTCCCGCGGCCATCGCCTGAGTCAGGTGAGCCGCTGCTTGCCGTAGCTTCTCCTGTTATGCATAATGCACCATGCCATTTTGGTCACAAAGCCCAATGATTGTATTAAGCCTCTTCGCCTTGGCTAGCTTTGCCACCTACAATTTATTTGCTTTATTGTTCTTGGCGTAGTAGAGTTGCTTGGATTTAGCAAGCAGATGTGCCATATGTTCGGCATAATGGGCCTCTATCTTTTTCAGGGCGACGCGGATGGCACACTGAGGTTTTGGAGACCAGCCTTTTCGCTTATGATTCTCCTCTGCCTCCTGGAGTTCCTCCTCGAGGACCAGGCGGGCTTGTCGTTTACGCCCATGGTATGCTACTCCCTGCGCAATCCGTTCCCACTCAAATCACTGCTTTCATGGTGTCCCAGGTGTTTGCAGGGGAGGTATCCTTGCTTGGATTTTCCCTGAAGAAATTCTTGATTGTTGTAGCAATTGTCTCTCAGCGGCATCTTATTAAGCATAGGGTCATACAAAGTCCATCTGTGTTGCAGGTTTGAAATTGGATCGTACGCTTGAATCTCCAAAGTTACAGGAGCATGGCCGGATAGAATCCTAGAGCCAATGGATACCCTGTCGACATAGGCCAGTATCTGTGGGGATGCCAGTAAAAGGTCGATCCTCAAAAAGGTTCTGTGTACATAGGAGTAAAAAGAAAAATCCTTCTCAGTGGGATGAAGCACCCACCATGAGTCCACCACCTCCGGGGTCCTGAAGAGACGAAGGAGATGTCATGATGCCTACCCCCGGAGCATCAGGCCAGGCCCAGCACCCCCGGAAGCAGGCATCATGCCCTCGGGTAAAAGCCCAGCGGCCCCTTATAGGGACTCTTTGGACTCAGTCCTGGCGCCTTTGGCGCCAGGCTCATGTTGGACATCAGTCCTGGCGCCATAGGCGCCAGCCTCATAAAGGGAGGTGTTTTGTGCACTTACCTGATGCAGACCATGCTGCACGCTTCAGGCCTCCCTGAGACCTGAAAGGGACTATTTTTTTCATAGGGACTATTTTTTCACTCAGGCGTGGCCAGGGAAGGATACATACCTAGTTGGGGAAGGATACATACCTGGGACTTCTTTGGTGGCTATTTAAGCCACGCCCAGACAGCAGCTCATGCTTCGCGTTGTTTTGCTTCCTGCAGCTTAACGCTCACTGTGTCTGCTCCTGCTCCTGGACTACAGCCACGCCCGTCTTGAACCTGGAAGACCTGCAAGGAAGGAAGAGAAGAGAAAGGTGAAAACCAAGGATTATTTCAAGCTTCTTACCTGAATCCGGAATCTTCTCGCCAGCATCCCTGAAGGAAGACTTCAATTTAAAAGCATCGCGTTGCTCGCTGCAGCGCCAGGCTTCACTCACCTGTCCTGTCCTCGAGACATCTCCCGGCTCCATCGCGGCTGTCAGCATCGGACGCCACATCTCTGCACCTAGGGGAGAGAGGAAGAAACAAAAGGTGAGCAGAAGGACACACAGAAGGAAAGCCTGATTAACAGCCATAATACTTACCAGCTTTTCTTCCACATTTCGGGTCGGCGCCGCCCCGTTGGCCGGTACCGTACCCCAGCCCCTATGGGGAAAGGACTAGAGACATTTCAGAGGAATGATAAAGACATCTAGAGGGATCGCCCTCATTACTGCTCTCCTCGGCAGGTTAACCCCTCGACGCATCGCCTTCATTCTGCACCTGAAATAAAGGACAGATCACAGGTGAGAAAGACAGCATAAAGGGGGCCTCACTTGAACTTTGAACTTTCATACTTACGGCGCATCGCTCAGGAAAGTCAAGTGGATTTTGCCAGCGCCATTCTGAAAACCAGTGAAGTAACTGGACGAACGCACGCCCCTGCACCAGAAGCAGGATGGAGAGTTCAACCTTCCAAACCATAAGGTGAGCTTAAACCGGGTTTGGTGGAATAGAGAGGAATGGAGGGGGGAAGGGGGGAGCTAGCACACCATTCTGCAGACTGTTAATCCCCTTTCTCATCTGCAGAAGGATATTCCTACGGGCCAAGGAAGCACGATTTGGAGGTCCTGTCCAATCGGTGTTCCGGGTCCTGCGCATCACGCTAGAAGAGGCCGCAGTAATCCAGACTAGATCAGCGCCCCCGTGGGAACCAGGTGGGCGTTACAGGAGATTGATGAAGTCCATGAGGGTGGGAGGATGCGATCTGTCCCTCGTGGGGTCCGGGACCCTGTTAAAGTCCCCTCCAATAACGATTTGGCCTTCTACGAAAGGGGGGAGAGCAATGCCCAGAGACTCGTAGAAGGTAGCTTTTCCTTCATTGGGGGGAGTACACAGAGATGAACGACTATCGTTGTCACAGCAACAGGCATTTGACTGCCATATAACGGACCTCAGGGCATTGCTTTGTTTCCAAGATCTGAGGGTTCAGCCCTCTTGCAAAAAGCATTGCTGTCCCCCCCCCCCTTTCTTGGTGCCGCTAGATGCCAAAAACTGAAGTGGGAAGTATCTGGAGTGTAGCCGCCTGAAGTCTGCTGGCAATAGTCTCTTGCAATAAGGCCACTGCAGCGTCCTCATCCTACAGTCTCTGCAAAATGGATTTGCGCTTAGCAGGGGAGTTCAGCCCTCTAATATGGAAGGAAACGAATTTCACAATTCGATGATTCGGGCTGAAGTCCAAGGCCATAGTGACATCCTGGTGGGGGGATTGGGATGAGTGCGGATCAACAATCATTTCGGGGAGTCATTGGCTGGATGCCACCCTGCCATTGGGATTTTATCCTCTGCCTCCAACGGGAGGTTGGAACTTTAACCCTTAGGGGGGTCCAACATTTTAGGTTTGGCACATACCCCTGGCCAACAGGGCCAAACATGTGCCCCCAGCCAACCGGACTGGGGCAGGAAATGAGCCCTGTGTTTCTTTCCAAGAACCTTTCGGTGGCATGTACCTTGGAAGTGGACATGGGGCGCGGGAAGCCCACCACATGTATCTGTAGTTCCATATTTCAGTGTCAGCGAAGCTCTACCGAAGCAGCACACCTCCCTTGAGGGAGCAAATTTGTTGAAACCCACCATATGAGGCTGCAGCATTCCAAGGAGTTGCGACCATGTGACCAGGTCCTCAACGTCCCGGAATTCGGAGCCCCTCCAAGCTCACCATCTCTGCCGTGGGTCACCTCTCCCTCCTGTTGCTCTGCACCCTCGTCGAGGACGTCCCCGTTGGTTTCGGCGGGGAGGCGGTTGTCTCGCTGTCTCTGCCCTCAGCGGCTGGTTTCACTGAACCCCCAGGGGAGTCCAGGTTGTGGGATGTTTTGACCCACTTTTTGCTCTGCTATGCCGCATCACTCTGCTATGATGGTGCCAGAAATAGCAAAATGGCCGCAAAACCCTTGTTTGTGCCAAAATCCCTGAAAATCGCGCTTCTCAAAGCACAAAAGAGGGCTGCCCATCTGCCACGCATATGGTCAGTGGTGGAACAGAGCTCTCACTACTGGAATGTGTCCCTGGGCCCCAAAACAATGGAAAGTGGCGTGCAGAAGGAAAAAGCAGTGCTTTGCTAAATGAAACCCCAAATCTTGCTTTAAATCACCTTTTCTTTGTTGCTGAAACTTCAGAATGCCGGTGTAGAACACCTTCCAATATTAAAAATTCTTGCTGGGTGCTACAATTCACTTAGTTTAAGAAATCATTGTGAACTTACAAGGTCCTGAAAAGCTGAGAATATAGAGATTTCCACAGCAAAAAGCTTCTGTCTGGATCTGTCAAAAATCTCTGTGCAGCAGAGCGCTGCTGCGATGACAGCTGTCAGGGGCATGCCTGATTACACTTTAACATGTATAAACTGAAACTCAAATGTTTGCAATCTAAGAGGCCTGTTACTGATAGTAACCCATATTGTAATGGTTTTGATCCCATGGTTTAAAATATTGAATGAGAATTCTAGCTGTATTTGATACAAGTTTGTTTTGTGCTAACGAAAATTCAACTGAGTTAACAATTAAAGTGAACCTGGCTGAAGGTGCCAAACTGGAATAGCAGGTTTTCTCACAGAAGGAAGGCCTTTCCACCCAGCGGGAAATCACAGAGAAGTTTTAATTACAGGGCAGGAAAGAACCTGGTCTACAGAGGCAAAAGGAACAATGGCCAGCTCCAGCTCAGGAAATGCGAAGTGCGAAGACAGTCGTAAATGGCCTCTGCAAGGAGCAAACATGGGGGATGGCTCCTGGGCTTCCAGGGAGAGACCAAAGGGGTGGAGCTAAACAACCATTTATTGCTTATGAAGGACAAAGGACACATTTTAAAAAGACTAACCTTTTAAAATTGTGAAAAATATTAAAAAATAACAGAAGTGTTAATGTAATTTCCTGCTGCACGGGCGAAGAGGCGCCAGAACTGCGTGACATGTTCTGGACAGAAACGTCAAGAAATATGATTTTATGCAAAATGTATTTCCGCTAGAACTGTGAAACTTTATACACATATGCCCATGTTAAACACTCACACTTGCAGAAATTTGCTTAAAAATTGGACATTGTGTTCCGAGACAAGATCCCACAGCTACGGGGTTTTGAGGAGTAGCTGCTAGGTAAAATATGTAATCTGTGTATGTGATTTTAGAGAGGTTGCACATGTAGAAATATGTATTTTGCCGAAAGTAGATTTTGTGTTCCAGGGGCTTGGGGTGGATTCTCAGCTGCATAAAATGGCACCATAAAGATGACACTCTGTTTCTCTCCTCCTATCAAGGTAGAGAGTAGACTCTGACCCAGTCACCTGTCAAAGGGGCAAGCTTAGGCTAAACCAGCGCACACACCCCTTTTTATGACGTCATTTTCAAAGCATAATTAGGGACAGTTCACCACACATACGGACAGATTCACTCACTATCCGGATGCTGGCGGAGCACCCTGCTGCAGAACTCCCCATCTTCTTGCTCCAGACTCCAGAAACTTGGCAAAGCAAAAGGCCCACTGCATAGCTGAACCATTGTCAGCTAGGCCTCAAATTCCAGAATAGAAACCCCACAAGCTTAAGGGGAAGCATAATACAGCTGGGCTGTGCTGTACTGCTTGCCTGCTGAAATTAAATATCCGCAGGACCAAGAAGGGGAGATCCAATCCAGTACAGTCCTGTGCCGTGCCGTCTGTCCTAAACCAGATCCTATCCCCTGACCAGAATTGACGGTTCCATTAAAAAAAACGTATACAGTGTGTATACATAGGAAGAATTGTGTCACTAGCATATCTACTTTGCATAGTCTTGGCCCTATCAAAGACCCATCCTATCTTGTATTCAGAACCTGTATTGTAGGAGTATCTTTGCATTGTCTGAACCTCTCTCCAAAACATTCTATCTTTTCTCCATAACCAGTATTGTTAAAACTATCTCTGCGCTGATCTTTTTCTCATCTGAAGAGGGCGAGTACCTTAGCAGGCAGTCACCCTGATCAAGTGACTGTCTTCCTGTGGGGCATTTGTTTTGTTCATAGTCATCCTTTAGTGTAAGAAACCCTTTTGTCATTTTAGAAGTGCATTCCCGTTTCCCTTCTCGCGCCTATCTTGAAAAAAATGACCTCTACTAAAACGTCTAACTTCCTCAGTTTATGTGCTAGAAATAAAATTCCCATTATCTCGCAGTGAAAAGCTTGCAGCAAAATTTCGTTTTGGGAAATTTGTACACATGTAGAACAGCTTTTAATTGCCTCCGACTTGAATTTTAAGATTTCAAATGTTTTCTTGGAATTAAATTATTGCTTGTGTTTCTGTGCGACTATCCAACGCGGCTCCCATAAGAATTGATAACAATTTCAGCAATTTTGACCAGATTTGGTGTTTTTGCCAAGTCCATTCTAAGATAACTTTATAAGCCATTCTCACAAATTGATAGTCAATTCCGTTTTCTCTTAAAGGGGGAAAGTGGGATTGATATTCTATTGAATTTTGCCATTCCTGAATACCTGCTCTCTCCTATCTATTTACAGTACCTATTGGGGGTCGAGGGGTGTGCAGGGGGAACCTCTAACCCAGTGCTATCTAATCTGAACCACACAAAGTATTATTTTCTGTGCTGAATTGTTTTGCTCACTATTTACTCCTCATGAATTAAAGAGATTATTCAGTGTTGCATCACCCCATTGGTGATTGTGGTATACCTATTAAAACATATTGTGATTACATTTTAAATACCTAAATATTTACCTTTGCAAACCAGCCTGATTCCTGGTTCAGTGTGACGGGGGAAGAGGGGCGGTTCCAGGAGAAGGGCGTTATATGAGTGGTATATCATTCAGAATAAAGAACTTTTAGACAAAAATAAATAAGGATTTCAGTTGTGCACTACATGCTAGGCGTTGACTTGGGTGTGTGCCGGATTGAAATCACTTATAAGGTGTAGGATTTTTTCCGCATCTTTGAGGTGACTGATTCTTTGGAGGGTAACTGTGTAGGAGACCTGCAGCGCCATTGGAAACAACTTTCTATATCGGAGTTGGTGGTCCTGGAGGAAGAGAGTCAGAGGTAGGAGGGATCTTCTTTTCTGTAGCGTGAGGAGGGAGAGATCCTGATATATCTGGAGGGGGAAACCTGAAATGACAGCTCATCCCGGGACCAGCTTATTGCTGAGATGGCTTCTTTCGTGGTGTAAAAGTGCACCCTTGTTATTACATCGGGGGTGTGGGGGGGAGTCTGAGTCCATCACCTGTCGCGGATGCAGCCTGTGAGTGCGGTCCAGAATCAGCTGAGGTGTGCCCAGCTGTGGTAGCAAGGATTGGAAGAAGTCCCCCACGTATTGTGCCAGGGAATGCCCCGTATCCGCAGGTTACTGCACCGAGCCCTGTTTTCGAGGTGGTCCTGCTTAAATTCAAGGATCTCACAATTGTCTTGAAGTGTTCAAATTGAACGTTCGATCTCTCCTCGGGCCGTTGAATGGTCTTCAGAGTGGTCCTTCGACCTCCCCTAGCCTCTGTTATGCCTCCATAACCCTTTGGTCGGTTTGTTGCAGTTTCGTAGTGAGCTCGGACATGCATGATCTGAATTCCTCCTTGATGTCAGCCATAAAAGCTTGGATGTCCTCTTTGGTGGCCAGGGATCCTTTGTCATCGGAGGCCTTTTGTGGTGTGTGCTTAGGAGGATCAAGCTTCTTTCCCCCGTCAGCTGACAGCAACATTGTGGCAATGTCTGGGTTCTTAGTAATTTTCGACTGCTTGGACATTGTATCCTCTGTTTAGTAGGGCAGAGAGTTTAATGGTCTCCAAGGCAGAAGGATTCCAAGCCACCACAGGCTAGTCAGGATGAGTGTTGCTGCTGGCCGTGTGGAGCCTGTGGGGGCCTTATCGCCACAGACAGGGTTGGTTGACCAAAGTGCTGCGCAGAAGGGGCCAGAGGAGAAGAGTTACTGCGTGGGCCGAGATGCCCCAGGAAATGAGTGGGCTCCAGTGTAGCTCAGCGCCAGGGTGGGGAGGGCAAAACGCTCAATCCCGGATGACTCCCAGCAAGCAATTTTAATGTAATGAGATCCCTTCAGTAGTTATCTTTGCAGTCTTACTGTTTAGTGCGCTTTGTAGTACTGAGGTTCACCAGAAGCTCGACACATACTGTAGCGGTGTTCGGGGTCCGAGGCAGAGCCACGGCCAGTGGTTGGTCCCCCCTCTCCAGTGAGGGGGGACTGGAGGGAGATTAAAATGTCTTATGGGGCCAGACTGCTATTGCAAGCTGTTATGTGGCTTGAGTGGCACCAACCTTGTGGACGCTGTGAAATTCGCTCGGCGCCGCCGGGGCCCTCACCAGATGAGGCCAGGAAGCTCGAACGCAGCACAGGGGACAGAGGGAGGGCGAAGTGCCACCATGGGCTGGGGCGCCCCAAGATTCAGATGCAGTGGCCTGGTGGGCCGCCACGCAGCGCCCGAGATCAGGCAACCCTCCAAGCGTCGGGGAATCCGGGGGCCCAATCCGCACCACAGTGGATACCGATGACTGCAGAGGAGCCACCAGCAAGAGCTGGTCTCCTCTCTCCGAAGGTGCAGACCAGAGGAGTCCACCGTCTCCCCTGTGGCGCCTGGTTGCCACGCTCCCCTTCGCGGCGCTGTCCGCTGTCCCGGGCCGTTCAGACTCAAAGCCGCCGCGTGCCCCTCCAAAGCATGCAGGTGGGATACGTCCATCATTGCAGGCTGATATAGCAGGCTCACTTCCCGATCCAGATGGGCGACCAGGAAGGGGGGGGGGTGTTCCCAGACCGCCCGCAGACCACAATGGAGGTGTGGCACTTTTGCAATATTTCACAGAGCCGCAAACCTCTGTCTCCGATCCCCCTTCAGATGCTGCTGCAGGTCCCAACTGGTTTGCCTCCCATTTTGGAATAGCATGGCGGCGGATCTGCAGGGCTCCCTGATCCTGCTCCAAATCCTCATCGGACACCGACCTCTCATTTTCGCCCCAGCAGCTGTCCAAGTCTTTTAGATGCCGCAACAGGCATTTGCCTCATATGAGGTTCGCTGAAACTGTGCTAAAATATGCTGCGCCACGGGCTTCCCACGGAGGCCATCAAGAGAGCGACTGCATCGCTGGCGTAAAAGCCAGGCCCCCTCGATCCATTTTTTAATGGAGGGGAATACATGTTTTCCCGGAATATGTGCCGATCATAGCGATGGAGCCTGAATAATCAAGGGGGGGGGGTTCCTTCCGTGCCCCCAGGCACTTTTTTTAAATATTTGGTTGAAATCGTCCCAAGTCACCAACATTGCATAGGTGCATTTTTCAACTTCTTTTCTTGATGCCTTTGCCCACACTATATGTCAGCATAAAAGAATTTCAGGTATGTCTGTGCCCATACTTATCCAAGAAAGCTGCCACCTCTCCTCCCTCCTTCTCTGCCTTTCCCCTGTTCTCACCAGACAAGGTTTCCAGACACGTCTGATCTGTGACAGTCTCATCAAAATAGGTTCACCCCTGTTCCTTCAAAACCATCAAGAACCACATTGAAATCCTGGCTCCTGCTCTGGGCGACTTCTGCAACCACTCCTTCACCACTGGAGTCTTCCCTTCCCACTTGAAGCACTCCCTTATGCACCCTCTTCTTAAGAAGCCCTCTGCCGACCTGTCCTAACTATCTCCCAATCTCCATTACTCCTTTCCTTGGCAAACTCCTGGAAAAGCAGGCCATCTCCCAGCTTAATCTGCACACTGAATCTGTTGGTTGTCTTCATGACCATCAGTCTGGCTTCAGAGCTGCCAGAAGCACAGAAACTGCTCTCCTGAACATCCGTGAAGACCTGCTCTCTAGCCTTGATTCCAACACCCCCTCTTACTTGATCTCTCTTCTGCCTTTGACACTGTCAACCATGCCATCCTGCTCAACCGTCTCCGTGATAACCAGGGTATCACTGATCAGGCCCTGGCTTGCCTGACTTCTTTCCTCTCCGACCCTCCCAGGTCCAATTTGGGTCCTTCCTCTCCTCTATATTTATCTCTACCTGTGGTGTTACCCAGGGGTCTAACCTCTCTCCCTGGCTGTTCAACCAATACCTGGCACTTCTTGCCCACCGCATTGCTGCTCTCTGACCCAACTTTCAATGCTATGCGGATGACATTCAGCTCGTTTTAAGGCTCCCTTCTACCACCACCTCCCCTTCTCTCATCTCTGACTGTCTGTCTGCTATCCAGCAGTGGTGTGCTGCCAATGATCTCTGCCTCAATGCCAGTAAG
Source organism: Ambystoma mexicanum (assembly GCF_040938575.1). Lineage (NCBI taxonomy): Eukaryota > Metazoa > Chordata > Amphibia > Caudata > Ambystomatidae > Ambystoma > Ambystoma mexicanum. The sequence continues at coordinate 247,112,307 of NC_090925.1, read as the reverse complement.
AATAAGATTCTCCTCATCGGCACACCCACCCACCTCCTTTCCTGTCTCTCGATAACCGGCCTCTCTTGGCCCTCTTCCTGCTCCCACCTGTGAGGCTAAACACCTTGGAGTCATCTTCGACTCCACACTCTCCTTCTCTCCTCACATCTGACGTCTCGAAGTCACACTACCAGCTGCACCTCCTCAGAGGTATTCTTCCTTCGCCTTCCCCCACAAGCTCACTATCTCAAGAGCTCTGGTTCGCTCTAGGCTGGACTACTGCAGCAGCCTCTTTCTAAATCTGCCTGCCTCCCCTCTCCGCCCTCTTCAACTCATCCAGAACAAACCTGCAAGACTTGCCCTTCGCCTCAAGCCCAGGGATCACATCTCTCCAGGACGGAAATCTGCACTGCCTCCCAGTTGCTACGAGGATTAAGTTCATAACCCTCTGCATCGTCCACAAGGCCTTCTGGGGCCTCAATACATTCAACTCTCTCTTCCTAAATATTTTCCTTCTCGTGCTCTTCGCTCATCCGCCTCCAACTCCCTCAGGGTCAGTCGCTTCTCCAAGCAACGAGTTGGCGGTAGATCTTTCTTCGGCTGGGACCTCCCTCTGGAACAGCTTCCCTGCCTCTCTGAAATATGAGGAGAAACCTCTCCGGTTCCGGATGCACCTCAAGACCTTCCTCTTTGCTTCTGCTTTCTCTCCTCCTCTCCACTGCTAAATACCTGGCTGAAACTGAAACTGCACTGGTCAGATGGCTACCCTCTGTTCTCCGGCCCAGGCCCCCTGCCCCGCCATTTGCACACCTGCACTGCCCCCCTAGCAACCCTTGCACTCTGGGCTGTTTCTGTATCCCTACAGCCCCCTACCAGCACTTGACACTTGATGTCTGCACTTACCTTCGCACCCCTGCCACCAGCTGCCCGCACTACCCATTTATTGTTCATATTTATTATTTCTATTTACTGTTTATCCTATGTACTGCACCCCCCTTCTGCCTGACACTTTCTCCTTCCCCCCGCCCCCTGCAAATGTGCGGTCTCAATGCCACCTGGCCTAGTAAGATCGTTGTCTGTTCCCCTCCCTTGCCTCGTTGCGCCTTGAAACACTTGTGTATAGGCGTGTTATAAATGCCATATGATATGACAGTATTACCATATAAGAACTTACCCCTGTTAGCTTTACCATTACAAAATACCATGGTTCTCCAGCATGGGGTCTGGCATAGATTCACATGCTCATGAATATTCCCCGTCGTCAGGCTGGGAATCCTCGGTAAAGAAAAAATCAGTATCAGTTTCGTTTCTGATCTATCCTTTCGTAGTAGTAACCAATCACTGATCTCTGCGTCATACTGCCTACAGCCAATGACTGCCCTCTACCTAAGCCCTGCCTCTGGCAGCCATCTTCAGATTTTTACTGCACGTTCAAGTGTTGGTATCCTCGTGCTATTGCTCTCGAGCGTTAGTGCTATTTTTTTCACGTTTTTTCTCAAAAAATGTCTTTTTTTCGGTCAAAAGAGCCTCAAGCTCCACCGTTTCTTCATCCGATCAACGGGGACCCTTGTCGGATTCTTCTACGCCCCTCAAGGGTGAAGATTTCGTCGAGCCACGCTTTTGGAGGACTCCAGAAGTTTCTCAGGCCCATCTCGGACATGGCCCAGGAGAAGGGAAGCTCGACGCCCGGAAAGCTGTTCAGGGTCTACCCTGGATGCCAATGTCTTTAAGGAGGACGAACACTCCCTTTGCTTTACTGCCTACATGAGGACAAGACACACGTGGAGAAGGACTATGCGTTTTGCAGCAATATGTCGGAGCGGACCATGAAGGACCGCCATCAACGTCTCGCCAACTGGCTGGAAGGAAAGAGCCCGTCAGGCGAGAAGAAGTAGTCCGAAACGAAACTGATACTGATTTCTTCTTTACCGAGGATTCCCAGCCTGACGACGGGGAATATTCATGAGCATGTGAATCCATGCCAGACCCATGCTGGAGAACAACAGTTACAGGTAAGTAACTTGTTCCAACACTCTGGAGACTGCCTTCCACCCTGATGCCCAGGCACCTTAAGAGCTCACCCCACCCACGTCTGCCCCCAGGACTCTTTGCCTTTCTTTCCTGCACCCCCACTCTGGATTCGGGTCTTCAGCCTTTCAATGTCTGCTGCAATGAAGGTCCTCCTGCTCCTGTGCAGCATATAACAGGAACCAGTAAGTAGAGTGCTTCCTGGTTCCTGCATATACATGATGAACTGGAGAGCCTCCAGCTCGCCACTGCTCGGCCCCCAGATGCGTGCCGAGAAGCAAGAAACCCCCTTGCACATTCAAGCTTGCAGTACCACATTTTCCTTTTATAGTCTAAGCCAGCCTAGGAACTCTCCCTTAGCTACAGAGGGAGCATTTACAGTTTACACTGGACTGACCATAATGGGAGCAGGTGCTGGCCGTTCATTGCCCCCTCATCCAGTATGGATCACCCGCCACTGCCAACAAAGCCACTTGTATGCAGCAATTGCAGAATCCAACAGATCACTGCACGTCTATGGATAATTTTCACAGTCTTAGCCAATGAATACTAGCCCCAAGGGCACGTAATGCTTACCTGTGGCCAGAAATTACTCTATGCTCTGACACAAACACTGCGAAAAACTCGTGCGCAGGTTTCAAGAATATTCTGGTCTGCCCACATCAATACAACAGCAAAGCTATCTTGCATATTCTCTACCTCTCTACTTGCCTAATCCATAACCTTCTTTCAAATCGGCCTCTTTGCTTGGAAACCATGCCAAGGGCAGCCTTGTGTGGCATAAACTACAGTAATATAGCCTAACATTATATCACCCCTTCCCGCAACCCCTACCACCTCCCCCGCCAGTGTAACCTGGGGAGCTGACATTCTGCTGATCGGGCTTGCTGCAACAAGCAGCCATAGGTTTCAGTTACCTGGAAAAACTATGTGGTGGCGGATTGTCCCATTTACCAATTGAGACCCCTTATTTGATTGCTAAGGACGGTAAGTATGACCTGATTGCTAGTGTATATGTGGTTATAATGCAATATGAATGCGTGCATGCATAGATGGTAAAGAAAAAATACTATATGAATGGACAGACTGGTAGATGGCACATGGTCAGGAATAAGTTGGAGTATGATCCGGTTTGTAGTGAGTTGGCAGATGGCCTTATGGTGTGAAAAGCTTGATCCATCCAATGTGTTCACGTGGCAAGTTAGTTGCCAAAGATTATTAAGGGCACTGTGGTGGCAGTTTGACTAAGCACATGCTCTTTGAAAAATCAATATTGTGGCCTAAAACGGATAAATGTGGAGGTGCTGTTTAAGGAATGGTTGCACGTGTGGTGAATTGAGAGTTCAGATCTGTTGTCAGATAATGTCAGTGAACCACAGATCGTGTTAAAACCACTGAGCCACCGAGGTAGCGAAAGTAATCTGCTTTATTTCCATACAGCCATGCATAATAATACTCTCATCCCAGAATTGAGCGCCCAAGCACATAAACCTAGGATTCATTAGGTTTTCAGGAGGATCATACAGAAAATCAATAAAATAGGTTTATTCGGCTACATTAACAATGAACTTCCTACCAAAGCATCCTCTGACCTTGGGCATGGCCTTGCAGCACCATGTTAGGCCTGTAAAATTCTGCTCTGCATATCCATGTGACAAAGCATCTGCCTGTAGCGGATCTCTCTCATCATGCATAATGGCACCCGACCTGGTGACCAGCAAACATGTGGCCCTAGTTCCAGCTCTAGTAAGGAAGCCCTGCTGTCATTGGTGACGTATCATGCGCTGCCAGGAGTGTCCAGGTCCCAGGCAGAGACTACAGTCTTCTAAATGTGTGCCAGCCTATCGTAATTTACTGGTTTCACCTTTTCATTTCCCTTGGTGTGGCTTTGCTCTGTTTTATGGGCCCTGTATAGGTTCTTGTTGGTCATGGTGGATTGTTTGAAGTCGGGTCAAGTGGCGTGTAAGGTTATCACTTTTTATGTGGATGTTTCGATAGGGTATCACCAGTACATTAATAATGGATTGTGTCCTTCTACTTATTCCTCATCTTTGATACATATAAGATATTCTGCTTGCAGCTTCAGAAACCTTTCAACAGCAGAGGGTTGTCGACTCGTGTCCCCTCGGTGGCTTCCATCCCACTCTCGGCTGTGACATTGACGCTGATATAAGTAGCATGCACCGCACCTGTTGCCTCAGTTGTGTTTTTCCGCACAGCACACTTCAAAATGGTTTGTTCACCCCAGTGATTTTGTTTCTATGGCGTCAAGATATTTGAGATGTCTTCCCCGAAGACCAGGTTCAAGAGGTGGTCGGATTGTGTCAAAGATGTCCATCACAGATCCACACCGAATATGCCTCTGGTGTGTAGGAGTAGGCCATAAGGTTGACGACTGTGGTTCCTGCCGGTCGAGGAAGGGAAAACTTGCCCTAGGTTAGGCCCTTCTCCAAATCCCCTTCCACAACCCCGTTGAAGATGAGCATGTCGGACAAGAGGTACGTTTTCTGAGTAAGTCTGTTTCAAAGGCTGAATTGGAGGAATTTCACTTCAAAATGTTGAGGTGTTTGCAAAGGCAGCATCCACTTCTGCCAGTGACCCAAAAAAGGCTTCCGACGCCCATCACTCCTCGTGAGACCAACATGGCGTTGTCAAAATCTTATGCTCGCGCACTTAAGAGCCTGGCCAGTAAATCCCCAGACCTCACTTGAAAAGTGTAGATTGATTTGACGACTCCAGTCAAGTCGAATCCATCGTTATTTCTACTCCATCAAAGGTATCGATTCCGGGTTCTTCGCCGAAGCCATTGATTTCAAAACAATCGACATCCTCGACTAATTTGTCAATGGTTTTTTAGCCCTTAGCAAAGAAGAACTTTTTACAAGTTGATGAGCTCCATTTTTGAAGAGGTGGTGGAGGAGGAAAGAAGAGATCTGTTTGGATTGGAATATGGCCCTTCAAATGCTCCTGAACAGCTGATATCTGAGGAGTCAAGGTTAAGACAACTAATGGACACCTTGAAGGATAAAAGTGGCCTGGATTCATCTCCAGAAGTGGAGTTCGCCACGCCAGATCTGGCTGGGCATGCTGATGCCTCATAGGTCAATCATGACCACAGTGACTGAGTATTTTGGATGGAGCAGGCCTGTGGATGAATATGTGAAGGATCATTTTATGGACATCCTTGATAAGGGTCCTGCCAAGGATCTAATTCTCCATTTCCATATGGCATTGAAGAACAGGGTCCTGGCCAACTGGAGAAAAACGCCTGATACTACGCCAGCAGTAAATGAGCACTTCGCTAGGAAGTACAGGCCCTCTGCGATAGATGTCTCACTCCAGAATGTCCAGTTGTTTAGGCAGACGCATCAATCTCATAGGCTGCTGCCTATCCCGCAATGCCTCCATATATGGATGACAAAAGGTTTGACGCCCTGGGAAAAAGGGTTTTCTCGGCACATAGCATGGCGCCAAAGACAGTTAATGCTACTTGTGCCTTAGCAACATTTTCACACTTTGTGGGAGGTTGTGGCAATGGCCGAGGAGCACATTCCTAAGGGTGAAGAAAGGGAAAGGCTTCCTCCGCATTGTGTATGATGGTAAGGATGCGATGTGCCAGTCTTGGCAATCTGGATTAGAAACCTCAGATTGTGTCAGTCGTGCGATGGCGGTGAGCGCTGTAACCAGAAGGGTTGCATTGCTATGCAGATCAGGATTTGCCCCGGTTGTTCAGGCGAGGCTATTGGCTATGCCCTTTGTCTCAACTGTTTGGTTCTATGGCCGGCGAGAGTTGGGGGAAAAATTGCAAACACCCAAAGCAGCTACACAATCATTGGGATTTGCAAACTACAGCAGACACGTTCAGTCTCGAAGAGTTGGAAGGGTCGGTCCTTTTGATTCAATTCTTTGGTTGGACGAACAAGGGGACAGAGGAGACTACCTTGTGGTTCACGAAGACGTGGGGGTAGAGCTGACCATACAACCTCTGCCTCTTTGCCTTCTGGCACAGCCGCAACACAAAATCCTCTTCGAGGCCTTAGTCCACAAGACTGATCGGAGGTAGACAGAATCAGCATTTGGAAGAATGGCAAAGCATTACTTCAGATGCATGGGCCCTGCAAACAGCCCACGATTACTGCCTCCCATTCTTGAAAAGGTTTCTGAATTCTCTGTCAAGCAGCTACTCCTTAAGGGATCCTGATCCGCTCCTCTTGCAGGATATTATCACCCTGTTAGAGAAAGGTGCAATAGAATTGGTAGCAGCAGCGGAGAGAAACCAATGTTGGTGGTACTCTTCCTAATTCTGAAAAAAGGACAGATGACTGTGACCCATCTTGGACTTGTGATGCCTGAAAAAGTTCTTCAGGAAGAACAAGCTCAAGATGGTCACTCTTTTGCAAATCCTCCAGGTCTTTCAGCTCCACGATTGGATGGTGTAACTCGATCTTCAGGATGCTTCGTTCCTCTTTCCACGTGCCCATACATCTTGTGGAAGTGGGAGGCAAGGCAAAATGGGGGAGGTAAACAGGGAGACCCAGACAGGGCCACAGTTTTGGACCAGGGGGGTCAACAGACCCTGTGGGGGGTGCATTGTGTACGCAGAGGAATTGGGTCCCCCCTCTGGCAATAACAGGCAGACTGCAATGAAAAGTAGGAGTACAATAGAAACCAGGAACAGATTTAGTACATGAAGCATTGCCAGCAGGATATATTAGACTCAATGGACTAGCTGGGCATACCCACATGGAACCTGGGGCCTAGGGAGTACCATTGGATGTGGGAGGACACCAAGGGAGAATGGGAACTGGTGGAGAGGGAGGTGAAGGGGGCTGGTAGAGATGGTGAGGGGGAGGCACAGAGAGGGAGACACACACAGGGAGAGGGGGGCAGGCAGAGACACAGAGTGGGAGAGACTGGGGCAGACAGGCCAGGAGTCCTACTGGTGGAAATGTATAGCAGGTTGAGGAGGAAAGGAGGAAAAGACTGTAGAGGGAAGACAAGGGTACCTGTGGAAGAGGCTGGGCTTTGCTGCCCCCCCCCCCACCCCTGTCAGTACACCAGCAACCAAGTAAGAGTGAGTGAGTAATTGCCCAGTCCTTTCTCCACAGGATTATAGAAGGCTGTTGCTCCCACCAACTCCAGGGCCGGCCTCTGACCCAAGCAAGTGTTTGTTTGGCTGTTGCCAGGATTCTGTTTGATTCCAAGGTCAGGGCAGTTGGGCCCAAACGGGAGGTTACTTGTTGAAATGGGGAATGGAGGAGGTTCCCAGAAAGGGTGCAAGAGGTCAGGGGCTGGCTTGGTGACCTTGCAGAGGGTATGATAATTGGAGTGTGGTAGAAGTGGCATTCCAGAGCACCCAACCCATTATGGACACAACAAGTGGAACTTGTTTTGCTGGGTTCAGAGAGGCTCCATGCCAAGACAAAGGGGAAATCATAGGGTGGGGAGGGCGGGAGGAAGAGTTGAAAGGGGATCCAGACTGCAGCTGAACAACAGGTAGAACTAGTTCTTGGAGGGATCATGGTTTGGGTCCACAACCCCCACCCCACGCAGTGCAGGGGACACAGAAAAATACATTTGGGAAAAATGTTACCCAATACTTTGGAAAATTAACTTGTACAATACCTTGAATACAATATGGACACTAAGCCATGTACTACATTGCTATTGAAAAGGGACATAGAACTTCCATTTCCACAATTCCAAGCACAGAAAGTACCTGAGGTTGGCTATTGACAGTCTCATTTTCAATTTCGGGTACTGCCATTTGGGCTCACCCCTGCCCTGAGGGTCTTCACCAAATTGATGGCGGTAATAGCAGCAAGTCTAAAGAGGGTAGGGATTCACATTTACCTTACCTGGACAATTGGCTGATTAGGGCTCGTTCTCTCGAACAAGTTCTGGAACATCTCTGCATCCCCTGCCACTGACCCACAATCTTGGCTTCTCTCTCAATTTCAAGAAGTCCCACATGATAACTTCCCAAAAGCTTCAATTTATTGGAGCGGTCCTGGATGCTTCCTGAGGGAAAGCTTCGCCACCCAAGGTGAGGGCTCATAATATTTTGCAGATGGTCATGAAGTTTCAAAAAGGGCAACACTTGCCGGCCTTAGATTTTCAGAGGTTTCTTTGCCTCTTGGCATCCTGCATTTCTTTGGTGACAAAGGCCTGTCTGAGGAGGAAAACCCTTCACTGGGCCCTCAGATCCTAATGGTCACAGTTCTCTGCCAGAATGATGGACCTTATTCAGGTCCGAGCAAGTTTGCACAGGATCTCCTATGGTGGGCCTGCAAGGAGGATGTGATTGAGGGAGAACCCTTTTGAGAATCATGGCTGGAGATGACCGCAGTTACGGACGCCTCCTTAACAGGTTGGGGAGCTCATGCAAATGATCTGACAATCAGCAGTCGTTGGTCTCCACCGGAGTCCAAATGTACACTTAAACCTTTTAGAGCTGAGAGCAATCAGACTGGTGCTGATGGCCTTTCTGTCCTCTCTGCGGGGTAAGAACGTCCAGATGATGACAGACAACACAGTGGCCATGCATTACCTCAACAAGAGAGAAGATGTAGGGTCACTCCCACTGTGCAGAGTGGCGCTGCAGCTCTGGTTTTGGGCACTGCAAGAAGGAATCTCTATCGGCCGCACACCTAGCCGGAGAAGAGAACATGGTGGCTGACGCTCTTAGCAGGCAGAGGTGAGTCACTCATGAGTGGGAGTTGGCTCAGGAAGTCCTAGAGATCTTTGCCCTTTGGGGAACCCTTCAAGTGTATCCGTTCACATCCAGTAGTAGCAGGAAGTGTAACCTGCTCTGCTCCAGGGAATTTACTCAGAGGAGATCTTGGGGACGCATTTGTGGTGGATTGGGACTTTCCACTCCTGTAGGCGTTCCCTCGAATCCCTGTAATTTGTCATGTCATCAGTGGGTTGAGTACGTTCGGGAAAACCATTATCTTAATTGCTCCGGATTGGGCCAGGAGGACGTGGTACGCGGAACGTCTGCTCATGGCCATCTGCCCTCTCATTAGTCTTCCTCAAAGAGCAGACTTGCTCACTTACGAAGGAGGTCTCATTCTCCATCCAGAAATCGGAGCTCTAAACCTTCACGCCTGCTTTCTGAGAGGATGTGATGTAGGGATTTGGATCTCCTGGAAGATGTAATAGGTGTTGCTTTCGGCCAGGGGGCCAGTTACTAAAGCTCTGTACTGCTGCCGTTGGAACAAGGTTTGTAGCGGATACGACAATAATATAGACCGTTTTACTTTTTACTCACCTTTAGTGTCATCTTTCTTGTGTCTAGCCCATCAGTGGCTGCAGGTTTCCACTGCAAAGGGCCATCTGGCAGCGCTGAACATTTTCAAGTGCTTGCCTGAACAAGGTTCTTATTTTAAACTTCCTATTGTCATCCAATTCCTGAAGGGACTAACATTTTCTCACTGGTTACTTTTTTATTGTTCTGGTTTTGGACCTTAATTTAGTGTTCAACTTCTTGATGGGAGCTCCTTTTGATCCTTTTCATTCCTGTCCTCTTGGGATGCTGACTTTGAAGACTTCCTTTCTGACAGCGATCACCTCGGGGCGCAGGATGAGTGAGCTTCAGGCCTTGTCTCCCAAGCCACTGTTTACTACCTTCTATAAGGTGTGACGAATCCTGAGGTGTTGTCACAGCGTTGGATGGGGAGCCCCTTTCCATGAGGCCAGGGTGGGGAGGCCGCTACCCGATAGTCCCGCTGGGGGTGGTACCAGACAGCAAGATCTCATGGGGAGGGAAGACCCCATTGAGTAGTGACCGATTACCACCTTCCCTCAAAACCTTTGCAAGTCTATATTACTTCCATGTGCTGTAGTAGCATATCCCAAGTGACGAACAAAAGGACCGAAACGATGATCATTACCAGAACCAAAACACACGCACGCTCTAGTTTCCTACACTCTCCAGTTGGCCAGCTGTCATTTACAGAAGAAGAAAGAGAACGATGGAGTCTTCAACCTCGATCCAGCACGGACTGGGAACACGGCACAGCCCACGCAGATCCGAAATGCAGAATGATATAGTGTCCTGGAGGGAAGCACGCTCGCAGGAGGCATGCAACGGAGAAGGCAGACTGGAGGCAGGGCACCTGCCGTTTACTGACACTGCCGGCGTGCAACCAGACTGCTGGAAAGCTGCGGATGAGGGACGCAGAATACCAGGGAAGGTCCTGAGAAGACGTGCACGTCGCCGAAGATCTTACAAGCCGCGAACAGCTCAGACTTGACGGCCAAGACCCTGCTGGTACAAGGGTGGCTAACCATGGGACTGGGGAGACTCAGAAAGCACAAGGGGCTGGAAGCCAAGTGGAAAGACAATACTCATTGGGGCAGAGTAATCAATTGAATGGGGTCTGGGACAAATGTATGGATTTATTTTTGTATTGAGCATTTGTAAGGTGCTTTATATAACAGAATTGTTTCAAAGCGCCACATGGCTAAATGGGAGGGGAACAGGGGAAATGTAAACAATGGCAAAAAGCAGCAATATGCAGTCGTGGTCCGACTGGGCCTTGTGGCATTTGCCTGTGCAAGTGCATTGGGAGAAGTGCTGCGGAAGGGGATGGAGCGAGGGGCAGAGTACTGAAGTGCTGCAGGAGGGTCTGAGATCGAAGTGCTGAGGGGTAGCCAGGAGGAGAGCCTGAGGCTTAATTACTGGTACAGGCGACTCTCAAGGTGGGATGTGGCGCCACCAGAAGGCGTACGCAGGGCATTGGGGGTGTGGGGTGCTGGTATTTACTGGGAAGGATGTCCTGGGATCCTGTGGATTCATGAGGATCAGGCCAGTCACAGCGGCAGTGGGGTGATTAGTAGGGAAGGGAAAGAGGTAGAGAAAAGCAGAGTTTTGGGCAGTTTCTGGAACTTAAGGAGGTCCGTCTCAAGTCTGAGAGGGGCAGGGACGCTATTCCAAATGGAGGCACCAGCCGAGGAGAGAGGCCCCCCCTTTTCCCCTCCCCCACACACTCTGCTTGGATAAGCTTTTGACAATAAGAGAGTTGGAATTAGAGGAGTGTAGGGCTCTAGCAGGGGAGTCTTTGAGGAGGGAAGGTTGGAGATAGCGTGGTCCCATCCAGAAGGCCTTGCGGATGATGCAGAGGGTCTTGAATTTGATTCTTGCAGCCACCGGGTTTCAGTGAAGTGATTTTAGGGCTGGAGAGATTTGGTCCCTGGGCTTGAAGCCAAGGATAAGTCTTGATGCCCTATTCTGGATTAGCTGGACGGAGCAAAGGGAGTAAAGAGGGAGATTGAGAAAGAGGCTGTTGCAGTAGTCCAGCCTGGAAGGGACCAGAGCTCTGGAGACATTGACCTTCTGGGGGAAGGTGAGAAAAGAATGCCTCTGAGGAGGTGGAGCTGGAAGAGGGACTTCTTGGTAAGGTCCATGATTTGAGGGGTGATGGAGAGAGTGGAGTGGAAAATGACCCAAGGTTTTTGGCCTCACAAGATGGTGGGGGTAGAGGCCCAAAGCGGGTGGCCATAGGCTATGACCAGTAACATACGGGGGTTATGAACTTTACAAATATCAGAGGCACTCACAGACCTTTGCAGGAGAGTAAACCTAGGCTGAGGTTCGAAGGTAGATCAGGCCAAGAGAAAGTTGTGCATAATCAAGTGAAGGGCATCTGGGACCCACACAATGAAAGCCTTCCCCTGACCAGGAAGAGAGGAGATTACTAACCTTTTGTATAAAAGTAACATTCACAGACCTTGGCAGGAGAGTAAACCAAGGCTCTGGAACAAAGAGAGAAAAGCGAAAGAGAACATTTTGAACAACCACATGGAGGGGGGTACTGGGACCCTGCTTGAGGAACTATACCCTAAATTGTAAGGAAGAGTAATACAGAGCTTGTGTGTGTGTACAAGGGACTTTCCGGGACCTTGGCAGGAGAGTAAAGCAAGGCCTTGTGTGGAAGTGAATACAGAGAAAAGAGATCCAAGTAAATGATCATGTTGAGTACCCGACTTGGCAGGAGAGCACACCAAGAGGAGGGGTACTGTGAATAGGGTCTGGAGATATCAACCTGGCTTGGCCAACGTATCCACGCCATTCTTCATTGTTGAAGGACCTGGGAATCCGGTTTATCAAGTAAAGATAGACTTGTTTCAACTGTTAAAGCCACAGATATGAAGTTGGATAAAGCTGGAAAGACTCTGGGGTAAGGGGGACAACCCCTTGAGTCTTGTGGAACTTTTGTTTGTTTTTCTACACCCCTTTCTGAATTTGTTTAGAACTGCAAAGCTGGGATGCAAGTTGACAGCCAAGAGACACTTCCTCTTTTCACTTTATATTGAGTTTAGCTTGTGAGGGACAGGTTGGGATTTGGACACAGGCCGGTATACGTTACTTTGGACATTCTGACAGACCGTATCATTAGCTAGTTTTGTTGAGGCAGGGAAACCCACTTATCGCTAGGGCTAGTAAGGATTTCCTCCAATGCTCCCATCTTTTGTTAAGTCTTTGTCAATCAACTTGACACCTTTGTGTCCGTCTTACTTCTAGACCCTCACAAAGGATAAAGTTGTTTTGAGGGTTCCTAGGGTGGTGTCAGTTTCATCTTGTACAAAAGATTGATTTACCATCCTTTTATCTACCTCCACATCTTTCCGAGGATGAAGAGGAGGCTTAATCGCTCAGACCCCAAAAGAGCGCTGAGCTTTTACATTAGCAGTCTTGCTAAGGTTAGGCATGATGATCGGCTCTTTGTGGGCTGTACTGTTCATAGACTGGGAGAGGCTGTTACTAAACAGACCTTGTCTCGATGGATTGTTTTGCGTATTACTGAATGTTACACTCTGGCTGAGGAGGAAGCCCCTGATGGTCTGAGAGTTCATTCCACGAGAGGAGTAGCTACTTCTTTGGCTTTACAAAGAGGGGTGCCGATCCAGGACATTTGCAGCGCTGCACCCTGCCCTTTGCTGCACACCTTTTATAAGACATTATTGCCTTGATTCTGTATTGGGCCAGGAGATTAAATTTGGCCAAGCTGTTTTTCACAGCGTAAATCAAAAGTAAATTCTCTTTTTTCCCCACCTGGGAGTCTATCAAAGATGAGGAATATGTGGGAGGACACAATCCATTAGAAGAACAAATTACTTACCCCTGGTAATGTTCTTTCTACTGGATGTTCCTTCCATGTATTCCTTAACGCCCTCCCAACCTAATCTTCTATCTTTGGTAGAATTTCCGTTAGTTATTTGTTCCTCTTTCAGCGTTTGAGGTTCTTTGACCTTCGAGACGGCTGTGCTGAAAGGGGAGGGAGAAAACATTAACTGAGGCAATGGGCACGGTGCATGCTACTTATACCAGCATCAAAGCTGTGTCCGAGAGTGGGATGGAAGCTGCCGAATGACCACGAGTCGACGACGCAAGGTGCCCTCTACTGATGAAAAGTTTCTGAATCTGCAAGCAGGATATTGGATATATCAAAGATGAGGAATAAGTGGGAGGAGCATCCAGTGGAAAGAACATTACCAGGGGTAAGTAATTTGTTCTTTTAATTCATGAAAAGCAGTCGTGAATTGACGATTGAACATCCTAGCCCTGCATTTGCATAATCTTAGAGCATGAACTGTTTTCAACAATGTTGCCGTACACCACTACCGTGATGAAAGCCGCTTTTAGGGATGCTATACGCACTTATTGCTTATTCAACATTTGATAACCTAGAAGACCTTTTTGAGCTGTTAGTGGGTCAGCTGGATCTAAATGTGTCCCTCGTTGATGGTTAAAACTGGCAATGTATGCCTGAACATGGACTTTTTGGGGAAGGTGAGCATGAAACGAAGGAAGTTAAAGAAATACAGTCATCGTAGGAGGCGTGTGACAGAGGTGATGGCTGTTTAACTCGGTCCAATAAGAAGTTAGATTTGTTGCCAGAGGTCTTCCAGTAGTTGTCTTGCAAAATGAAGACGAAGATATGTGGAAGTAGTGGATTTTCCAGTTGGAGCGTGGATTTAGTGGCTGGGAAGGTTTACCACACAGTGTGGTGTACGGGAGCTTTGAATGTCACCATGGTCTCGTGCGATCTAGAAAATGAATTCTGACCCCAGTAGATCCCATCCATATTTGTGAGCCATGGGAGCAATAGAGTCATGCCATCCAGGTTTAGTGACTATAAAATGTGATTTTCTGTACTCATCTGAGGGGTATCGTAATGGCCTCTGATGTCATTCTTCATACGCCATTAAACGTGTAAGGATGAATATTCCGTTACCCCCTCAGTTAAAGATCACATACAATTAATTAAACATCACATCAGTGCCTAAGCGAGAACTTGATATGGGACCTGTTCAACAGCATGGTCTTCAGCAGTTTTCAGATTTTGATATGCAGACAGCGTAACCGATGTGGAGTGCAGGAGGTGTCATAAAGTATGGGTATTTGAGATTCTATTACCCCAGCCAAGCAAACGTGAGCAGAGCTTTGGAATGGGTGAACTTGCTGATTTTCGGACTCTGTTTATTTGGCCCCCTGCACCATTCATCCATTTTGCTGTCTGGGCACAACTATTTTTGAATGAGACTTAATCAGCAGGCAATCATTGCACTGATATTGGAAACAGTGTGATTGATGGCTATTTCATTAGCCTAGAGTGATGTGGCAGGCTGCACTTTGGGGTTACATGTGATTTTATCGAAAAACAAAAACGGAGAATGAATATTTAAAGCACCCAAAACATTGAGAGGAAAAAATAAAAATGTTTACTTTTCTGTTTTTGAGTCGCCACCCTATACTATTCCTCCCGCCCCCGAGTCCACCAAGCCCCGACTTTATTTTCATACTTTTCCCCCACCCTCAAAACTACTATTCCCATGCCCCACTACTTTTGTACAATAAAAAAAAAAAACACTGCATACCGGATTTGGCACTTGCTGTAACACTTATTTGATAAACCGGGCATGGTTCTCATGGGTTTGAAAGGGATAATTGGATTAAGGGACTTGTATTTGATTACGCATGTTTTGTCTACTGCTTGGCGCCCCAAAGGAATCCCACTTTGCTGGGGATTGGCAAGATGAAGGTGTGGAAGGAGGGGCTTACGTTGTTAGGAGCCAGATCTGTGGTGATCTCTCGCAATGATGATCCCATACACACCATCTCTTTTTACAAAATGAGTTGAATGTGTAAAACAGTACTATGCTTCTTTCAATTGTATAGCTCTTTATAGGGTCCCCCTGGAATGGCAAGGTCAGTAATTGTCTGATGATGGGGCTTGTGCCAAGTTGTATGTCCATGTGCTGTCCGGGTGATTGGAGTTATGTTTTTCTCATGCAACGTATGCACAGCCCTGAACCTTTCATAGCAATGCTGGTCCTCTGATCTTAAAATGCTTTTTCCGCTTTCGTTAGAAAGGCATTGATACAATTACCTTGCAGTGCTTTTGTGGGGGAATGATCAATTTTGGATGGAAAATGAGAGTAAAACGCTTGCTGAACTGTCCAAAAGAGGGTTACATGGGACCTATGTGTCTGTCTGCATTTGGTGTTCTTTGACAGTTAATTGATTGGTGCATTCCTCATTGCATGCACGTACTTTGCCATCCTGCCTTTATGTTGTAAGTACCTGGCTCAGTTACTCTCATTGCTGTACTCCTTTCACATCCAGGGCATCTTCCAGGAGTGAAACGGGCAGAGTGTGGAGTCTAATCTTCTGTTAAAATCAACATGCATGCGTTGTTGTGTTGGGCTAAAGGTTGTTGTGTTGGGCTTGTTTATGTCCTTAAAGGGATAATGCTATCAAATTGTGTTTAAATGCAATTATTTCCCCCCCACAGGTATGGTGCTGGTACGGAGTGAGAACGGTCAGTTACTGATGATTCCCCAGCAAGCCTTGGCACAGATGCAGGCACAGGCACAGGCACAAGCTCAGGCTCAGGCTCAGGCCCAGGCTCATGCTCAGGCCCAGGCGCAAGCTCAGGCTCAGGCTCAGGCTCAAGCTCAGGCACAGTCCCAATCGCAGAACACCATGGCACCACGGCCTGCAACACCAACAACTGCTTCCCCGGTGCAAATCTCCACCGTGCAGGTTAGTGTCTACTTTAACTGTTTAGGTTGTGAGGCGCCCTGTGGTGGATGTTTAGCATGCTGTATTGTAGGGGATGGGGGAAAGTAAAGGATTTGGTACTTTATTTGTGTTATATTTGCAAAATATATTTGGCTCTGCGTAACTGCGTCCAGGCTTGACTGCTTACTCTTGGGTATAAACATTTACCAGCTCCTGTCGCTTCTGCCCTCACATGTTCGACTGCTTATTCAACAAACCTTCTGTATGATAGAATGAAACCTCAATCCCAGGTAGCCCAGAAGAGCATGGGATTTGTTTTCAAATGCTGGAGAGCCACTGTAGAGCAGCATTGCTTTGCCAAGGTATCCAGTTCTGTAATGCCTTTGAAGCATGTACACATGCTTAATCCATTGTTTTGGGATTTGATTCTTATAGCTGTGCATCTGAGCTTATTTAAAGGTGAGAAGACTGATAACTGATGAAACACTTAAAGGGCATGTTCTTTCAGGAATTGTATTGGCCCAGTGGATAGGCTATGTATTTCTGACCTTATATCAATCTAATTTATTTCCAATGCATCTTACCTTTTGATTTTCTGACTTTTAAACATGCAAAAACCACAGGTCGGAAACGGTCATCTTGTGACACTCTTATTATTTGATCAATCACCCTAAGTTCAAGTCCCCTCATGGCAGTAAATCATTACACCTGACCCTCAAGCTGACATTGAAATATCAAACCGATATGCTACGCTTCTTCTCATGACGTTGTTGCACAGCATTCTCCTACTTCCTGTCCCCTTTCCTCCATATTTGTGGGACATTCCATTCATCAGGACAGGACCAGAGCCCTTTTAAGCATCATAACATTAACGTTCTTGTCCTTTTATTTTTATGCGTGGCCACCACACGTGACCGCAGCTCGCCTTCCTGAGCTCTGACCCGTGCATCGCCCTTCAGTCCTTTTCTCCGCGCGGTCGGGGTCGGACGCACTTGCCATCTTGCGGAATTTTCTTTTTGTTCCCTTGTCCGTCATGTTCCTGCTCCGGTTCAACTGTTGTCTTTCTTCCGTCTCTGCTGGAGCATTTGTGATTTGTGTCCTTTTTTCGTGCGATCACCACTCTGTGTCTTGAGTGCTTGGGCCCGGAACACCGGTGGGACTGTTGCAACTCTCTATCGTGGCACTCCAGCGTCGACTTGTCTGGTGGGAGGAGGTGTTCCAGCAGATTCCTCCTCCACATTTACAGCAATTCATTGAAGAGGCTGGTAAGTTCCTTCCTTTTTTAGGGCACGCCAGCCAGGGGATTCCTTCCTGGTGGTCTTCTCGTTCCTGGAGCGGCCGAAGTGGCTCTGGTACCAAGGTTATCCCTGAGGTGTCCCGAAAGGGATCTAACCTGTACTCCAGAGTTTCCTCCAAGGTTCCCTGTAAGGGGGCTACCAGGACAGGATCTTCATTAGAGGTTCCCCATCTGGGGGTTAAGGTTAAGCCCTGTACTTCTGGTGCTTTTTTCACAGTGGTAGTTTCCAAATCTGGAACTAAGTTTCTCGAGGTTTCCGTTACGGCGACTAAATGCACCGGGGTTACTCCTGAGGATCCCTGACTTGGGGGCTATATCTAAGACAGGCAAGATTGAGGGGCCTCCTCTGAAGGCTCTAGCTACTGGGGGGAGACCCTATGCCTTCCCACACCCAAGCCTGTTGGCAAACTGATCCTCCTGAGGGGTTAAAAAAGGCAGTTAAACCTCTTAAGTCCTCAAGTACCAGCGCAGCCGAGGTGACCTCACGGAGGGCTAATTCTCCAGCAGACTCACAAAAGTGCTCTAGATCTGCTAGCACCAGCTCTGCCGAGGTTCCCTGTGACAAGGCTAAAATGGAACGCAAGTCCCCTTATACCTCTGTGGGAACAATGGCCTCATACCTGTGACGCAGTTCACCTCGGGCAGTAACGAAATGGCGGTCCAACCCCTGCAGTCTGTGGTGGGGGTGTCACGGTTTTAGTTTTATTACGGTACGATAACCTTCTTGCCAAATGACGGTATATCATGGTTATCGCGGTATAGCAAATGAAGTTAACTAATCTTAACAAATATTTTCTAAAAGGTCATAAATTGTCAGAGTTATCATCACAAACAAAACCAGGCACCCAGGGCCAGAATTGGGCTTTTCAACATACTTTCCACTGAAACGCCACCCCTTGCTTCCACCAAACACAAACACACGTGTGGAGAGGAGGAGGGGGGGAGCCCTGCTGCGACTGGCAAAGCAAACTGAATAGCTTTTCATAAGTGGTTGTTTAGACCACTTAAGAAAAGTGGTCTAAAGCCTCTCCAGTAGCCTCTCCAGATTATTTTAGCTCCCCCACTGGCTACTGGTGAAGGTGTACATGTTGCCATCCTTATAACCTGCATGCCACAGATCAATGGAGGCTGATGGTAGTATACGCTTGTGCGCAAACACGCGCAAGCACCCACACTCGCTTTACGTTACAGCCTTTAGTTTACTTGCGGGCCAAAAAGTGTTCAGTAATCGCAGACATGTTACCCTTTGATATGGCAGCAGGGAATACCCACAGAGATGAGTGAATTTCGCAGTGTGACTTATTATATGTAAATTCAATGATAGAACCACGGAAATCCTCCATTGTCATATGTTAAGCAAACATTATCCATTATAAATATATAAACCCCAAAGCCGCCAACCCTAAGTAAACCCTTTTCCTTCTTGGCACTGTATTTATTCTTCTATTGCTAACATATTGATTTTGTGTCAGGCATGTGGTTTATGGAATGGCATTAAAAACTGCTCCAACTGAAACTACTTGGCAGATGGCACATCCAACAGTTCAAGACCTAGACTGTGCAGCACTTGCTTACTGCAGCCTTTCTAAATCAAATTGAAAAGTACACTTAACGGCATGAACGGTATACCGGTATAAACAATGTGACGGTTATTATTGTTCAATTGAGTGGTTCACGGTAGCTTTAACAGTATACCGTTACATCCCTAGTCTGCGGTGGCCATTTTGACTGCACCTCACACCAACCTTCTCAACAGCTTGTTTCGAGGGGGCCTGTTTTTGTGGTGGGAGCAGCCTTTTCCATGTAATGTGGATAATAAAAATCCGTTCCGCCAGCCTGCCAACCATTCTCTTTGCAATCCTGGGAGTATGCCCCTTCCAAGCGCCCTGTACCCACTCCAGTGCCTAGGCATTCTTCCGAGGATGCGTTTTTTTGGCAAGTTTCAGGCGCTTATGCACTTTGATCCAATGAAGGAATATTTTAAGGATCTTTTCAATGATATTTATCCTAAGCCACCTGGACCCCAAACTGCTACAGTTCCCCCAGCGCAGGTCCCGGTAGTGCCATCTCCTCCCCCACTTCCAGTGGGGCTGCCGCCTCCTGCCCCTACTTTCACATGTGCTAAAGACTCCCGTTGCACAGTGAAGTCTGCCCACGGGGTCTGAGGTGTCACGTGCTGCGGATCAGGATTCTGTTCCCACCGCACTGGATGAGACCAAGCGGATCAGGATAGCGACGATCCGCCCTGCTCTAATAGAGCCTTTCACGACTGGGTAGTGGATATGATGGTGTTGCTGGACATTACAATACCCGAGCCTCTGGCTCCACAAGGTGTACTTTCTGGAGCCTTTACTTTGTCGACACAGGAGCGCACTGCCCTGTTCCTTCAAAAGAATGTCCTGGCCGAAGCCTGCAAGGTCTGGGGAAAAACCTCATTCCAGGCAGCACCTAAACAAGAATATTGACGCTTGCTACAAGCTACACGTGTCTGAAGACTTATCCTTGACTGCATGTCTGCTTCCCTCATCGACTGTGGTGGCAGCAGCTACGCTCCACTCTAAGCCATACTCAATGGCAGCATCCCAAATCCTTTCCAAAGAAGACAAGCTTCTTGACGCCTTGGGGGTGGGAGGGGTATTTTCCAGTTCGGCCCTTCAGCTGCGTCTGGCGAATACCAAGGTCATCCTGGTGGCTGCTAATCTCAAACTGTGGAAGGAGCTTGCCGAGGTTCAGGAATGTATATTCCTCCTGACAAGCTTGAAGACTTTAATGACGGTTTATTCGATGCCAGAAATTTGGCTGGCTCAGGACCTGCTGAAGGCTGCGGCCCATCATGTGGACACTTCCGCTCGGGGCCTTATGGTTGGATTAGACCTCTCACGCCAAGCGTGGCTGCATGCTTGTGATGCTGGAAATGCATCTGAGGGACAGGGCCTCTGAATCCTTGTCCTATTACTGTTTTTACCGTGTGTTCTGTTATGTTTTCTGCCCCGGAGTCCATGTGGGACTTCTGGCAGTGCAGCTCTCTCTTTTGGTTTGGTGAACAGATCCATGGGATACCCTTATGGCACCCATGGGTAGGGGTACAACCCTGTGCCCCTAGTGTATGTTTTTTTGGGCACCTGTGGGTGGCCCACAGAGCAGGGTATGGGCTGGTGGCAGCTCCATGCTGAATTTGACAGGTGTGTCCTCCATTTTGGGATACCCAGGCCCTGCCATTGGGATCAGTTGATTCCTGATAGAAAACAAGATGGCCCCTGTGGCCCCTTGCTTTCTATTGCCTGTTATCTTGTTTTTCCCAAAGTCCTGGGAAGCCCTGACTCTGTCCCTTCCCCCTGACTGGCTGTTGGGTGGAAGGTCCATATATGGTGTTGTTGTGAAGGCCCAGCTAGACTGACTGGAGCCTTCCCATTGACTGTATGTTGTGGGTACCTCCTGTGGGTGGGACCTGGGTGAATGGAGTGGGTGACCAATATACACTCCTTGTTGTGGTTGTCTGGTTTCTGGCATGTGAGACAAAGACTGAGACAGCCCTGCCCGAAACTGGCCTGAATGCAGTGTGTAGTGTTGAATGGCTGGGTACTTGCCCCAATCCACATTCCTTGTTGTGAGTGTCTGAAAGGGAGGAGTGTGGCCTGAATGCACTGTGTGCCTGATTGGCTGACTGACTGCATGAATGCCCTTCTGTGTGATTGGCTGCTGTGTGTGTGCCAGCAGTGTGGATGAGAGACAGAATAGTATATCTGGGGACCTTTCACCACTGGAAATTGTTCAGAAGCATTCAGAAGCTGAGTCTCCACTCAAGAGTAACTGGAACTGCTGATCCTCGACGTCCAGCTGGAAGAGGAAGACTTGCTGTGGCATTTGCTTCGACCGATCCGAAGGCTGACGAATTCGTCGAGGGCTGACCCGAGAGAGGACCTGGTAAGGCGCCCTCTTCCCGTGCTCCGAGGGACCATCGAGCACCGCTCCATCTTTGCCGAAGCGCCCTGGAAGACAGACCCTCGAGACAGACCCTCGAAAGGCTGTCGACCCGAGACGGGACCGCCGAGGAGATCGAAGTGAAGCATCCGGACATCGACGCCGTCGAAGTCCATTGCCGTCGACCAGGGTTCGCAGGTTTGTGTAACCGCTGGAGGCCCGTCGAAGTTGTGTTGCCCAGCCGTGGGAACCACTTGACGCCGTGCCGCCGACGACCAGAGCCGTCCGCTCCTTGCCTAAGAACATTTGACTCGAAGGACTCCCTCGTCCGCATCGTCAACCGCTTTTGTCCTGCCGGAGAAAGTCGAGGACGACCAACGCGCCGAGGAGAATCCGCCGGTGGGTTTCCCGCCACCTCACGACTCCAAAGACTCGAGCGACTCGACGCCCTTGCTGGGCCACCGTCATTCACAATCTTTGCGGTCCAGAACTAGTGTCGCCGAGGTGCCCCGCACGCCTCTTCCTCGCAGGACGCCGACGCCCCGACGCCGACGAGCACCGCTCGGACGAAGCTGCCGCCTCTTCGACATCGTTCTACCTCGTTTGTCGACGGACGTTCGACGCCCCGTGCCTCCTGCTTGAAAGGGAAGGCATTCAAGAAGGGCCGTCGATTCCCCGTCGCCGAACAGCGAGTCCCTCGACGTTTGTCGACGCCTTTTCGAGGAACTCGACTCCACCAGGTACATTGGGGGGGTAAAAACATTGTAGGAGAGAATAAGACTATTGAACAATATATGGACTGGGCTTGTGTTATATCTCTTTATTTTACAGGTTGCCCAGGTGGGGGGATCTCCACACAGAACTGTGCCCAGTGGTAGGGGCCAGTATTCTGCCTATTGCTCAACCCTCTTATTTTCTCCCCTCTCTCTATTGCTGGTTTCACTCTATTGGTCTGTGTGACATTGTACAGTATTGTTAATGCACTGTAATGAGATCTAGGGTGGTACCACTGTAGGATTGTATGTATTTGCCATTGTAGATTTTGCCGGAGTACAAAGTGAGTTACTATGATAAATGTACATAACCTTAACTATTGATTATATAAAGACTGTGTTCTAACCAATACAGAGTGTGGATATTCCTTTGTGGGGGCTTGGGGATACACTGTACTTAAGAACCAGCCTGCATCACCTCCTGAGAAGCTAGGCCTTGATTGCTCGACCATTGCTACCGAATAGAGAATCTTGGCTGGGGTCTCCTGTGCCTCTCCTCCACCATATAGGGAGCGGAAGTACAGACACCCCCCACCGGTCGTTGAGGCCCGTCTCTCACACTGGTGGCAAGCGGTGGGATATGCTTATGGTTTTAAGAATCAGTGTATAACCGTGCCACTTACAAACGATATTGGCTCTTTATTAAATTAAGGTTTAGTTGTGTACAAGGTAACTGCATTACAAACAATGGAGACTATTGCGAATGGCAAATTAACTCGGATGAGCTTGGAGGCTCTCCAGAGTGCTTGTGAAGCTAGGGAGTTAGACTTTGTGGAGAAGTCTAGGGCTGAGCTGATAGCTGCCCTGGTGGACTACCAGACTGATAGTGAAACTCTTGATGAGGGGGGGAATGCAACCAATGAGGACTCTGCCCCTGGGGTTTCTGCTGAATCTGTTTCTGGGAATGCCGCCATTCCTGCTGCCTCTATTCCAAACTCCAGCAATTCCTTAGAGCTTGAGTTATTAAGGATGAAATTGGCCTTTGAATACCGCAAGTTGGAAATAGATGCTGAGCTTAAGAAAGAGGAGTTGGCTCAACAAGTGGAGCTCAAGAATAGGGATCTTGAACTCAAAAATAAGGACCTTGAACTCAAGAGCCAGGACACTGAATGTCAGAGGATCCAGCTAGAGAAAGCTAGAGTGGAGACTTCAGCTAGAACCAGTGAGAGTGTCAGGTCCCCCGCCACCAAGTTTATGAAAGATTTGGTTGGTGTATTTGTGGAGGGTTCGGATATCCTCCAATGGATTGAAGCGTTTGAAATGGCCTGTGAGATTCATGATGTGGATAAAAGAGATTGGGCGAAGTGTTTGTTAAGCAGAGTGCCTCAAACCGGGTATGACTGTATTCTGAAGCTGAGTGTGGAAGAAAGGGGTCAGTACGAGTGTATGAAGTCTGCTTTGATTGCCAAGTTCGGCAAGACACCTACCCAATACCTTAGAAGGTTCAGGGATTTTAAGAAAAAGGAGAATATGTCTTGGGTTGACTGGGTGAGTGCTGCGCACATGAACATGATTGGGTGGATCGATGGATACAAGGTTAAGACTTTTGTTGAATTGTCCCAACTCTTGTTTTTTGAGCATTTCTCTGAAGCCTGTTCACCAGAGCTGCGTCAGTATGTGGCTGACCAGAACATTTTGGACCCCTTTAAGCTGGCTAGGTTGGCTGACAAGTGGGTCCCCTAAGGACTCCAGTGGGAAGGACAAGGACAAAGAGAAGGGGGCCTCTCAGAAAGCTGAGGAGTCCTCCAAGCAGTCACAGTCGGGTAAACCAAAACCTTCCTCTCCTAAGACCCAAATATCTAGTGGGGATAAGTCATCTGGGGGTGGGAATAAGAGTAGTGGTCCACCTGCTGCAAAGCAGGCTCCCAGTGGTTCCAGTACCGTACCCCGCACTCCTGGCGCTTGTTGGGACTGTGGGGCTCTGGATCACAGAAGGGGTGACCCCAAGTGTAAAGGTAAGGCACTTGGAGTACAGGCTGTCAGCCTGACCTACCCTTACCCCGTGTCTGAGGTGGAGGCCACTGTCCTCCCCTCCTCTGCCGGGATCACATTTGGTGCTCCGGTGGAGATTTCCTTAGTGTCCCTTGGGGCCTGGGACCAGTATGCGGAAGTACTGGCGACTATCCCACAGAACACCCGTAGGTTTTTGAGAAGTGTCCTCTTGAATGGCCAGCCTTCTACTGGTTTGAGAGACACTGGGGCAAGCATGACAGTGGTGGACAGGACCCTGCTCAGGCCAGAGGACTATGAAGGTGCTCCTCTGCAAACCACCAGGTTAGCTGGTGGGCCTCCCAAATTATCACCTGTAGCCTTAGTCACACTCATGATTGGCGACAAGACAGCGAAGCTTCCTGTCCTGGTTCAGGACAATGTCCCTGCTAACATTTTGTTAGGGAATGATCTAGTAGAGTTGGGGTTGATCTCGGATGGTCTTCCCATGACTGCTGCTGCAGTCACTAGGTCACAGGTGACACCGGGTCTGGCTTTGGGTCAGGTACCCGAGCCAAAGGCGAGGCCTAAGGCGAGAAGAAGGAAGACCAAGAAGGCCACCTCTGTGGAGGGAGCACCTTCTCTTCCTGCTGTTCCGACAGCACCCATTGGGATCCATGCTCCGGACGGGCTGGGTCCAGTGGAAAACCCAAACTCAACTCCTTTGGGAGAAGAGGCAGAAGACTCTCCTGTGGGAGAGGTTCTCAACCCGGAGGATCATCCCGACCTTCAATGCTTGTTAGCTGAAGGGGGACCCTCCCGGGCGGACTTCTGTAAGGGACAGAGAGAGTGCCACTCTCTCGAGGGACTGAGGAAACAGGCCCTGGCCCAGGCACAAGGAGAGGTGCCTAGGAATTTCTGGATTTATTGGAAGGGTGAGCTCCTTGTTAGTGAGCCCACTAAGCCTGAACCTGGTGCCCACAAGAGGTTGGTGGTACCCCAGGTTTACAGGCCCTTCCTACTGCAGTTGGCGCATGAGGTGCCCTTGGCTGGTCATCTTGGGACCAAGAAGACTAAGCAGAGGCTCTCTGCCCATTTCTACTGGCCACGGATGGGAGTAGAAGAGGAGTCCCACTGCAGGACCTGCCCAACTTGTCAGTTGTCTGGCAAGACTGGAGGCAGTGTCATTGCCCCACTGCAGCCGTTGCCAGTGGTTGGCACCCCATTTGAGAGGGTGGGCATCGACATCGTCGGTCCCCTTGACCCTCCCACTTCAGGTGGACATCGGTTCATCCTGGTCTTGGTAGATCATGCCACCAGGTACCCTGAGGCGATACCCCTTCGGACGGTTACGGCCAAGGTGGTTGCCAGGGCTCTCCTGGGCATTTTCACCCGTGTTGGATTCCCCAAGGAGGTTGTCTCTGACAGAGGATCCAACTTCATGTCCAGTTACATGAAGACCATGTGGAAAGAGTGCGGGGTAACCTACAAGTTCTCCACCTCTTACCACCCCCAGACCAATGGTCTGGTTGAGAGATTTAACAAAACTCTCAAGGGCATGCTAGGTGCTTTGGAAGAGCCCCTAAGGAGGAAATGGGATCTCCTCCTGCCA
This sequence comes from Ambystoma mexicanum, assembly GCF_040938575.1. Classification (NCBI taxonomy): domain Eukaryota; kingdom Metazoa; phylum Chordata; class Amphibia; order Caudata; family Ambystomatidae; genus Ambystoma; species Ambystoma mexicanum. The sequence continues at coordinate 247,086,736 of NC_090925.1, read as the reverse complement.
TGCCTGCTGTTTGCTTACAGAGAAGTACCTCAGGAGGGTGTTGGTTTCAGCCCCTTTGAGTTACTCTTTGGACATCCCGTGAGGGGGCCCCTCGCCTTGATCAGGGAAGGCTTGGAAGCCACCCCTCCGGGTCCCGCCAAGCAAGTGGGGGACTATGTGTTAGGCCTCAGGCGGAGGATGACACAAATGATGGGTCAGGCAACAGCAAATCTCAAGGCCAGCCAGGAGTTGAATAAGTACTGGCATGACCTTAAAGCTTCGCAAGTGGATTGGACTCCGGGACAGGAAATCCTTGTGATGGAGCCTACAAAGCCTAGGGCTTTGGCCGACAAATGGACTGGACCCTTCAGGATAATCTCCAAGATGGGCGAAGTCAATTATCTGGTTGACATGGGTGCCTCTGGGGTAGCCCCTCAGATATTCCATGTCAACAGGCTCAAGCCTTTCCACCGGCGAGCAGAGGTCTCATGTCTCTTGCTAGCTTCCGGGCAATAAGAGGATGAGAGTGAGCCCCTTCCTGATTTGCTGCATAGCAACCCTCAGGATGGCTCAGTGGAGGGAGTACATCTCTCTCCAGATTTGACAACAGAGCAACAGAGGGCCTGTAGGGCTTTGCTCCAACAGTACGCCTCTCTGTTTTCACTTAAGCCAGGCCTTACACCGTGGTGTAAGCATGAAATTGACACTGGTGACAGTGTACCTGTCAAAAGCAGGTGCTACCGTATGTCAGATACCGTCAAGAACCACATCCAGGCTGAGGTCGCCAAGATGTTGGATCTGGGTGTTATTGAACCCTCAACCAGTCCCTGGTCCAGTCCAGTGGTCCTTGTCCCTAAGGCAAGTTCCCAGGCGGGTACCAAGGATTGGAGGTTCTGTGTGGACTACCAAGGAGTCAATGCCGTCACCAAAACTGACGCGCACCCATTGCCCAGGGCTGATGAGCTCGTGGACACCATCGGTGCTGCCAAGTTTGTGAGCACCTTTGACCTTACTTCAGGCTATTGGCAAATAGCTCTGACGGACCATGCCAAGGAAAAGACGGCCTTCTCAACACCTGAGGGACTCTACCAGTTTAGGGTCATGCCTTTTGGGTTGAAGAATGCCCCTGCCACCTTCCAGAGATTGGTCAATCATGCGCTCAGTGGGCTGGAAGCCTTTTGTGTGGCTTACTTAGACGACATTGCCGTCTACAGTTCCACCTGGGAAGAGCATTTGACGCATCTGGATAAGGTGTTGCAGGCCTTGAAAAGGGCTAACCTCACTATCAAGGCCACCAAGTGCCAGATAGCTCAGGGGAAAGTTACCTATCTTGGTCATGAGGTAGGAGGGGGTCAAATCCAACCTCTCTCCAGTAAAGTACAGGATGTACAGAACTGGGAGACTCCCAATACTCAAACCCAGGTGAGAGCCTTTTTGGGCCTCACTGGGTACTATCGCAATTTCATGGCAGACTATGGAACCATAGCTGCACCCCTGACGGCGCTAACTTCACCCAAACAGCCTAGGAAGGTTAATTGGACTGAAGACTGTCAGAGGGCCTTTGATGGCTTGAAAGAAAGTCTGTGTAGGGCACCTGTGTTGAGTGCGCCTGACTACAGCCGACCCTTTATCGTCTAGACGGATGCCTGCGACACCGGAATTGGAGCTGTCTTGTCCCAGTTAGATGACAAAGGGAGAGAACACCCTATCATATTCATCAGTAGACAACTCAAGGGTAGAGAACTTAGGTGGGCTACTGTTGAAAAGGAGTGTTTTAGCATAGTTTGGAGCCTTAGGCGTTTTAGGCCCTACCTTACCGGGTCTACCTTCAAGGTCCAAACAGATCATACGCCCCTGAAGTGGCTTATGCAGATGAAGGGTGAAAATCCGAAGTTGCTCAGGTGGTCCATTAGCCTACAAGGGCTAGACTTCACCATAGAGCACAGACCAGGGAAGAGTCACGATAATGCAGATGGCCTTTCCAGAAAGTATGTTGACCGTCTGGATGAGGGTGTCTATCCCGTGGGAGATTAGACACCCTCCACCTCAGTCTGGGGGGGCGACTGTGATGCTGGAAATGCATCTCAGGGACAGGGCCTCTGAATCCTTGTCCTATTACTGTTTTTACCGTGTGTTCTGTTATGTTTTCTGCCCCGGAGTCCATGTGGGACTCCTGGCAGTGCAGCTCTCTCTTTTGGTTTGGTGAACAGACCCATGGGATACCCTTAGGGCACCCATGGGTAGGGGTACAACCCTGTGCCCCTAGTGTATGTTTTTTTGGGCACCTGTGGGTGGCCCACAGAGCAGGGTATGGGCTGGTGGCAGCTCCATGCTGAATTTGACAGGTGCTCTGGGTGTCCTCCATTTTGGGATACCCAGGCCCTGCCATTGGGATCAGTTGATTCCTGATAGAAAACAAGATGGCCCCTGTGGCCTCTTGCTTTCTATTGCCTGTTATCTTGTTTTTCCCAAAGTCCTGGGAAGCCCTGACTCTGTCCCTTCCCCCTGACTAGTTGTTGGGTGGAAGGTCCATATATGGTGTTGTTGTGAAGGCCCAGCTAGACTGACTGGAGCCTTCCCATTGACTGTATGTTGTGGGTACCTCCTGTGGGTGGGACCTGGGTGAATGGAGTGGGTGACCAATATACACTCCTTGTTGTGGTTGTCTGGTTTCTGGCATGTGAGACAAAGACTGAGACAGCCCTGCCCGAAACTGGCCTGAATGCAGTGTGTAGTGTTGAATGGCTGGGTACTTGCCCCAATCCACATTCCCTGTTGTGAGTGTCTGAAATGGAGGAGTGTGGCCTGAATGCACTGTGTGCCTGATTGGCTGACTGACTGCATGAATGCCCTTCTGTGTGATTGGCTGCTGTGTGTGTGCCAGCAGTGTGGATGAGAGACAGAATAGTATATCTGGGGACCTCTCACCACTGGAAATTGTTCAGAAGCGTTCAGAAGCTGAGTCTCCACTCAAGAGTAACTGGAACTGCTGATCCTCGACGTCCAGCTGGAAGAAGAAGACTTGCTGTGGCATTTGCTTCGACCGATCCGAAGGCTGACGAATTCGTCGAGGGCTGACCCGAGAGAGGACCTGTTAAGGCGCCCTCTTCCCGTGCTCCGAGGGACCATCGAGCACCGCTCCATCTTCGCCGAAGCGCCCTGGAAGACAGACCCTCGAAAGGCTGTCGACCCGAGACGGGACCGCAGAGGAGATCGAAGTGAAGCACCCGGACATCGACGCCGTCGAAGTCCATTGCCGTCGACCAGGGTTCGCAGGTTTGTGTAACCGCTGGAGGCCCGTCGAAGTTGTGTTGCCCAGCCGTGGGAACCACTTGACGCCGTGCCGCCGACGACCGGAGCCGTCCGCTCCTTGCCTAAGAACATTTGACTCGAAGGACTCCCTCGTCCGCATCGTCGACCGCTTTTGTCCTGCCGGAGAAAGTCGAGGACGACCAACGCGCCGAGGAGAATCCGCCGGTGGGTTTCCCGCCACCTCACGACTCCAAAGACTCGAGCGACTCGACGCCCTTGCTGGGCCACCGTCATTCACAATCTTTGCGGTCCAGAACTAGTGTCGCCGAGGTGCCCCGCATGCCTCTTCCTCGCAGGACGCCGACGCCCCGACGCCGACGAGCACCGCTCGGACGAAGCTGCCGCCTCTTCGACATCGTTCTACCTCGTTTGTCGACGGACGTTCGACGCCCCGTGCCTCCCGCTTGAAAGGGAAGGCATTCAAGAAGGGCCGTCGATTCCCCGTCACCGAACAGCGAGTCCCTCGACGTTTGTCGACGCCTTTTCGAGGAACTCGACTCCACCAGGTACATTGGGGGGGTAAAAACATTGTAGGAGAGAATAAGACTATTGAACAATATA